>NC_081416.1:193154645-193454645 GCF_949786415.1 Peromyscus eremicus | reverse complement strand
ACAAGAATTAGAGCAGTTCAGCTAAGACCCTTTCAGTGAGGACTATGCTCTATATAATTAAGCTTCTGATTCACATATATGTTTGACCATAAATAATAAATAAGACACCAAGATGCCTTGGAATTAGTAATGATATGGCTTTTCATTAGGCACTTGAAAAAACTGGGTAAAATGAAATTTAACCTGTACAAGTTATTAGAAGCAAAGTTATTAGAACAGGCATCTCAGAAAATAAGCCTTGTATTTAAGAAGTGCCTCACTAACCTTCCTGTTCAATTCAAGGACAAAGAGCAACTTTGTCATTATTCACACATTGGGTTAATGGAAGCTGAATACCTTATGTAATCTATCATGGGGACTTAGGTGGGCCCCACCAAATATTTCATGGTCTAATAAATTATGGTGTAGAAACAAACTTATACTTTTAGTCTTTCTCAGTAGTATGGGTTTACTGTTTCCTTACACAGGAGGACATATAATATTTCCTTATAAAGAGTAATACTTAGTACCTGTGATAATCTGAATGTGATTGACCCCCTTATAATCTTATAGGGAGTAGCACTATTATGAGGTATAGCTGTGTTTGCAATAGGTATGTCCTTGTTGGAGTTGGTGTGTCACTGTGGGGTTGGGCTTTGTGGTCTCATTATATGCTCAAACCATGTCCAGTGTCCAAGCCCACTCCCTATTGTCTGCATGTCTAGATATATAATGCCCTGCTCCTTCTCCAGAACCGTGTCTGCCTGCACACTACCATGTTGCACCATGATGATAATGGGCAAAACCCCTGAAAATGTAAGCCACCTCAATTAAATGTTTTTTCTTTATTAATATTGCCATGGTCCGGTGCTGTGGGATGGTCTGTATGTCAAATGTGTTGCTGATTGGTCAATAAATAAATCACTGATTGGCCAGTGGCCAGGCAGGAAGTATAGGCGGGACAAAGAGGAGAATAAAGCTGGGAAGTGGAAGGCTGAGAGAGAGACACTGCCAGCCGCCACGATGACAAACAGCATGTGAAGATGCCGGTAAGCCACTGTGTGCCTGGCCCACAGTCAGGACAAATCTATCTCACCTGCCAGTCCCACAGCCACTCAGACCCAACCAAGTAAACACAGAGACTTATATTGGTTACAAACTGTATGGCCGTGGCAGGCTTCTTGCTAACTTTTCTTACAGCTTAAATTAATCCATTTCTATAAATCTATACCTTACCATGTGGCTCATGGCTTACCGGCATCTTCACATGCTGTTTCTCATCGTGGCAGCTGGCAGTGTCTCTGACTCAGCCTTCCACTTCCCAGCTTTATTCTCCTCCTTGTTCCGCCTATGCTTCCTGCCTGGCCACGGACCAATCAGTGATTTATTTATTGACCAATCAGCAACAGTCCAGGTGTCTCTTCACAGCAATAGAAACCCTATCTAAGGCAGCACATGATTCATTATCCTTTAGAGAGGAAATATTATGAGAAACACTGCTAATTTTACTTTTGATAGAATCACATTATTTATAGGCTTGTGTAATTGCTCATGTGATATTATTCGAAATTATAGTAATCCACTATGGTCATTTTTTAATTCCTGTAACATACATTAACAGCTATTTCACTCATTGTGCTAATAGCACAATAAATAATGGCATAATTCTGTGTCAACAACCTTTTTTTATTTTTTGATTCCAGTAAAATTAAAAATAAAGTGGTACTCCAAAAAATTCAATACAATACTTGGAAATTTTCTAACTATTTTAGAAAAACATTCTTAAAATTTCGTTGGGTAGCTGGTAGATTGAATATTTGCTTTAAAGAGTATTGGTACAGCTTCCACATTTGGAGTCTTAGCATTAAAACAAACTGCCCAGCCAGGCAGTGGTGGACATGCCTTTAATCCCAGCACTTGGGAGGCAGAGCCAGGTGAATCTCTGTGAGTTTGAGGCCAGCCTGGTCTACAGATCAAGGATAGGCACCAAAACTACTCAGAGAAACCCTGCCTTGAAAAACTGAAAACAAACAAACAAACAAATATCATAATTTATAAATAAAGTAGTTAAAATGTTTCTAAATTAGAAAAAGTTTAAGAAGAATAGATATTGATTTCATAGAATAATGAATTCCCATGGTGGAGGAAAACACCCTGGGAATGTAAACAATATAAAAATTTTCCCAATTCCAGTTCTTTTGATATTTATGTAAATATAAAGACAATTGTTTGGAAGCTCCCTCTTATGTAGAAAACTGCCCAGCTTGGAATATTTAGCCCATGTTATATCATGAAATGTTTACTGGAATTATTGCAAAATATTCAACATTTTATTCATTATACTATAGACTGTGAGTTTTAGGCCAACTGGAGATTACCTTTGTGTCAAACAAAAAACAAAACTGTATTCAACTTTATTTGTGAGTGTGTGAGTGTGTGTGTATATGTGTGTGTGTGTGTGTGTGTGTGTTGTGTTTTATTGAGAAATGTATTACTGTCATATTCCCTATGTAGACAAATCTGGCTTGAATTCAAGGAGATCTGATTGGCTATACTGCTTTGCTATATCCATTTCCATGAATGATTTGACAGAGACCAGTGGCTGACACCTGAAATTAAGAACTATTTTATCCTGAACCTCAAGACCTCCGCTCAGGTTTAAGCTGGGAAACTTGAGTGTATTTCAAAAAGGATTTCAGGATGAGTCAATACAAATCAGAGTTGCAATTTTATTTTGAGACAGGGTCTCTCTATGTATCTCTGACTGTCCTTGAACTCAGAATGTGGACAAGGTTGGCCCCAAATTCCCAAAACTCTGCCTGCCTCTGCCAACCAAGAATTAGAATAAAAGGTGTGTGCCATATCATTCAATTGTAATAATTGGATAATGATAATAATAATAAATAAATTTATTATTTATTTACTTATGACTGTATGTATGTGCTCACTTCTGTGTGGGAAGGTGCATGTGTGTCATGGCTTGGGTGTAGAAGTCAGAGAACAATTTTGGGAGCTGATCCTTTCCCTTCAGCGTGTTTGAGCCAGGGTCTCTAGTTTGCTATCACATGTAAATAGGCTTGCAGGATTTCTTCTGTCTACCTTTTATTTTACCTTAAAAACACTGGACTATAGCCATGCATGGTTGCAACTGTTTTTGTTTTTGTTTGTTTGTTTTTTGGGTTTTGTTTGTTTGTTAGTTTTTTGGGTTTGTTTTTTTTTTTTTTTTTTTTTTTTGAGACAAGGTTTCTCTGTGTGTAGCTTTATGCCTTTCCTGGAACTCACTCTGTACCCCAGGCTGACCTCAAATTCACAGAGATCTGCCTGCCTCTGCCTCCCAAGTGCTGGGATTAAAGGCATGCACCACCCCCGCCTGGCATCTATCTTTATAATGTAGAAGTAAAGGGATAGTTAGTTGCAAGGTGATTACTTTCTCTGTTATATCATTTTCACAGTCCTAAAGTTTATTCAGTGCAGCTTTTGGGACTGAGTCTGTTTTGAGTCACAGTCTCACTTTCTAATCCGTTCTGGCTTGGAACTTACTATGTGGTAGATAGGCTACGCCTGATTCTTGCAGAGATCCATCTGCCTCTGCCTCTTGTGACCATACCTAGGTAAAAGGAGATGCTTGTCATAGATTTAGCACAGATATTAGTAGAAAGAAAGAATTGTGGGAAAGTGTGGTCTTGTGAAGGAGAGCCACACTTAAGAATTGATACAGGGCCTTGTTCCAGTTTTGGTTACTCTGTAAGTTCCATTTCAGTGAATATTTAGGCAGCCCCTCACTCCCTATGTTTGCGTGTATCTCTCTTCTTAGTGTCTCTCTGTCTTTCTCTCTTTTTCTTTGGTAACAAGATGATCTATCAGTTCCTGAGGAGGCTTGTGTGCTAATTTAATAAGGTAAAAGCATGGGTCAGAAGAGTTCTGCACTGTGCCTTACTCTACATGAGGTTCATAATTCTGCCCTGGCAATCCTCAGAAAATTGTTGCTTACATCTGGTGAAGGAATAAGTCTGTACTCAATAGGTTTTATATACTTTGGCCTCAAACATGGTTCATTGATACTTGATATACCACTAAAAAAGGAATGTTTTCTCTACACAGCAAATTTTATTAGTTTTGTGTGATGGTTAATATTGATTTTTCAACCTGATAAGATCTAGAATCAGCCAAGTGACACTCCTTCAGAGTCACCTGTCAGGATTATGTTCTTATGTCACCAGCCTGCGATGGTGTCCCAGCCTAAAAAGCGAGCGTGCCCTTCCACGGCTCTCTCTCCCCGGACTTATCTAGATCATGTTATTTTCTGGGTTGTGCATAGGAGAGATTAGTTTGTTTATTAAGTTCATTTAAATGAGAAGCCTCTTCTCCATCCCAGAAATGATGTCACCAATTCATTCCATGGTTTTGTTACTGTATGATGTAATAATGACTAACATTTATCACTCTGGATCCTGACTGAGGATACAGTATGATCAACCACCATTACGTGACACTGTGGTTGCTTTTATAAACCTTCTTTTTACTCAATTTTAAAATTTTACCTTTTGTGTGTCCACATGTTCATACCATGATACTCTGTAATGTTGAATAAGAAGTCACCCAAGCCAGTCATGGTGTCCCAACCCTCTGATCACAGAACATCTGAGGCAGAGGATGGAGTTTAAGGGTTTCAACATCATCCAAGGACTAAGTGTACAAAGGGTTATGGAAGCAGGTCTTCAGGAACAGGTGAGACTACAATGGGCCCAGGCAACTGTAATGAGGGACACTGAGGCAAGAGGCCAGGTAATATTTATTAAGGACTGAGATCTATAAAGTACATGCACGACACAGAGCAAGGTAGACACTGCTGCTGATCCAACTGGTCTCTCTCTACCAGCAGCCTGATCTTACAATCCAAAGCAAAAGCTTCCAAGCTCCCTACCAGAGCCATGATAGCCAGCTTCATTTGCAACCCAAAAGGGGCGTGACTAGAGGAGGTGGTGGGGTCAGATAAGGCCTGGAAAAAGTCAGAAAGGGAATTTATGTGCTCATAATATATTTATATAAGTGGTGAAGTGAAACATTACGAGTCTATCATAAATGTGCTCAAACTCTACAATCTTACAGGTGGTTAGGTAAACGCCTCTGTAACTCACTCAAATAAAACTCCCTGTATTTTCCTGTGTTACCATATACTGGCAGGGTAGGATGACTTTGGTGGGAGCCAGGAAATCTGTCTCAAAGCTACTTTGCACCTGGTATGCAAAAATCCCTTTGTTCTGAGTCAATTGCTCAGGAATGCCATTTGGGCTGTGATAGAAAGGAGGGTCTGTGCCTCATTTGCACAAAAAACAAAACTGCCTAGGATGCTAGGCAAAGAAGTTCTTGGAAGCACACATAGCACACGAGAAAATCATTGTAGGAACTGGCTAATATATATACAAAAGATAAAATATCACCAAGACCTCTTAAGCCATGGCTTGACCTTTGGAAAAGTCCTTGACCATTCCAAGTAATCGCATTTCTCATAATAGCCGAATTCCATTACACTTTCCTGTGGCTTGTGGCAATGAACCCTGTAGATGTAACCAACCGTCTTATTAAATAAAAAACACAGAGCCAATACAGAGATGAAAGCCAAGAGGTCAGAGCAATAGCTAAGAGCTAAAAGCCTTACCCTTCACTGTCACGGTGGTCCTACCTCTCAGAAAGAGACCTACTTCCTGTGTCTGTCTTTTTTTTTTATAGAGTTTCTGTTCTGCCTTCTCATTGGTTGTAAACCCAACCACATGACCTCCTAGTCACTTCCTGTCTGTACAGACCTCCAGGTCTTCTATGGTTGGTATTGAGATTAAAGGCATGTGTCTCCAATGCTGGCTGTATCCTTGAACACATAGAGATCTACCTAGCTCTGCCTACCAAGTGCTGGGATTAAAGGCATGCACCACCACTGCCCAGCTTTTGCTATGGCTTGCTAATAGCTCTGACCCCCGGGGAACTTTATTTATTATCACATAAATCACATTTTATTACAAATAAAATATCACTATAGAACCCAAAAGAAAGTAAGGATGACAGCATATGTGGAATGCAAAGTCTGTCTAGGCTGTCTTCCCTTTGAGCATTAGCCATGCATAATATCAATAAAGTGATTCTTTGATTCTTTGTTAATCTTCTAAGTGTGTGGAGTAATTTCTCCCTTGGATGGCATATTAAATCTAGTACAGCTGCATTTTCAGCCTTTTAGAAAAAATGTTTCTGAGATAAGCTCTCCTATGTTGACTCAGGTGGCCTTGATTCCAGCCTGCTGCTCTCCTGGGCAATGACCTTGCTGTCCTCTATATTACACCTTCAACATTCTTAAATTAAATAACGGTACCACCTCAGAGTTTTAAAATTATCCATTTAAGTCATGTAGTCGACTCTCCATTGCAGTCACA
Source organism: Peromyscus eremicus (assembly GCF_949786415.1). Taxonomy (NCBI): domain Eukaryota; kingdom Metazoa; phylum Chordata; class Mammalia; order Rodentia; family Cricetidae; genus Peromyscus; species Peromyscus eremicus. The sequence goes on along the minus strand of NC_081416.1, from coordinate 193,448,244 downwards.
GGAAAAGGATTTGCATGTGAAGCTAGGCTTCTGCCTTCAGATCAGATGAAGAGGAATAGTTTATTTTGTACACTGCAGGGGGAAATAGGGCAGGTGATCAACTGCTGGAGTCACCATTATGAATAAGGTCCTGATTGTGTGAGGAGGAGTGATTTTATAATTTCCTAGCCTTTTTAATCCATATCCTGTGAATGAACACCTGATCGGTGAGGTACAGTTTGTGATTATTAATTTGAGCCAAAGAATATTGAATTCACAACAGGGAACTCTCCAATGCAGATATGTTCAACCTTGTTTGACACAGTTAAGTCAGCAAAAAAGGAGTGGGAAATAGGCCATTCGATTGTAACTTTTCTTTTGTATTTGTTTACTGATCTCAGCAGCCAACATGTGGCTATGGGAAAGGTCAATCTACCTCTTATTAATGGCATTTCCTCTACTATGTTAGGACCTAGTCTTTTCCAGTGACAATATTGGTAAGTTTTTATTTTAAGAATAAATTGTATTTATCATTTTCTAAAGTCAATTATTGGTATCACTTTTTAAAAATTCATTTTCTTTAAATGCATTGCTGCTCTATTTTCTGTTTGTTTCTGTTCTCCAATATTTCTCAGTCATTAATAATATCATTGCTTCTTTTTTCTAGTGTTGTTGATTATTTATATCTGTGTAGAGTAATGTCTCCTGTAGCTTCGGCTTGCCTCCTGGTATGAAATTGAGAATTGCTTTGAACACCTAATCCTGCCTCTTCTGCCCAATGCTGAGAAGACAGTCATGTGACTTCCAGGCTAGGACTTTATGAGCTAATGGATGTCCTCCAATCACTCTGGCTTTTATTGGGCTCATACAAAAGAAGAGGGACTTTTGCAAAAATTGAAGTCATCAAACAACTTTGAATCTGGTGTAGTGTGACAGTGCAGAAATGGAGAGGCAGAAAGAAAGATGAAAGAAATCTTCATTGTTGGTCCTTGACTAGTCCATGAGAAGGAAAATTAGACCAGTGACTGAGTGTTCGCCACTATCTCTGGCCTTTACTGGGGACTTACAGATGAAGAGGGACCTGAGCAAGGACTGAGTTCCCTGACAACACTGATGCAGGTGCAGTGACAGTGCAGATAGGGAGGGGCAGGCAGGAGGGTGAGGGCTTTCCTGATGTGACAGCAGTGGAGATTAGCAATGGCGAGTCATGTCATCAATTTTAGGTGATCCATAAATGTCCTGACTGATCATGTGTTGGGATCTACAGACCAGGGCAATAAACTGCTGGACTGACCTTATTGTGAAACCAAATCACTGCCCTTACACTAGTTCAACCAAAATTGAAGGTCTGGGTAAAATGTGGCCCTGACTAACAGGACTGGATTTTCCTGGTTTAAGATGTCCAGCCTGAGAGGAAAGGTATGAGAAATCCTCTCAAACAAATCCCTGGAGCACATGGCCATGAAGCCTGTTTCAACTTTTCAAAAGGATTCTTTGACATTATAACTACATCATGTCCATTTCTTTCTTGCCTACAGGCCCTTTCTTGATCCCTCATTGTTTTCTAATTGATGGGCTTTTTTTGCTTTAACAATAGTTACTGTTTGAATGTGACCTATGTTTGGCTACAGGACTTCCCAGCTATGAGGCAATGGGTGGCTGCAGTGGACATTGAGTGTGTAGTGGGATGTTCACTTAAAGACCCTGTTCCTTTGCAAGAGAAACAGAAAGTGCTCTGGGAGACTGGAACAGTTTCTACTAAAATAAAAATTCCCCAGATTAGGACCCTGTCTGTCCATAGGGTAGAAAGGCAGATCTGGGAAGGCCTGTGCTATCTGAGTCCTTTGATCACCTAGTAGGGGAGCTGCTAATGTCCTGAGGCCCAGCTGGGTGAGTTTAGATAATGTGGGGCTCTGGGAAGGCCTTGCAATTAGTAGTAGCAGTGGGAGGTAAGCTGCAGGTTCTTTCCAGGATTCTCCTCTGGTTCTGATGTAAGTAGCTGTGAGGGAGACCACAAGCCTTGTCATGGGGAATATGGAGGCCACTGACCCTAAACCTGGAGGAGCACTTCTATTGAGCTGTCAGAGCTGCTGGAACCAGGATGCACTGTGAGTCAGAATGTGGTTGGTTCTCTTGGTACATTTGGTGAACTAGGCAATAATCTTTCTCTTCTGAGCATTCTTGGATGTGGATTCCCTGGAGAGGAGGGGACTCTGTCACCCTGGTTATGGAAGGGCATAATGCTTGAAATATGTGTGTCCATTGTGCACACATAGGCATTTATTTTGATGTGCAATGGGAAGACAGATTTGAAAACTGATGCTTCTGGTTTCTAGAAGTTCTGAGCATTGCTTTCCACTTTCAAGTTTGTCTTATAAATATGACAAATAGTTTAGAAACTGGTAGAAAGGAAATGGTTAGAATCATCCTTCAGAAATATGTGATTGGAATGTTTTTAAATTTCTAATATACGGTTCACCAGATTTCAGGGTCATTTAGTTCCAGGGGTGAAAAGAAGTTCTGAGCTGCCAAAATACTTCAAGTGTGCATGGTGTTGGGCAGACCCATTTTCTCTGACAATTAGACATTCTATTTCTTGTCTGTAGGAAACTTGTTCCCTCTAACAGCTATGGTATATAATCTATCATATCTTTTAGTTTATGGCAAGAAATGTCTGTAAGTCATTTTTTATGTGTCAGTTAATTGTCTGGGTCTAGGGGCGGAACATCCTCTGGTGGGTTTCCCAGGGCCTACTGCCCCCAGTCTGACCCTTCTCTAAAATGGTTACAACCCTTTCATCCTCTCAGAAGAGTGTCCCAAGAGCAAAGAAAAGCGTCAGAGACACCACCCACACACACTGTTCGGAGTCCTACACTACACCAACCTAGACAACCATAACATATATGCATAAGACCTGCCATAGATCCATGAAGGCACCATGATTGCTGCTTCATGTTCTGAGAACTACTATGATTCTTGCTTAGAGTTTATTCTCTGCGCTATGTTCTCCTGTGTCCTTGACCCTTAGGGCTCCTACAGTGCCTCCTCTTCCCATCTTCAGCAGGGTTCCCAGAGCTCCAGCTACTATTTTATGAGGATATTTGCATCTGCTTCAATCAGCTGCTGGAAGAATTCCCTCTGATGACAGTTGGGCTAGGCACCATTCTCTGATTATTCTAGAATATAGTTAGGAATCATTTCATTGACTTTTTTTCTTTTTGGTAGATTGTATTTGGTTTTCCCTAATTCGCTGAGCCGTTCAACATCCAGTTCCTGTTCATCCAGGCAGTGTTGGGCATGGGCTCCCTCTTGTGGCTAGTCCTCAATTTACACCAGTCATTCATTGGCAATTACACAAGCTTTGAACTGCAATTGCCCCAGTATACCTTGCAGACACACCACTGTGGGTCAGTGTCACTGTTTGTTGCAGCACTGGAGTGTGGGTTCACTCGGATCCATGGAAAGAAGACCCAGAGGCATCTTAAGAATGAATCTAGCCTTTCATAGCTGCAGGGGAGATCCAGCCTGGAAGGACTGAAGTACTTTCCTTTCACCTAAGGCATTTTTATTTTTCTCTATTACAGTTTAGCCAGCGAATTTCCATATGCTCAAAATAATCTGAAAGGAGCTCCCAAAGATACAATGCCAAGTGCAAATTCCTTGATTTCTCAGGTATTATGGTTTTCCAGGTTTCCTGAACCAAGTTCTGCATAGGCTTTGTATGTATCCTTAGGAGACTCTCCACAAGAATCACATAGGGCAGCTAGAGAAACAACAGGTAATGGTTGAAGGACAGATTAGGGCTAGGTGCTATGTTCTGGAGCCAGGCCAGGTATGGCTCAGCAGGAATGCAGCCACAGGTCAATGATTGTGTGACTGGGTTGGTGTCCCAGTCCTACCACTGGGATCCATCCTTGTGTGGCTAAAGAAGATGGCCAATCCAGGTTTTGCCCGCCTTCCACTCCTCCCAATTCTCTCCACTGCTCCCCTCTTCACCAGATCCACTCCTCCTCCATTTCCCTTTGGAATAGAGCAGATATCCCAGGGATATCAACAGAACCCTCCATAACAAGTTACAATAAGACTAGGCACGAACCATCACATCAAGGCTGGATGAGGCAACCTAGTAGGAGGAAAGTGTTTCAAGACCAAGCAAGAGAGTCACAGATACCCCCACCCCAATCACTCCCACTGCTAGGAGTTGCACAAAGACACCAAGCTACATGATGATAACATATATGCAGAAGACCTGATGCAGACCCCTGCAGGCTCCGTGATTCCTCTTTCCATCTCTGTGAGCCCCTATGAGCCCCTATGAGTCCTGCTTAGTGATTTTGTGGGCTGTGTTCTCCTGTTATCTTCTTTTAGTTAGGAAAATTTTTTACTATGATTTTCTTTTGAAGGTGCTCTCTGGGCCTTTGAGCTGAGATTTTTCTATTTCTGTTCCTATTATTCTTAAGTTTGGTCTTTTAATAGTGTTCCAAATTTCCTGGATGTTATGTTTCAGGAAATTTTTAGATTTAACATTTTCTTTTATTGATATTCCATCTCTTCTATCATACCTTCAAAACCTGAAATTCTCTGTTCCATGTCTTTTTTTTTTTTTTTTTTGGTGAATCTTGCCTCTGTAGTTCCTGTTCAAATACCTAGATTTTCATTTCTAGAATTCCTTCAGTTTGCATTGTTTTGCATTGATTCTATTTCCATTTTCAGGTCTTGAACAGATTCATTTATTTCCATCAACTGTTTGCTTGTTTTTTTGGTTTTTGTTTTCTTTAAGGGATTTGTTAATTTTCTCCAATATTTCATTCATCCTTTTCCTGCTTCCTTTAAGGAACTCATTCCCTTCCTGTTTAAGGACTTCTATCATCTTTATGAAGTTGGTCTTAACTTAATTGTGCTTCAACTGTGTTGGAATATTCAGGGCTTGCAGTAGTAGGATAGCTGGAATCTGGTAGTGATATATTGCTCTTGCTGTTGTTGATTGTATTCTTAGGATGGTATCCAGGTATCTGGATTTGAGTTGACTGTGTTTATGTGCCAGTTTCTCAGTTTGTCTTTGTTAGATGGGTGTTTTGTTTTTTGGTTTCTATTTGCTCTCTGTTCTTCTGATCTGTGTGGCCTATGGATGAACAGGGGTTCTCAACCCAAGTAGGGGGCTGGAAATCTTGCAGTAGGTGTGGCACTTTTTCTTGCAGGGAGTATCTGCTCAAGTTTGGGATAGACCAAAGGGAAAAGGGGGAGAGTTTGTTGGTTGTGTAGAGGGGGGACTGAGAGAGTGTGGGTTTGTGGAGAGTTGGCCTACATGGACATCTGTCAGATGGTGTGTCTTTTGTTTGAGCAAGTAGTCTCCACTCAAGATGGAGGATCCAAAGCATAGATTTGGAGGGAGGTGGGATTGGGTGTAGTGTTGAGAGTTATTGAAAGAATGGAGAAGATCCACAGGTGAGCAGCCTATGTGGAATTCTGATGGCTGGCATGGCCTCTTGTCCAGCAGGGAGGCTTTGCCTCAGTTTGCCTACTTATTCTACTAGATGATTGGCTTGTACTTGTGTATAAGATATCCATGTGATTTGGGGGTAGGGACATGGCTTTGCCTCAGTTTGCCTACCTATTCCACTAGATGATTGGATTGTACTTGAGTATATGATATCCATGTGATTTGGGGGTAGGGACAAGCTGGAGGCTTGTAATGGGATTTTGTCTGTGGGAATGTAGGGAGTGTAAAAGTTTTATGGGCTGCTGGCCTGCCTACCTGTTCTTCTGGCTGGTGTGACATGGACATCAGCAGGGGATGTCTGCCTTATTTGGGAGCTGGAATACAGAATATTCCTCTTTTTCTAAATGAAAATATATCTTGTGCCATTGTGTGTTGGAAGTCCTTCATTTGTTTCTTGATTTTACAAGATGTGACAGGCAAGGGTCAGAAGAGACTTTGGACATTAGCACAGTTTGGGCTGTTACAGATTGTGAGGATCATTGAACTTAGACTTAATGAATCTTCATTTTTTTCCTTTGCATTTATTTTTCTATCATACAATATATCCTCACTCCAACCTCACCTTGCTCCAATTCCTCCAGTGCCCTCTTCCACAAATCCCCATTTCCTCAGATCCACTGCTACTCTGTTGCCCTTCAGAAAAGAGCAGGCCTCACAGGGATATTAAACAAACACATCAGAACAAGATGCAATAATATTATGCACAAACCCTCCTATCAAGGCTGGACAAAGTAACCCAATAAAAGGAAAACAGTCCCAATTGCTTACTAACAAGCCAGAACACCATGACTCCTACAGTTAGGACTCCCATAAACATTCCAAGCTAAAGAACCATAGCACTTATGCAGAGGACCTGGGATAGAGGCATGCATGCTCCACAATTGACACTTCAGTTTCTCTGAGCCCCTTTGAACCCTGTTTTGTTGATTCTGTGGGTCAGATTCTCCTGGTTTCCTCAAATACTCTGGATCCAACAGTACTCATGCCCTCCTTGGACAGGATTCTCAGAGTTCAAGGTAATGTTCGAGTAGGGATCTCTGCATGTGCTCCCATCAGCCACTGCAGGAAACCTCTTCAGTGACAATTGGGATAGGCACCAGTCTATGATTATAGCAGAATATAGTTATGAATCATTCCATTGATTTTTTTTTCTTGATTGGATGTATTTGGTACTACCTTAGTTCTCTGAGTCATCCAAGTTTTGATTCCTGGCCATCCATGCAATGTCACACATGAGCTTCCTCTCAGAGCATGGGCTTCAAGTTAGATCAGCCATTGGTTGGCCACTACAGAATCTCTCAGCCACCATTGCCCTAGCATACATAGCAGGCAGGAAAAGTGTGGGTCTAATGTTTTGTGGCTGGCTTGGTATCCCAGTCCCACCACTGGGAGCCTAATGTGTTTACAGAAGATGGCTGGTTCAGCTTCCATATTCTTAATTACTAGGAATCCTCACTAGGGTCATCTTACTAGCTTCCAGGAAGTTTTTGCTGCACTATTTCCATGTCTCCTGCTAAGAAGTCCCCTATTGCAGTCATCTCTCATTGTCTTCTCCCACTCTGTCCATTCCTTACTCACCTGGTTCTTCCTGTTCCCATCCCAACCTGCCTCCAGGGCACACATAATCTATTTCCTCTATTTCCTTCCTAGAGGAAAGTCATGCATCTCCCCTAGAGATGTTTTTGTTACTTAACCTCTCTGCATCTATGGATTGTACTGTGATTATTATCTGTGGTTACTGTGATTGTACTTTATTTAACTACAAATATCCACTTATAAGTGAGTATACATACCATGTTTGTCTATGTGCTTCTGGGTTGCCTCACTCAGGATAATAAAGAACTCAAGGAACTAGACAACAACAAACCAAATAATCCAATTATATTGGGCTATAGCTCTAAACAGAATTCTCAGTAGAGGAATCTAAAGTGGCTGAGAGGCACTTGAAAAAATGTTCAATATCCTTAGCCATTGGGGAAATGCATATCAAAACTACTTTGAGGTTTCTTCTTATATTTGTCAAAATGGTTAAGATCAAAAAGACAAGTGACAGCTAGTGCTGGCCAGGACATGGAGGAAGGAGATTCATTGCTGTTGCAAGTGCAAACTTGTATAGCCACTGTGGAAGTCATTATGCAATGATTAGAAAATAGGGAGTCAATCTCCCTCAACACCCAGCTATATCACTCTTGAGCATATACCCAAAAGATATGTCTCCATCCTCCAACAAAGACACTTCCTCAGCTATGTTCATAGTGGCTTTATCCATAATAGCCCAATACTGTCATGTCTGTTAGAGATTGTTGTGATTGATGATTGATGTCAGAAGGCTCTTTGACTTAGGGTGATGGGAAGACTCCTCCACCAATGGTGACAATATCCCTAAGAAAGTGTGCTTGGGCTAAAAAGTAGAGCTAGCTGAGCATGAGACACTGATTAGGCAAGAGAGAGAGCCAGGAACAATTTTGGCACATGGGTTTTGCCTTCAATTGTTAGCTTGATTTTCTATCCTAATCTTCCAAAATGATGGAGTATGATCTGACATAATCAGCCAAATAAATGCATTCATTGCCTGAAATATTTTTGTGTATGTGTTAGAAGATTTAATCACAGAAGGATAAAAGTAAGTTATAAAAAAAATGGAACAAAAAAGTTACTTTGTTGCTAGGTAGAACCTGGGAGTGTTGTCTTTTGGAAGAATGTGGAAGATATCAAGACATTAGGTGGCAAAAGCCATAGAAAGTTGTACATAGAACTTAATTGTCTGTTCTTTTAGGACCAGGAAATAGGAATGTTAAGAGGAATGTCAGTAAGTGTAGTTTGAGATCATAGGATTTCAGTTGGAAATAAGTAGACTCTATACAAAAATTAAGCTAGAGGCCATTTCTATAATATTTTGGCTCCAAAGTTTCTCTTACTTTGCCTATGCTCTGGGAATATAGTAAGGCAGAAATAAAAATTAATGGGCTAATTCCTAAAATGGAATATTGAATCTGTTGGCAGAAATAAATGAACATAAAAAGGTAGTTTCAGAGAGCAGTCAAGTATTGAAACAGGCTGGAATTTTCAAGGAGTTTATCACCATTAAAGAGAAGGCCCTTGCTATAGAATTGAAGCCTAGGAAGGTACCCTAAGGACTCTATTCTGCTAAACATTCAAATTATGGAAGGAGTAAGCAAAGTGATTCCTAGTCACAGTAAGCAACTTCATACAAGACCTGCTGCACCTGTGGTCCAAGCATGTTAGTGTCCATCCCAATTAAGAAGTCATACTTCGCAAGATCACCCATCATGTGCTGGTCCTAGAAATAAGAAAAGGTCAAAATTTAAGGTCTGTGGTTACTGTCTAACATTGTTGTCAGCATTCTTGTGGGCATCTATGGCAGAGTCAGAAAACCAATGAGCACACTGTAAGAGTTCACTCTATAAAGCTGTGAGGTTTGAAGCCTGGTGTTGTCAGTTTTTTTGTTTTTTATTCTTTACTCTTTTGGGGGTCAGCCACTGAGCTCTCAAATCACACACAGAGGCTTATTTTTTCTTATAATTGCCCAGCCTTACCTTGACTTGTTTCTAGCCATCTTTTCTTAACTTAAATTTTCACACTGACATTTGCCCCTGGGCTTTTATCTTCCTCTATTCTATATACCTTTCTTTACTTCTTACTCTGTGGCTTGCTGTGTAGCTGGGTGGATGGCCCCTGGGGTCCTGTGCTTTTCTTGCTCCTCCTTCCTTTTTCCTACCAGATTTATCCTCCCATTTATTCTCTCTGCCTGCTACCCTCACCTATCCTTTCCTGCCAAGCTATTGGTTGTTCAGCTCTTCATTAGACCAACCAAATATTTTAAACAGGCTTTAGAAGTATCACAGCTTCACAGAGTTAAACAAATGCAACATAAAAGAACACAACACATCTTTGCATCATTAAAACCAAAGTTCCATAGCACAAAGAAGTATAACACATCTTAAAATATTACACAACAGCCTGGGTTGCATTTTGGGATCACAGGATATTGAGATACCTAATCTATAAGATGTCTTCCATGGAGACCTAGCTGTGTATAGAAAGTAGCAGTAACCAAAGAAACAGATGTATGAGAAATTTCAGGGATAGGGCCATGTAAGCCCTTTGAAACTGAAGCCTCATGCATCTGAGACAGAGATACAGGACTTGATGTTTGTCCTGCTGTGTTTCAGTCCTGCCTTGGTCCAATCTTCCCTTACTATGTCTCCATTTATCTCTTTTGGAATGTGAATGATATCTGTGCCATTGTATGTTGGAAAGATCTAACTTCATTTCTGATTTTACAAGATGTCCCTGTCAAGAGATTACTTTGAGTTTCAGAACAGACTTTGGACATTTGAACAGTGTTAGCACTGTTGCAGAGTATCACAATCAAGGAAGTGACTAAATGGATTTTCTTCATGGATGACCATGAGTCTATAGTGACCTGAGATAGAATGTAGTTGATTGAATGATACACCTCCCAGATAGGATGATGTATTTGAAAATGTGGTCTTTCCTTGGTGACTTTCTTTCCATTGAGTGTAAAACCTTTAGTAGGAGAAACCCTGTCTTGAAAAACCAAAAAAAAAAAAAAAAAACAACTTTAGTAGGAGGAGACCTTCTGAACGAAATTCCTCATTGTGGGTGTGATATGAGTCTCTATAGCCCCACCCATTTCCTGTTCTTTGTGTATACTGTGTTGTGGTTGAAACTAGTCAGCCAGCTTCCTTGTTTTGTCATGCCTTCATTGCTGTATTGATGCTAACTTTAAATCACATAAGATACAGTAGAAACATTTGGTATTCAGGGCCACAGCAATTTTTTAGCCTGCTGTTTTATTTCTTTTGTTTATTTTTGAAGACAAGTTTTGTCTGTATAGCCCTGGCTGTTCTGAAAGTACACCTCTGTACACCAGGCTGGCCTAAAATTCAGAGATCTCCATGACTTTGGCTCTCAAGTCCTATGATTAACAGTGGGCCAATATTCCTGGGTTTTTTGTTTGTTTTTTTGTTTGTTTTTTTGTTATTGAGTATTGGACCCAGAACATAGGTTTGTGTAGATGTCAGTCACATGATGCTGTAGTGAGGTTCATCCATATTTTGAAATTTAAAATTTGGCAGAAGGTTCATTCTGTTTTCCAAGATGGCATGTATCATGACATTAATACTGCCTGAGCCTTCTGACTCATTGGATTGCAGGTGCATGAACTTCTTCATGTATGTTGTGTACGCTTTGAATTTTTTAAGTGAATATGAATATTTTATTTGTATGCCTGGATATGCACCACATGGGTGCTTGGTCCTCATAGTGATCAAAAAATGATCTCAGAATCCCTGAACTTGGAATACTGGATAGTTTTGATTCTCCCATATAAGTAGTGGCAATTGTGCCCACCTATATGCAGGGACATCAAGAGCTCTTTACTACTGGGCTATCTCCTGCCCTGTGTTGATTATTTATAATCAACATTTATATTGCTAATGTTTTCATCTATCCTTTTATAACAGTTTAAACACACAGTGCCTTTCAGTATAATATGATTGATGTTACAGTTTTAATTGAGATGCTGCAGGTTTCTGAAGATGAAAACCAAACTGGAAGGAATACATGACTCTTTGTAGGAACTTCAGTAAAAACCTCTGGGTTCTTTCATTTTTTATTGTTTTACTGATTTTTGCATGGGAGACAGGGTGTTTATATGTACTTCTGGCTGTCTTGGGCCTGATTCCATAGACTAGGCTGGCATTCAACTCAGAGGCAGATATACCTGCCTCTGTCTTCTGAATGTTGGAGTTAAAGGCATGAGCCAATACACACAGTTTGTCCATCTTATTTTTCATTTTTATGGTTAGTAATTTCTCATACAATTTCTCTTATGTGTACTCTGTACTGTTGATTGGTTTACTTGTCTCTCTATGTTTGTTAATAGATACTTCTCTTGCAAAGGGTACAGAAATGACAGGTCTAAACCTCCTATTCAGTTTCCTTCTAAAGTGACTTGGTGATTACATTATAATGTCTGTGTCATGAATAAGTGTGGGGAGGACCAGAATTATATGACTATACCATCAAAGAAGTATACATTTACAATGTTGTCAGTATCATGTTTTCAGTTGTACACCTGTATGGGTTATTTTAGAATGCAGTGACCTATGATGATGTGCGTATTGACTTTACTTGGGAAGAGTGGACTTTGCTGGATCCTTCCCAGAAGAATCTCTACAAAGATGTGATGCTTGAGACCTACAGGCACCTCACTACTATAGGTAAGACTAAATTTTCTTTCATATTTTAAAATAAGGGGACAGCAAGTCCTTGATTATTGATGCTTTTCTATAATTTGATTGAAAAAGAAGAATGATGCGATTAAATCAGGCATGGCTCTAAGGTTCACTGAGCATAGTAAGTCAAATTTTGCACAATGTTCAATAATATAACATACATTTTTCTGGAAATATTTTAGGATACAGTTGGGAAGACCATAATATTGAAGAACATTGTCAAAGTTCTAGAAGACACGAAAGGTAATTTTCATGTGCATCCTGATACAAATGTGCCCCTAAAGTAGTTGTAATATGTCCTGAAGGTTTTAAGTAAAAGCAACAGTGTAAAAAAAAAAAAAGCACCACTTAAAGTCCATTGATAATTATTAAATTCTCACACAACTACATATCTCAATTTTAGGTAGGTGAATTTCATTTGCAAGGCATGCTTTTAAGAAAGAAGTCAAGGAAACAATACCTTAACTGATAACACAATTTGAATCATAGCAACATTAGATTTATGCTGTAGAAGTGTTTGTCCATTTCTTTCATACCACTCATATTACAAAATGTATACACATTGAAGATGTGATAAGTATATCTCCAAAACCTTCTAACAAGCAAACGGTCCATAATAAATCTGGCATTACGTATATATTTGTTGTGACTCTGCTGTTTAGTGAGATGGGCAGTTAGAGTCAAGAGTCAATTCAGTTGTGTAGAAATCTTAATCCCTGTACCACATGTCTATGAGGACAGAAAGTAAAACTGAATTCACTGTGAAAATCTTTTATTTCTTTCTGCCGTTTCTAGGTATATCATATGCCATTCTGGATACAAGCCATATGAGCATAGGGATATGGAAAGACATAACATACATCTCTCTCAGAACAATTAGAAGATATGAATCAGTTCCCAGTTTGAGTACTCTTGTTCAATTTGATTCAAGTATACAAGTAATTATTTTTCCAGGTTCATTGTTAATACATCATCAAACACTGCACTAAAATCCTGTGAGAATGAGGATTATGTAAATATTTCTGTTTGTCCTAGTTCACTTAGGAAATGTAGTATGACTCACAGTACAGGAAAGTTGATGAATGCATTAAGGGTGGTAAATCTCTGAGTTTTTCCAGTTTTCTTCACACATGTGAAAATTCTCATATAGGTTCTGCTAATGGAAAGTTGTAATAAAGGATCTTACCATCAAAGAGGCAAAACTACTCTTAATGAAGGGAAACAATATGAGTGTAAATACAGTGATAAAACCTTATGATCTAGTTCTTTACAATTACATCATATTGTAAAATTATTTAATACAGATATAAAGATTCAACAGTCAATTGAATGTGTTAAAACTTTTATATGTTTCATTATCCTTGTAGGCAAGAACGAAGTCAAAACGGAGAGAGATCTTCTGTACATAATCAATATGTTAAGGCCTTTGCATTTCCTGGTAATATTGAACTGCTTAAAAGAACAAATACTAGTGAGAATCCTCATGAATGCAATCAACCTGTTAAAGCCTTTGCATATCATGGTCATCTTCAAAACTGTGGAAAAGTATACACCAGAGAGAAACCCTGTGAATGCAATCAGTTTGATAAAGCCTTTGCAAAATACAGTCATCATCAAAGGCATGAAAGAACACATACTGGAAAGAAACCTTTTGAATGTGATTATTTTGGTATACCTATTGGACAGCACAGTAATCTTCAAAGTCATAAAAGAACACATACTGGGGAGAAACCCTGTGAATGTAAGCAATGTAGTCAAGCCTTTTTATGTCACAGTGCTCTGCAATGTCATATAAAAACACATCCTGGGGAGAAACCCTATGAATGTAATCAGTGTGGTAAAACCTTTGCACATCCTAGTAGTCTTCAAGTGCATAAAAGAATCCATACTGGAGAGAAACCTTATGAATGTACTCAATGTAGTAAAGCCTTTGCAGATCAAAGTACTCTTCAAAGGCATAAAAGAACACATACTGGAAACAAACCCTTTGAATGTAATGATTGTGGTAAAGTATTTGCACAGTACAATAATCTTCATAGTCATAAAAGAATACATACTGGGTACAAACCTCATGAATGTAAGCAGTGTGGTAAAGCCTTTGCACGATACAGTCATCTTCAAAGGCATGAAAGAACACACACTGGAGAGAAACCCTATGAATGTAATCAGTGTGGTAAAGCCTTGGCAGATCAAAATAGTCTCCGAGTACATGAAAGAACCCATACTGGAGAGAAACCCTTTGTATGTAATCAATGTGATAAAGCCTTTACAAGTCGTAATCGTCTCCAAATACATGAAAGAACCCATACTGGAGAGAAACCCTTTGTATGTAGTCAATGTAGTAAAGCCTTTGTATGTCACGCTGCTCTTCAAAGTCATAAAAGAACACATACTGGAGAGAAACCTTATGAATGTAATCAATGTGGTAAAGCCTTTGCAAAATACAGTCATCGTCAAAGGCATGAAAAAACACATACTGGAAAGAAACCTTTTGAATGTAATGATTGTGGTAAAGCCTTTGCACAGCACAGTAATCTTCGAAATCATAAAAGAACACATACTGGGGAGAAACCCTATGAATGTAAGCAATGTGGTAAAGCCTTTGTATATAACAGTGCTCTTCAATGTCATATAAGAACACATACAGGGGAGAAACCCTATGAATGTAATCAGTGTGGTAGAGCCTTTGCACATCCCAGTACTCTTCAAATGCATAAAAGAATCCATACTGGAGAGAAACCATATGAATGTATCACTTGTGGTAAAGCCTTTACACGTCTCAGTATTCTTCATATTCATATAAGAACCCATACTGGAGAGAAACCCTATAAATGCCATCAATGTGGTAAAGGCTTTAAAGATCAAAGTTCTCTTCAAAATCATAAAAGGACCCATACTTAAGAGAAACCCTATTAATGTTAATGATTGTGGTAAAAACCTTTGCACGCCTCAGTACTCTGCAAATGCATAAAGTCACACATACTAGATAGAAGCCTTGTATATGTAATCAATTTGGTAAAGCCTTTGAATGTCACAGTAGTCTTCAGAGGCATAAAAGAACACTTATTGAAGAGGAAACCTATAAATGTAATCAGTGCAGATAAGCTTTGGATTGTCACAATTGTTACTGAAAGTATGAAAGAAACTATACTACAGAGAAACCCTGTTTATGTAATTAGTGTGATTAATCCTTTCTATGTCATAGTACTCTTGAAATGTCTAAAAGAACACATACTGGAGAGCAACCCATTGAATGTAATCAGTGTGGTAAAATCTTTGCATGTGTGAGTTTTCTTCAAAATCATGAGAAAAATATCAACTTGCAGAGAAACCCTCTAAATGTAATCATTGTGGTAAAGTTTTGCACTTTACACAAGAGTAAAACTTTTTGTGTGCAATCTATCTCTTAAAGCCTTGGGATATTGCAATAATCTTTGATGACCTGAAAAGCTATTGAGGCCTTTTAAAAATAATTTTTAATTAAAATGTTTTTCTTCCCTTTTATATACCATGCCCTGCTCTTCCTCCTTTCCTTTCTACCACTTCCACCACCTCCTCCATCCTATCTACTCCTCATACAGGGTAAGCCCTATCTTTAGTAGTCAGCACAATTTGGTGCTGGACCTAGCCCTTCTCCTCTGCATCAAAGCTGAATAAGGCATCCCACCATAGGCAATGGCCTCTAAAAAGCCAGTTCATGTGCCCAAGATAATTTCTGGTCCCATTGCCTGTGTACTGAGAAACATATCAAGCCACATAACTGTCACCCATATTCAGAGTGTGTAGTGCAGTCCCATGTAGGCTCCCCAGTTGTCAGTCCCAGAGTCCATGTGCTCCCACTAGGTTGGGTCAGCTATCAATTTGGTTTTTATGTCATGATGCTGACACCCCTCCCCCTTGCTCCTATAAGCCTTCCTCCCTCTCTTCAACTAAACTCCAGAATCTTGGCCAAGTGCTTGGTTGTGGGTCTCTGCATCTGCTTCCATCAGTCATAGGACGTATGTGCTATGATGACAATTAGGGTAAACACCAATCTGAGTGCAGGGGAAGACTAGTTCAAGTACCCTCTCCACCATTGCTATGAGTCTTAGCTGGGGACAATCTTGCTATTTCCTGGAGTTTTCCCTAGCTACAAATTTCTTCCCGTCGCCTTAATGATACACTCTATCAACATATTTCTTTCATTGCTCTCCCTCCCCCATGTGTCCCCCAACTCAGCCATCCCAAGCCCTCATTTTCCCAACTATCTCCTCTTCTCAACTTCCCCCTTTTGTTTACCCTGGAGATATTAACACTTTGCCCTTCCTGTAGTAATCCATGTGTATCCCTCTCGGGTCCTCTTCTGTACCTAACTTCACTGGTTTTGTGGATTTGTAGCCTATTTACCCTTTGCTTTGCTTCTAATATTTACTTATTAGTGAGTACATACCATGTTTGTCTTTCTGGATTTAGGTTACCTCACTCAAGATGATTATTTCTAGTTCTATTTATTTGCCTACAAATTTCATGATGAAATGATTATAAGTGTTTGTGGGCTTTCTGCATTTTCTGTTGTTGAATTCTAACTTTAAGATATGTTGGTCCAATAAGATAGAGGGGGATTATACCAATTTTTTGTATCTGTTGATATTTGTTTTGTTACCAACTATGTGGTCAATTTTTTATAAAGTTCCATGGGGTGCTGAGAAGAATGTGTATTTTTTGTTTGTTTGTTTGTTTGTTTGAATGAAATATTCTGTAGATTCTTGTTAGGTCTATCTGAGTCATAACATCTGCTAGTTCCCTTATTTCTCTGTTATGATTCTGTCAGACAGGCTTGTTCAGTGGTGAGAGACAGGTATTGAAGTCTCCCACTGTTAGTGTGTGGGTTTTATTGTCATTTAAGCTTTAGTAATTTGTTTTGTTTTGTTTTTTAACAAATGTAGGTGCCCTTGTATTTGGGGCATAAACGTTCAGAATTGAGACATCCTGTGATATGAAATGTGCTCCATCTCTTTTGATTGATTTTAGCTTGAAGTCTATTTTGTTGTATATTAGGATAGCTACACCAGCTCCTTTCTTAGTTACATTTGATCAGAAAATCTCTTCCCAACCCTTTACTTTGAGGTATTATCTGTCTTTGTGGTTTTTGGTGTTTTTTGTATGCAGCAGAAGGATGGATTCTGTTTTTGTATCCATTCTGTTAGTCAATGTATTTTTATAGTAAAATTGAGACCATTGATAATTAAGATATATTAATGACCAGAGATTTTTAATTCCTGTTATTTTTTTGGTGGTATTATGTGTGTGTTTTCCTTCTTTAGGATTTACTGGTGTGAGATTATGTATTGCCTGTGTTTTGGTGGTTTCAGCTAACTTCCTTGAGTTGGAGGTTTCCTTCTAGTACTTTTGTAGGGCTGGATTTGTGAATATCTAATGTTTAAATCTAGTTTTTTTTCATGTAATATATTGTTTTCTCCATCTCTGGTGATTGAAAGCTTTGCTTGGTATAATAGTGTGTGCTGGTATCCATGGTCTCTTAGTATCTTTAGAATGTTTGTACTGGGTCTTCTGGCTTTTGGAGTTTCCATTGCAAAATTAGGTGTAATACTGAGAGGTCTGCCTTATGTTACTTAACCTTTTTCTTTTGCTACTCTCAATATTCTTTCTTTATTCTGTATGTGTAGTGCTTTAAGTATTATGTGTCAAGAGAAATTTTTGTGATCCGGTCTATTTGGTGTTCTGTATGATTCTTCTCCCTTCATAGGCATATCTTTCTTTAAGTAGGGAAAGTTTTCTTCTATAATTTTGTTGAATATATTTTCTGTGACTTTGAACTAGACTTGTTTTCCTTCTATCCTTATTATTTGTACATTTGTTCTTTTCATGGTTTCTCAGATTTCCTTGATGTTTTTTGTTAAAAATTTGGTGGATTTAACATTTTCTTTAACTGATGAATCTATTTCTGCTATCATATCCTTAGTACCTAAGAATCTCTCTTCCATTTCCTGTATTCTGTTGGTTAGCTTGCCTCTGTAGTTTCTGTTTGTTTACTCAGATTTTCCTTTTCCTTAATTCCCTCAGTTTTTGTTTTCTTTATAGCATCTCTTTCAATTTTCAAATCTTGAACTGTTTCTTTCACCTGTGTGATTTTTTTTCTTGGCTTTCCTGACTTTAAGAGATTTTTTATTTCATCCATTTTTTTGTTTGTCTTTTCCTTCATTTCTTTTGGGGATTTTTTCCATTTGTTTTTGGGCCTCTATCTTCATAAAGTTGTTTTTTAAGGCTTCTTTCTTTCAGATCATCTGCTTTGGGATGTTCAGGTCTTGCTCTTGTGGGATCACAAGGATGTGATGGTGCTACATTGTTCTTTGTTTTCTAATTTGTTCTTACACTACCGTCTATCTATTTCTTTCTTTAATCCGTAAAGGTACAGCTCTAGGTCACTCTTCTTCCAGTTGGTGCAGGAGGGGGTCTATGGCTCCTATGGTTTCTCTTCTTCCCATTTGGTGTAGGAGGGGCACAAGACTCCGGTGTTCTCCTGAATTGGTGTGCACGGGGGGGGGGGGGGAGCATATGGCTCCAGTGGTCTCTGTTGCTTTAGGGGATGTTTTGGAAGGTGGTGGTAGGGAGGAGGCTGCTGGCCTATCTCTTGATTTGCACTGGCTGAGGAGAGGGGCTAGAGAACTGTCCTGACTCTTCTGGAGGTTGGACCTTACCTATTCCCAATTGGTGCATGGGGGGAGAGGCATATGACATTGATGGTCAATTGTGCCACTGGAGATTGTTACCTTGGTGAGAAAGGGCTTCTTATTATAAAGTATTTGGAAAGATTGTTAGCCAACACACTTATAATCAGTTTCACAAGAGTATTTATTCTGTAGAAAAAAAAAATGGACAATCCTAACAATCTGATTAAGCATTATGATGACCAGTTTTATTTTATTTGCACCAGCAAGCTCATGGAGAAAAGTGAATTTATAACTATATGAAGCCATATGTGTAATGTTAAAGGGCCAGCAGAAGAAATGCACCCTGTGCCTGAAACCAGAGCCAGTGAAAGACACACACTCTGTCCCTGAAACTGGAGCCAAAGAAATACACAGTGACCATGAAACCAGAGCAAAAGAAACACACTTCATTCCTGAATCCAAGCCAGTGGAAAAACACCCTGATCCTGAAAAAAGACCCAAATGGTTAAAAGAGAGCAGTGAAAGAAACACACTTTGGCCATGAAACCAGAGCCAAAGAAACACACTCTACCCTTGACCAAGTGAGCACAAACGAACCAATTCATGAGCTTGAATCCAACCAATCCCTGAGCACAAAATCCAGCTGATCTCTGAATGTGTTCAATCTCAGGGATTGATGTCTGACCAATTCCCACCCTGAAAATGTTCTCCCTGGCAAAACTCTGCCCCTAAGAATTGGTATAGAAGGGCTGTTCAGTTGGCAACTGCTCTTTTCCATCCAGGTAGAGGCAGCCATTCTCCTGGATTTCTCCTTTATAAATAAATCTCATGAGTAAGTTTTTGGTGAAGACCTTTTGCGAGAGTAGAACAGAAACTCACTAGTGGATTGGAGCAAAGAAGCAATGGACACCTGTTGTAAAACTTTCTTAATGGAGTGGAGTAGAAGTAACAACTTTTCCCTGGAGACCACTATGTTTCTGAAGCAGCTTCCCCCTTACTTAACTGAAGCAGAGAAGTCACAATTTGGGCTAGAGATGAGAAGAAATGGACATTTCTGCTGGGAAACTGCATTAGGGAGTGGAGCAGAGCAGCAGTGGACATCTCTTCTGGGAAACACTCTCATCAGAGTAGAGCAGAGCCCAGCTGTAATGGCAGGAGATAGACAGTAAATTACTCTTCTACACTGATTTGTGATTTCGCATTAGTGGCACTGGGATTACCTGATACCTACAGGGGAAGATGAGACTTTGCAAAGCCATAGCATGAGAGTACCTCCATTTGCCAAGACAGATCTATCATTTGGGGCCTCTCTGTTTGAAAGAATTATCAATGGCTGGATTGTCAGAAACCTAACACTTTAATGGTCACTTTGAGTTAATTATGTGGGATTTGTGAAGGCTCTGTTAATTTCTATACACATAGAATTATAGGTCGTTGGGTAACATTGGTCAAGAGCACAGTTTCCCTGACTGAGTTTCCTTTGGTCTTTTGAATAAAAGTTTACTATATTTTTCTGCTTTTGTTCTTGGCTCTTTCTATCTCCTTTATTCTTTCACAAATGTTGTACATATTCTTGAAAATTGTAGCTTGTAGTAAATATAGAAGTCACATGGTATCACTATGTGTATTATATTTTCATAATCTTATTGAGCATTCTAAGTGTTTCCACTTTGCGTGTAGCATTGGAATCAGGAATCCTATGATAAATTGTTGAGAATTTTCTTTGGATTGTATTCAATTCATGCTGCTAATTTACCTTACATAACCTCTTACTATTGATGCATCATGTTTTCATGGATCATTTATTTAGATCTTTGCTTACTTAGGTTTTGTTGTTAATCCATGAAAGACTTTTATTAGGTAAAAGTACTCTGTGGCTGGGCAGTTGTCACAGCATGTATTCTTCTTGGGGATGACCAGAGTTAACATCCCAATATCTAAGCTGGGAGCCCCATAACCACTTGCTACTCCAGATCCAGAGGATCTGACATCTTCTTTTCTTGTATGTCACCTGTATACACATGGAAGGCATTCTCTTTCATACACAAACACATACAAAATGTGGGGATAAACTGGTTTTCAAAAGTTCTTCTGACTCATAAAGCAAATTGAGCAAAACAATTTGCTTTAAGTGTATAAAACAAATCATACACTGTTCCTTTAAAAATCTGTTATCTTGCATTTGGTTTGGAAATGTTTTTATTTTCTCACTTGTAGAATATTATTTTAAATTGTGTTGCTTTTGTTTATGCTGTGGGACATTTGTTTAATGATGCAAAAATGTCTGATATTCTTTTATATTCCATTTGTTTAACTCTGAAGCTGTGACACTTGCCTAAAACACTTGATTTGTTTAACAAAGAGCTGAGTGGCCAATAGCTTGATAGGAATTAATGGGCTGGGCTAGCATGTAGAGACTATACTTAGAACAAGAAATATGGCAGGAAAATAAGAAAGAACAAGAGAACAAGGAGAAGATGATGCAACAGGCCAGCCACCCAGAACAAGAAATGTTTCAGGAAAATAAGAAAGAACAAGGAGAGGAAGATGCAAGGACCAGCCACCCAGGCACACAGCCAGTCTTGGAGTGAGAGTGAAAGTGAAATTTACAGAAGAGAAATGGGCTAAGTTAAGAAAAGCTGGCAAAAAACAAGACAAGCTAATATCAGACATTTGTAATTAACAATAATACTCCATGTGTGATTTATTTGGGACCTGGGTGGTAGGCCCACAAAAGAGCAAAAACAGCCAACAACACTCACTCTCATGTAGCCTTACAAGAAATTATCAACCATATGAAACAAAATGGTGCCTGAGTGATCCTAATGAATATCATTTACCTTATTATAAGTGAATGAGTTCCTTTTAGTAATCAAAACTATTTTCTACAAAGTTAAAAACATCAGAAAGCTTCAAGGAAATATCTGCAATTTTTGTGAGACCTCTCTCCTTGCCCAAAAATTTTTTTATTATTGGCAAAGGACAAACCTGGAGTGCACAGGATTTATTGCTAGCCAGCGATTTCTAGAGGTGTAATTTTAATTAGGATCATATCATTCTAGTTTAAGGAGCTTTAATGTGTATGTGTAGGTATGACTTTTTTCATGTTTGGTCAGTGGTGCCAAGTATGTTTTTGATTTTGTGAATTGTCATCTAAATTTATTTTTGTTCCTCTAAAAAAACGATGAATCTTCACTGCTCCTTTCAGAAAATTTACTATATTATGTTATGAGTTCCTTCAGATTTTGTTAGTTTAGGAACTTTCTGTGGAGAGAATGTTTTAGATTCCTCTTTTTTATCTTAGAGGCCAACTGCTCCTCATTTTTTGAGATATGTGTGTTTTCCAGTTGCCACTACCTTCCTTTTTGAGTTTTTGCTGCTTAAGTGATTGATATGGTTAATGTAGTGGTTTTGTGTTTTTAAAATTTTCTCATATATTATTGTCTCTGTCTTAATTAACTTTAGCTCTCAACCTGATGTAGCAAAGTTTAGCAGTGGAGTGCCACTTTACTCAGGAGATACTGTTTACATGCTCCACAGAATTAACTCCAGATGGATGCTAAACCTAAATGTGAAAAGTTCAACGTTCAGTACTTCTGGAAGATTTGAGAGGGACCAGGACTCTCTGAGTCAGAAGATCTGTATTCAACAGCAACAACATAAGCACTAAGGGCACTGGCATTTCACAGTGATGTCAACAAGGTCTTTTCAAACCACAGTCCCACTCCCAGTGCTCTCCACCCAAGCAGTACACAGAGTGAGGCTACATTGAGGCTGCCAGCTGACCCAGGAATTGCAAAGACCATGCAGGACCACACAGAACCACACTGGAGCATGCAGGAACAGTAGGACCAGTCGAAAACATGCCAAACTCTGCATCCAACCACTGGCTGCCATCCAGCCAGGAGAGGACCCAAAAACTGGCTCCCATGGCTCAATTGGCTCCTCCTCCCAATCTGGAGATAGGCCCCTAGTTCACCATATCATGGTTTTCCAGCCACCCATGCAGGTGAAAAAAAAACAACAACAACCCACAATTGTATTATTCAAGTTGCTCTACAAAAACAACACTGGTAGAATGAATCACTCCATGTATGTAGAATGTTGATTTAACAGAATGTCTTACAAGCTGTGGTCCAGGTAGTCCAACAATGTATGCTTACCAATGGAAATTTGAAGAGTCCAGTAGTTGTTCACTTCATGAGGCTAGATATTTCAGCTGGTGTTCAGTATACACCAAAATACCAAAGAAGTAGGCACTAATGCTGGTACAGAAATGAACTTGGTAGCCAGTGCTATGTCAAGGAGGCAAAGAGATAGAGTCTCCTGTTTCAATACACTTTGTATATTTAAGCTACAACAGGAAGTGCAAACCAAATTAATGGTGGATCTTAAACTTCCTTTGATTTGTGTGTGTGTGTGTGTGTGTGTGTTTGAGACAGGGTTTATCTGTATAGCCCTGGAACTCATTCTGTAGAGCAGGCCAGCTTCAAAGTCAGGAAAATCCAACAGTTTCTGCCTCCTGAGTGCTTGGATTAAAGGTGTACACAGCCATGACAGAGCTGAAGGTGGACTTAACCTCAAATAATCAAGATTACAGATGGATCTTTAGTTTCAAAACATTTAAAAAAATCCCTCACAGGTACATCAACTCTTTGGGTTTTATTTAATTCTATAAGTAGTCAGATTGACTACCAAGAATAGTCATAATAACAGCCAAGAAAGAAGTGAGAAAAATTTCTTACCTGCAGGAGGCAAGGAAAGCATACTTTTCCTAAACAAAGGAAGTATGTGGATTTTACTTAGGAAGTCTGGACATGTTCATGTAGAATTCTTTCTATTCCTAAACAGGCGAAAAACAAATCCACATCTGAACATGATCACAATGTAAAGCAGAGACATTTAGGGGTATTCTTACTGCAATGTTATGCACAAACATATATAAATTAAAAACTCTGGAATGTTCATCTTATACCACAAGGTCTTAGCTGAAAATCAATGACACAGTGAAAAAACATTGCTTTGGAGCCTGTGTAACCTGGTAATATTGATGTTCAATATAAAAGGTAACTGGACCAATGTCATTCTCACAGATAGAAAAGATAGAGAACATAGATTCAGAAAACTTCAAGGAAAAGTCACTTAACAGCACTGTATACTCTGCTCTTAGATGAATGGTTACAATGAACTATATTAACCTAAGAATGAAGCTGCTTTTTCCTCTGAACAGGCTGGCTCAACAGAGGGCCACAGCTCCTTCCATGCAAGACCATAGGGATGTCATTTAAACTAGCCCAGGCTGCTGTCTGTCTCAGGGCTGTGACATCATTGTAGATACTTCCACTCAGTTCTTTTTCTAACTTTGAAAAAATATAATTATATGGGTGTTTTCCATGCATGTGTCAGTGCCCAGTACTTACAGGTGCCGGAAAGGCTGGAGGTCCCTGGGGGTATAGTTACAGCAAATTGTTAACTACCATGTGGATTCTAGAAATGGAACCTGGGTCCTCTGTTGACAACAGCCAGTGCTCTTAATTGCTGAGCCATCTCTCTAGCCCCTCTTTTTTTATGATTTATATATTTAATACAAAGCTGTCAAAGTTCCAACAAAATTTTTTTAGAAGCATATTTGTTTGTAACAAAGGAGTTTGCCGGGCAGGGGTGGTGCACGCCTTTAATCCCAGCACTCGGGAGGCAGAGCCAGGCGGATCTCTGTGAGTTCGAGGCCAGCCTGGGCTACCAAGTGAGTCCCAGGAAAGGCGCAAAGCTACACAGAGAAACCCTGTCTCAAAAAACCAAAAACAAACAAACAAACAAACAAACAAACAAAGGAGTTTGTGCAGTGTTGAAAATCTACAACTTCTTGTTAAATTCACATTTGAACTTCACCTTTTTAAATAAACACTTATAATCATTATTTTATATGGATGTAGATATGTAAATACAACATTGAGTTAAGTGGTCTTTCAACATTTTCCACTTAAACTTTTTTTGTTTTTTGTTTTTCTCCTCTATTTATTTGAAATTTATTTTAATAAATCTTTAATTAAAAGATATTTCATTCCTTTTTCCTTTTATTTCTTCATTCACTCCCCTCAAAAATCCCTTCTAAATTCTTCCTTGTTAAGTGTGGGTGAATAAGTATGCTGAAATACATGAATACAACCTGTTGCATCTATTCTTGTTGGTTGTATATATATGGATAATTGGCTGACTGTGTTGTATTGGACTAATAATTAAGGAGCTCATCCCTGCCTTATTTTCTCAAATGGAGAAGAAATTTACTTTCTAGTCAACATCAGGTATCTGACTCTGACTAGGCTGCCTTGGACAGGAAACATAATTAAAAATAGAAAACATGACAGGCTACTGGTAGGCAACACCTGGATCCATAAACTGATACCACCTAGGGATCCACCCAAGGATAAGTCAGCAACTAAGGGAAAGTATCTCAAATTTCAAAGAATCCAACCATTATGTAGGAATAGATAAGATCAAGGCCACTAGATGTCTGTGTGAGGTGTAAGGTCCCCTTGAACTGGAGCTACACAGTTGTGAGACACCATGAGGGTGCTGAGAATTGAATCTACATCTTCTGGAAGAGCAATCAGTGCTCTTAAAGACTGAGTCATCTCTCCACCTCCATCATTCAGTCTGTTGACTACAATTCTAAAAGATGGCTTTAAAACTGGAAACAGATTTTACTTGTCTCTCCTTTGAGATTGGAGCACTGTTGGTGTTTCCTTTTTCAGCATCAATTTACTTAATATTTCAATTATAATAGATTAAGGAATGAATGCCTACTAGATTAAATTAATAAATAAGTAGCTTTCAACTAAGTAACAAGTACCTATCCACTTAATAAAAACAAATAATCTAATCTTGCCATGTACCTAATGGCTCATATTATTTTACACATTTTTCATCAAAAATAACCCCCAACTCTATGCTACACTGTTTTCTATATTCTTTAGCTTTATAAAATAGGAAAGGTATTTTCTGCAAAAGTATATAAACTGGTACTGAAGTATTTGCTAAAACTCTTTGAGATGTGTAGTTAGAGTATAAATTGAAAATTACAACTTAAAAGTATAGAAATTTAATTGACTGGGAATCCCAGTTTATTTGTCAGGGTTCTCTAGAGTCACAGAACTTGGAGTGAATCTCTCTCTCTCTCTCTCTCTCTCTCTCTCTCTCTCTCTCTCTCCCTATCTATCTATCTATCTATCTATCTATCTATCTATCTATCTGTCTATCAATATCTGTGTGTGTGTGTGTGTGTGTGTATATATATATATATATATATATATATATATATATATATATATATATGGTGGTGTAGATGTAACCAACCTTCTTATTAAATAAGAAACACAGAACCGACACAAAGAAGAAAGCCAAGAGGTCAGAGCTAAGAGCTAAAACCTTACCCTTCCTCCTTCAGTGGTCCTACCTCTCCGAATCAGAGCTACTTCCTTTGTTAAAGTCCTTATATAGAATTTCTGTTCTGCCTTCTCATTGGTTGTAAACTCAACCACATGACTGCCTCATCACGGCCTGTCTGTATAGACCTCCAGGTTTTCTATGATTGGTATTGAGATTAAAGGCATGGGTATCCAATAATGGCTGTATCCCTGAACACACAGAGACTTACATAGCTCTGCTTACCAAGGGCTGGGATTACAAGCATACGCCACCACTGCTCTGCTTTCCTATGGCTTGCTAATAGCTCTGACCCTGGGCAACTTTATTTATTAACATACAAATAATATTTTAATACAAATAAAATATCACCATATTTCCCCTTTTCTATTTTAATAAAAAGAAAAAAGGAAAAAGCGTATAACTAACATAAAAACTATATGCAAAAGTACAATAACTATATACAATATATACAAGTAATAAATACCTAAACAATGCCTAGTCCATTTGTATTTGACAAATTCAGAGAAAATAATTCCATGATCTATCCTATTGTATCTAATTCACTTTCTATCCTAATTAATCTTCAACTATAACTAACTAATCTTCAACTCCCTCAGAGACCCAAAAGGAAATAATATTAGCTAACAAAAATAAAAACAGGAAGTACATGCAAGCACCTTCCAAAAAATTGTGAGTTGACAGAAACAGCCAACTGCCTGGACAGTCACCTGAGGTTTCTCCACAGTGTTGGGGCATCATCTTCAGCCTATAGGCTTAGCATATCTGAAAGACTCATTTGTGAAGTAGGATGTACACAAGGTCAACAGTTCAACCTCACATTGGGTGAGAGCAGTCTATATACCAGAAACACCTGAATTCCACTAGTGTCATGTCATGATTCTGGATTTTAAATTCTGGAAATTGTGGATGTTTTTTGAACTCAGCTGTCCATTCTTCTAGGCTATGTGTGTATGTGGCTTCATCTCAGCATCCCGTTCTTCTCTACATCACTCTATTAAATACCATTCTACTATTGAGAGGCATGACCTTAGTTACTCTTCAAGAATTGCTGTGGGATGGTCTGTATGTCAAGTGTGTTGCTGATTAGTCAATAAATAAATCACTGATTGGCCAGTGGCCAGGCAGGAAATATAGGTGGGACAAGGAGGAGAATAAAGCTGGAAAGTGGAAGGCTGAGTCAGAGAGACACTGCCAGCCACTATGACGAGAAACAGCATGTGAAGATGCTGGTAAGCCACAAGCCATGTGGCAAGGTATAGATTTATAGAAATGGATTAATTTAAGCTGTAAGAACAGTTAACAAGAAGCCCGCCATGGCCATACAGTTTGTAAACAAAATAAGTCTCTGTGTTTACTTGGTCTGGTCTGAGTGGCTGTGGGACTGGCAGGTGAGAGAGATTTGTCCCGACTGTGGGCCAGGCAGGAAAACTCTAGCTACAAATGGTACCCAATGTGTTGGCAAGAGTTTCCACCTAAAACCTGAGAAAAGATTCTAAAACGGAGCTAAAAACAGCTTCCTAATTGTCTCTCTCAAATAAGCAGCAGCCTACCAGTTTGAGCTACTTGTGGGTTCCTAGCGTGTACTCTTGACCTGCAGTATGGCGAGAATGAGGCCTCTGCAAGTAGCACATTAAGCTGCGTGGTGGATTTAGCCTTTGCTAGTACAAAACAAAAAAAGAGGTTTTGGGGCTATACGCTGCTTGGATAAAAGCATAGACCCACGATAGCTCCCAGAGATGGCTGTAAACATACCACTGCCATGTGGGGAAGCTGAGGTGGACAGAGGCAGCAGCCACAGCTGATGCAGTTTAAAGCAATAGATTCACAATAAGACAGATTCAGATGTAATAGTTTACAATGTGTGTTAAATATACGTAGGCTTGAAAGAGACAAAAAAGGTGATATATACAGTTATATAAACAAATACAGAGTTTTAAAAAATAAAGTCTTTAAAGAGACAGTAAAATTAATATAAAAAATAAGCCACGTAAAGATGAATATTACATAGAGAATCTGGATTGTGTTGTCTTTGGGATTTTTAACTGCAGAAAAACATTTGATTGTAAAAGATGTTGAGTTATGCCAATATGTATATTTTAAAGATACCTTGACTTCAAAATTTGGATGTAAGGATGTGTTACTTTGGAAAGGAGACTGCTTTTGTTCCCACAGAAAGCCAAAGGCTATGGATTTGTTCCAGATTAAGATACATCAGGTTTGACCAGCCAAGACCCCCTGAAAGGTCTCCAATGACACCATGGCCCAGAAGATCCAACATCCAGAATGGTTAGAAGGCATCTGGCTCAGACAATACAGCCTCATGGACTATTCCATAATTCTAAAATTTTCTTTGTGTCCCCACAAGATATAGCGTCCCCCTCCAGCAGGAAGTAGTAAGAGAAGCTACGCCCAAATTCCCAAATTATATGTAATTTTACTTTGTTAAGGTTAAAACATTCCTTTTTGAAAAAAAAGAAAGAAAGAAAAGGGAAAGTGCTGTGGGATGGTCTGTATGCCAAGTGTGTTGCTGATTGGTCAATAAATAAATCACTGATTGGCCAGTGGCCAGGCAGGAAGTATAGGCGGGACAAGGAGGAGAATAATGCTAGGAAGTGGAAGGCTGAGTCAGAGAGACACTACCAGCCTCTACGATGAGAAACAGCATGTGAAGATGCTGGTAAGCCACAAGCCACGTGGCAAGGTATAGATTTATAGAAATGGATTAATTTAAGCTGTAAGAACAGTTAGCAAGAAGCCTGCCACGGCCATACAGTTTGTAAACAATATAAGTCTCTGTGTTTACTTGGTCGGGTCTGAGTGGCTGTGGGACTAGCAGGTGAGAGAGATTTGTCCTGACTGTGGGCCAGGCAGGAAAACTGTAGCTACAAAGAATAACTGTTTCAGCTGCTGTTCCATTGCACATCAGAAGCCATCAGCCCACTGCCTGTTCAGCTGCCTTCAAAGAACAGGGCACTCTACCTTTTCTGGATTGTGAAGGCCACTTCAGGGATGGTGCCATATTGTCCTGGCCTCAGAAGACGTCTTTTGATAAAGCCATAACCACACTTGTTTTGACAAGAATCAGTAGTCCTTTGTTTCGTGTCCTGTCTGTCCTGTGTGTCAGCAGTTGATTCGAGGATACTTTGTTGTCCAGTGGCTAGCTTTTGCCACAATGAAAGTTAACTCCAATTGTAGTTTTTTTCAATGCCCATATTTTCTCTGACGTAGAGTGGTACAACCAGAAGCCGTCATGTCTCATAGTCATGACAAAAAAAAAATTTGCTAAGTTATTAAAAAATTTTAAATGCCATATTCTGTAGATCTCTGAAGGGTTTGAAGATAACCTGTCTATCTAAAATATATCTACTCAATCTTGAAAACATACCTAATATAACTAAAAGTTCTATTATAATGTCTAACTACTAACTTTCATTTCTTTATATCCTAATAGTTGGTAATAACAACATTCAAGGATCAGATGCTAAATGAACGGTATAAGTACAATTAGAAATATACATATAGCATTTTCTAACAATATCAATTTCAATATATATAATTAGTATACAATATACAAAAATCCAATCCAATGTAAAGTATTTACATTTTTCTTTTCTTGTCTTTTTTTTAAAACAAGAATCTTAAATCTAATCTCCTTTGCTTAGCCATTTTCCTAACCTTTGACAACTTGTAACCAACCCCCCTAATCAATGAAAATTATCCCAGATTCAAAACCCATTAAAAGACCAAAAAAAAAACCACCTGCCCCACACCACCTCTTTGGAAATGTGGGCATCATATTCTTGAAATTGCTTCCTGCTGTGTATGGGCGAAGGTATCTTTATCCTGAAAAGAAAAATTTTAGGTTAATTGTCAAATTCTAGGAAAGGTAACTATATCCTTCGTTATCCAGTCTGTGTATAATGCCAAAGTTCAGGGTTTATCTCAAATCTTCATTCAAGTAGTCTTTGAGACTGGATCATCTCAGCTAGCTCTCTCAAAATTGCTCTGAGAACCTTGTAGTTCAAAGCTGATCTGTAGATGATGTTTGTCAGCGTAGTGATGTTATTATTGTCCATGTGGAATTGTTGTTGTTGTGGGGCCCCATCTTCTTCCTGGAGACTTCACTTGATGTTAGGCCTGGCCATGAATTCCTGCAGAAAACTGATAAGAGACTCAAACACAAAGACATATACATGCAGCTAATTCAAGCCTTTTTTCTTTTTTAGAATTAGTTAGTACTCTGTATACCATTTATATCTTAACAAAGTTTAAAATGTATATAAATATCTCTATATATTAATCTTGTAAATTTTGATATAAAATTCATACTTTAAGTAAAGTTTAAAGAATCAGAATAGAATCAAAGAGTTGAAATTAGTAATAGAATAGTTCCTTAATTAATTTGGCTTTTCTCCTGTCCCATAGCAGAAGATGGCTCTTTTCTTCTGACATGATATAGGGAGTTTGCATTTTCCTTTTAACAACATGCTTGAGTTTAAAGAGGAAGAGAGCCATTCTCCAACTTCAAACTCAGCTTTAAATTTTAATTGAACTGGGACTATTAGAAGACCAATAGTGTTAAATCTTTAAAGAAAAGCATAAACAAACATTTAGGAAGACATAAATTTTTTTAGATAACATACTCATATGCCATTTCACTCTGTTTCTTGGGATAGACGATTTGTCCCTTTTCTTCAGTTGTCTCATTTGTCCAGTGTTCTTCAAATTTCTTAACCTTCATTCTCCTAAAAGACAAAAACAAAAACCTTTCCCCAAGGTTTTTTGGGAATGTTCCTTTTTGGCAAGTTATTATCTGATTAAATGAAAAGGCATGTGTCACTGGTATGTTAGTTTTAATTGGATGTTCATGATAGTTGATCAACTATCACCTCCTCTAATTAAGAGGTTTCTCTTGTTCAAATCGAACCTTTATCAATTTTGATGGTACCCACAGCTTATCTTCTCCTGTAGAAATAAAAGCAAAACCTCGTCCCCAATGAAACACATATCCTGGTTTTCATTCTGAGGTCAGCACATCCTTAAAGTATATAGGTTGATTTAATTCTGTAGTTTTTTCTATTATCCAATGTCTCTCTGCAGCTGTTGTTCCTTTCTCATTGGCATTGAGAAAATTCAAAGTTAATAGAGCATTATGCAGTCTATTTCTGGGGGGTTTTGTTACCCCTTTCTGTTTATTTAGCATATCCTTTAGAGTTCTGTTTGATCTTTCTATAACTGCTTGACCTGTAGGATTATGTGGTATGCCTGTAATATGCTTTATATTGTAATAAGCAAACACCTTTTTCATTTTAACAGAGACATATGATGGAGTATTGTCAGTTTTTATTTGTGCAGGTATACCCATGATGGCCATAACTTCTAGCAAATGAGTGATTATAGAATCAGCTTTTTCACAACTCAAAGCAGTTGCCCATTGAAATCCTGAATAAGTATCAATGGTATGGTGTACATATTTCAATTTTCCAAATTCTGCAAAGTGAAACACGTCCATCTGCCAGATTTCATTCCTCTGAGTACCCTTTGGGTTACATCCTGTTGGTAATGGCATTTGATTGTAGAAGGAACAAGTAGGACACTTCTGTTCTATTACTTTGGCTTGTTGCCAGGTTATGGAAAAATCCTATATAAAATCTCTATATAAAGACTTTAACACAGAAGGTAGCTCTGGTTCAGAGAGATAGGACCACTGCAGGAGGAAGGGTAAGGTTTTATCTCTTAGCTCTGACCTCTTGGCTTTTTTTTTTTGCATTGGTTCTGTGTTTCTTATTTAAAAAGGCAGGTGGTTACATCTACATTTGGTGCCTAACGTGACAAGAATCCATTAAAACGCTTGGCTTGGCTTGGCGGCAGGTCCAGTTTCCGGCCTGGGCGGTCCGGCTCCCTAGCTCGGGCCCAGGTTTGACTGACCCGCAGCTGGAGCTACATGCAACTGCTACAAACAACTCAGGCCTGCCCTGCCGAACAGGGCCCCTGCCTGTAAACCTAAGGCTTGACTCGGCTCAAGCGGCTACAGTTTCTTGCTCTCTCTCTCTTGCTCTCTCTCTCCCTCTCTGGATTCACATCTCAAACACCAGGTGGCTGTTTTGAAATTCCCTCAAATTTTTACTGTTCTTTGCAGACTTGGTAAGTCAATTAACACATCTATTTATGAGAGAATTCTTTTCTACATTAAAAAAATGGTCTTTATGTGTACATTGGAAGAAAATTGGGCTTTGTTTGAAATTTTAGGCACTGTGACAATGGAACAACCATATGAGAACATTAATATTGATTGAATTATTCAGTTTATTACTTTTCTTATCCTCATTTTACTATTTAAAAAGATAGTCAATTTAAGTGCCAGGATAACAGTCTTAGAAAAACTTGATAAACCTGTAAAAATAAATTATAGAGAAATTCAAATTCAGACAGAAGAAATTAACAGTGAAGTTGTTTCAAAATTGGATCATAAGGTTACAGAAAGAAAGCCAGTTTTCACACAATCACCCTTAATTTATCTGGTAGCCATACAGCAGCTACCTGGTGAAGAGATTGAACAAAAAACTTGGATTCCAATTAAAATGTTAGCTTTACGAAGACTTAAGGAGGCAATGGCATGCATTTCCCATACGTAAAGCAAATGTTAAACACCTGGTCAACTTGTAATAGGATTCTACCAAAGGACTGGTGGGATTTGGCACAGGCTGTTCTTGAACCCAGACAAAACCTCCAGTGGTAAATGTGGTTCAATAATGAGGCTAAAAATATAGAAAAACAATGGATGGATAACGGAATACAAGTCTGCCAGGATCAGCTTATTGGAGAAGGCCAATATGCTTTAGTACAAACACAATGTTTATATGATGTCCAAACCCTAGTTCTATGTCAAACGGCAGCCTTGCATGCATGGGACAGAGTTGAGGAACCAGGAAAAAAACTGAGTCATTTACAAAGGTTATACAGGGCCCAAAAGAATCTTTCACAGATTTCTTACAAAGACTGGCTTCAGCAGTAAAGAGAATGGTCCTGAATTCAGAAGCTAGTCAGATAATAATTGAATCTTTGGCCTTTGAGAATGCAAATGCAGCATGCAAAAGAATAATCAGGCCATTAAAACAAGATCCTCACCTTTGGGAGATTGGATTAGAGACACGGTTAATGTTGAGGCTTATGACCCTGATGATATGTGGGTACAAGAAGCAATTTCAAAAGGTTTGAGAAATGTTAGATGTTTGGATGTGGAAAGCAAGGACATTTGAAAAGGGACTGTAAACAGATCATTCCTAGAAATAATGTTTCTTCAAGGAACACTGGCAACAGAATACCCCTTCCTTCGGGAGTATGCAGAAGGTGTGGTAAGGGAAAACACTGGACCAATGAATGTAGATCAACAAGGGACAGACAGGGTAATCCTTTGCCTTGAGCTTCGGGAAACTCCCAGAGGAGCCTCAGGCAGGCCGCCACAGTAAATCCAGTTCAAACCTTTCCTGTAGTTGTAGAGGAAACCCCTACTCAAAGCAACTAAATAACCAAATGCCTATTGGAATAAATCATGTTGGTCAGGATGAAGAAACAGAGAGAACAGGAAATTCAGGAAAAAACATAAAGAAAAATTTTTGGCAAACTTCTATTAATAGCCCTTGGAATTCTCCTGTATTTGTTATTAAAAAGAAATCTGGTAAATGGAGACTGGTAACAGACCTTAGAGCAATTAACAAAGTAATCAGCCAATGGGCTCTCTGCAATCTGAAATTCCTTTGCCTACTCTGTTACCAAAAAGATGGCCTCTCATAGTTATTGATTTAAAAGACTGTTTCTTTTCAATACCCGTACAAGAAAAAGACAGAGAAAGATTTGCTTTCACAGTGCCTACTTATAATAATTCTCAACCAGTTAGAAGATTTCAATGGAGGGTTTTCACACAGGGAATGTTGAATAGCCCAACTCTGTGCCAATATTTTGTACAACAGACATTGGAAGTGGTATGTAAAAAATTTCCTAAATCTATAATTTATCATTATATGGATGATAGTTTATGAGTAGTCTCAAATGCAGATACTTTAGAAAGAATGTTTGAAGAAGTAAAGAAAATTTTGCCTTGCTGGGCATTAAAAATTGCTCCTGAAAAGATACAAAGAGGAGATTCTCCTAATTATTTAGGATATAAAATAGAGCTACAAAAAATTAGACCCCAAAAGGTGCAAATTAGGAGAGATCGACTACAGACTCTTAATGACTTTCAAAGATTATTTGGAGACATTTCTCATCTAAGAACTATTGTTGAGGTAAAAAATGATGAACTGAATAATTTGTTCAAAACCTTAGAAGGTGACAAGGACTTAAATAGTCCAAGAGAATTATCACCTGAAGCTGAGAAAGAATTGGCTTTGGTAGAAAATAAAGTACAAGAAGGGCACATAGATCATATTGATCCAAATCTGGATTGCATTTTGGCTATTTTACCTTCTAGGCATTCTCCAACAGGAATATTAATGAAAGGGAAGATATTACATTGGAATGGATATTTTTTACCAAATACCAAATAAAAAATTTAAAACTTATGTGGAAAAAATCTCTGACTTGATTTGGAAAGGAAAATTGAGACTTCGTCAATTAGCAGAAATAGACCCAACAGAAATTGTCATACCTTTAACTAAGGAGGACATTGAAAAATTATGGATAGAAAATGAAGCTTGGTAAAAAGCTTGCAGTAATTTTTTGAGATGATCCAGTCTCAAAGACTACTTGAATAAGGATTTGAGATAAACCCTGAACTTTGGCATTATACACAGACTGGATAAGGAAAGATATAGCTACCTTTTCTAGAATTTGACAATTAACCTAAAATTTTTCTTTTCAGGATAAAGATACCTTCGCCCATACACAGCAGAAAGCAATTTCAAGAATATGATGCCCACATTCCCAAAGAGGTGGTGTGGGGTGGGTGGTTTTTTTGGTCTTTTAATGGGTTTTGGGTCTGGGATAATTTTCATTGTTTAGGGGGGTTGGTTACAAGTTGTTGTCAAAGGTTAGGAAAATGGCTAAGCAAAGGAGATTAGATTTAAGGTTCTTGTTAAAACAAAAAAAAGAAAAGAAAAATGTAAATACTTTACATTGGATTGTGTTGTTTTATATTTTATACAAATTATATATATTGAAATTGATATTGTTAGAAAATGCTATATGTATATTTCTAATTTTACTTATACTATTCATTTAACAATGTAATGCAATTTTCTGATCCTTGAAATAGTTATTACCAACTATTAGGATATAAAGAAATGAAAGTTAGTAGTTAGACATTATAATAGAACTGTAGTCATATTAGGTATGTTTTCAAGATTGAGTAGATATATTTTAGAAAGACAGGTCATCTTCAAACCCTTCAGAAATCTACAGAATATGGCATTTAAAATGTTTTAATAACTTAGAAAAAAAATTTTTTTGTCATGACTATGAGACATGGAGGCTCCTGGCTGTACCAATCTACTTCAGAGAAAATATGGGCATTGAGAAAACTGCAATTGGAGTTAACTTTCATTGTGGCAAAAGTTAGCCACTGGACAACAATATGTCCTCAAATCAACTTACAAACAGGGCAGACAGGACATGAAACAAAGGACTACTGATTCTTGTCAAAACAAGTGTGGTTATGGCTTTATCAAAAGGCATCTCCTGAGTCCAGGACAATATGGTACCATCCCTGAAGTGGCCTTCACAATCCGGAAAAGGTAGAGTGCCATGTTCTTTGAAGGCAGCTGAACAGGCAGTGGGCTGATGGCTTCTGATGTGCAATGAAACAGCAGCTGAAACAGTTATTCTTCAAGAGTATTTAAGCTCACGCCTCTCAATAGTAGAATGGCATTTAATACAGGGATGTGGAGAAGAACGGGATGCTGGGATGAAGACACATACACACATAGCCTAGAAGAATGGACAGCTGAAATCAAAAAACATCCACAATTTCCAGAATTTAAAATCCAGAATCATGACATGACACTAGTGGAATTCAGGTGTTTCTGGTATATAGACTGCTCTCGCCCAATGTGAGGTTGAACTGTTGACCTTGTGTACATCCTACTTCACAAATGAGTCTTTCAGATATGCTAAGCCTATAGGCTGAAGATGATGCCCCAACACTGTGGAGAAACCTCAGATGACTGTCCAGGCAGTTGGCTGTTTCTGTCAACTCACAATTTTTTGGAAGGTGCTTGCATGTACTTCCTGTTTTTATTTTTGTTAGCTAATATTATTTCCTTTTGGGTCTCTGAGGGAGTTGAAGATTAGTTAGTTATAGTTGAAGATTAATTAGGATAGAAGTGAATTAGATACAATAGGATAGATAATGGAATTATTGTTTCTGAATTTGTCAAATACAAATGAAGTAGACATTGTTTAGGTATTTATTACTTGTATATATGGTATATAGTTATTGTACTTTTGTATATAGTTTTCTTATGTTAGTTATAAGCTTTTTCCTTTTTTCTTTTTATTAAAATAGAAAAGGGGAAATGTGATATTATATTTGTAATAAAAAGTTATTTGTATGTTAATAAATAAAGTTGCCCAAGGTCAGAGCTATTAGAAATCCATAGGAAAGCACAGCAGTGGTGGCCAACACTTGTAATCCCAGCACTTGGTAGGCAGAGCTAGGTAAGTCTCTGTGTGTTCAGGGATACAGCCATTATTGGATACACATGCCTTTAATCTCAATATCAATCATAGAAAACCTGGAGGCCTGTACAGACAGGCCGTGATGAGGAGGTCATGTGGTTGGGTTTACAACCAATGAGAAGGCAGAATAGGAAATCTATATAAAGACTTGAACACAGGGGTAGCTCTGGTTCAGAGAGGTAGGACCACCGCAGGAGGAAGGGTAA
Organism: Peromyscus eremicus; assembly: GCF_949786415.1. NCBI lineage: Eukaryota > Metazoa > Chordata > Mammalia > Rodentia > Cricetidae > Peromyscus > Peromyscus eremicus. Next base: position 193,411,484 of record NC_081416.1, on the reverse strand, counting down.
GGTTTTAGCTCTTAGCTCTGACCTCTTGACTTTCTTCTTTGCATTGGCTCTGTGTTTCTTATTTAAAAAGATGGTTGGTTACATCTACAAAGACATTGCCCAGGAGAGCAACAGGCTGGAGTCAAGGACACCTGAGTCAACATAGGAGAGCTTATTTCAGAAACATTTTTTCTAAAAGGCTGAAAATGCAGCTGTTCTAGATTTAATATGCCATCCAAGGGAGAAATTATTCCACACACTTAGAAAATTAACAAAGAATCAAAGAATCACTTTATTGATACTATGCATGGCTAATGCTCAAAGGGAAGACAGCCTAGACAGACTTTGCATTCCACATATGCTGTCATCCTTACTTTCTTTTGGGTTCTATAGTGATATTTTATTTGTATTGAAATGTGATTTGTGTGATAATAAATAAAGTTCCCCAGGGGTCAGAGCTATTAGCAAGCCATAGCAAAAGCTGGGCAGTGGTGGTGCATGCCTTTAATCCCAGCACTTGGTAGGCAGAGCTAGGTAGATCTCTATGTGTTCAAGGATACAGCCAGCATTGGAGACACATGCCTTTAATCTCAATACCAACCATAGAAGACCTGGAGGTCTGTACAGACAGGAAGTGACTAGGAGGTCATGTGGTTGGGTTTACAACCAATGAGAAGGCAGAACAGAAACTCTATAAAAAAAAAGACAGACACAGGAAGTAGGTCTCTTTCTGAGAGGTAGGACCACCGTGACAGTGAAGGGTAAGGCTTTTAGCTCTTAGCTATTGCTCTGACCTCTTGGCTTTCATCTCTGTATTGGCTCTGTGTTTTTTATTTAATAAGATGGTTGGTTACATCTACAGGGTTCATTGCCGCAAGCCACAGGAAAGTATAATGGAATTTGGCTATTATGAGAAATGCGATTACTTGGAATGGTCAAGGACTTTTCCAAAGGTCAAGCCATGGCTTAAGAGGTCTTGGTGATATTTTATCTTTTGTATATATATTAGCCAGTTCCTACAATGATTTTCTTGTATGCTATGTGTGCTTCCAAGAACTTCTTTGCCTAGCATCCTAGGCATAGTTTTGTTTCTTGTGCAAATGAGGCACAGACCCTCCTTTCTTTTTTTTTTTTTTTTTTTTTTTGGTTTTTGGAGACAGGATTTCTCTGTGTAGCTTTGTGCCTTTCCTAGAACTCACTTGGTATCCCAGGCTGGCCTCGAACTCACAGAGATCCGCCTGGCTCTGCCTCCCGAGTGCTGGGATTAAAGGCGTGCGCCACCACCGCCCGGCTGACCCTCCTTTCTATCACAGCCCAAATGGCATTCCTGAGCAATTGACTCAGAACGAAGGGATTTTTGCATACCAGGTGCAAAGTAGCTTTGAGACAGATTTCCTGGCTCCCACCAAAAGTCATCCTACCGTGCCAGTATATGGTAACACAGGAAAATACAGGGAGTTTTATTTGAGTGAGTTACAGAGGCGTTTACCTAACCACCTGTAAGATTGTAGAGTTTGAGCACATTTATGATAGACTCGTAATGTTTCACTTCACCACTTATATAAATATATTATGAGCACATAAATTCCCTTTCTGACTTTTTCCAGGCCTTATCTGACCCCACCAGCTCCTCTAGTCACTCCTCTTTGAGTTGCAAATGAAGGTGGCTATCATGGCTCTGGTAGGGAGCTTGGAAGCTTTTGCTTTGGATTGTAAGATCAGGCTGCTGGTAGAGAGAGACCAGCTGGATCAGCAGCAGTGTCTACCTTGCTCTGTGTTGTGCATGTACTTTATAGATCTCAGTCCTTAATAAATATTACCTGGCCTCTTACCTCAGTGTTCCACATTACAGTTGCCTGGGCCCATTGTAGTCTCACCTGTTCCTGAAGACCTGCTTCCATAACCCTTTGTACACTCAGTCCTTGGATGATGTTGAAACCCTTAAAACTCCATCCTCTGCCTCAGATGTTCTGTGATCAGAGGGTTGGGACACCATGACTGGCTTGGGTGACTTCTTATTCAACATTACAGAGTATCATGGTATGAACATGTGGACACACAAAAGGTAAAATTCTAAAATTGAGTAAAAAGAAGGTTTATAAAAGCAACCACAGTGTCAAGTAATGGTGGTTGTTCACACTGTATCCTTAGTCAGGATCCAGAGTGATAAATGTTAGTCATTATTACATCATACAGTAACAAAACCATGTAATGAATTGGTGATATCATTTCTGGAAGGAGAAGAGGCTTCAAATCTCAATGAACTTAATATACAAACTAATCTTTCATATGCACACCCTAGAGAATAACATCATCTAGATAAGCCCAGGGAGAGAGAGCTGTGGAAGGGCATGCTCGGTTTTTAGGCTGGGACGCCATTGCAGGCTGGTGACATAAGAACATAATCCTTACATGTAGCTTAAGTTTTCCTGCCTGGCCTACAGTCAGGATATATCTCTTTCACCTGCCAGTCCCACAGCCTCTTAGACCCGACCAAGTAAACACAGAGACTTATGTTGCTTTCAAACTGTATGGCCATGGCAGGCTTCTTGCTAACTGTTCTTATAGCTTTAATTAATCCATTTCCTTTAATCTATACCTTGCCACATGGCTCGTGGCTTACCGGCATCTTCACAAGTTGTTTCTCATCATGGCGGCTGGCAGTGTCTCTCTGACTCAGCCTTCCACTTCCCAGCTTTATTCTCCTCCTTGCCCCGCCTATACTTCCTGCCTAGCCAACGGCCAATCAGTGTTTTATTGATTAATCAGCAACACATTTGCCATACATCCCACAGCACTTCCCCCTTTTTTTTTTTTCAAAAAGGAAGGTTTTAACCTTAACAAAATAAAATTACATATAATTTGGGAATTTGGACGTAGCTTCTCTTACTACTTCCTGCTGGAAGGGGGCGCTGTATCTTATGGGGAAACAAAGAAAATTTTAGAATTATGGAATAGTCCATGAGGCTGTATCGTCTGAGCCAGATGCCTTCAAACCATTCTGGATGTTGGATCATCTGGGCCATGGTGTCATTGGAGACCTTCAGGGGGTCTTGGCTGGTCAAACCTGATGTATCTTAATCTGGAACAATTCCATAGCCTTTGGCTTTCTGTGGGAACAAAAGCAGAGTCTCATTTCAAAAGCAACATATCCTTATATCCAAATTTTGAAGTCAAGGTACCTTTAAAATATACATATTGGCATAACTCAACAGCTTTTACAATCAAATGTTTTTCTGCAGTTAAAAATCCCAAAGACAACACAATTCAGATTCTCTGTGTAATATTCATCTTTACGTGGCTTATTTTTATACTACCTTTACTGTCTCTTTAAAGACTTTATTTTTTAAAACTATGTATTTGTTTCTATAACTCTCTATATATATCACCTTTTTTGTCTCTTTCAAGCCTACGTATCTTTTACACACATTGTAAACTATTACATCTGAATCTGTCTTATTGTGAGTCTATTGCCTTAAATTGCAGCAGCTGTGGCTGCTGGCTCCGCCCACCTCAGCTTCCCAACATGGCTACGTTTACCGCCAGCTCTGGGAGCTATCGTGGGTCTATGCTTTTATCCAAGCAGCATGTAGCCCAAAAACCTCTTTTTTTGTTTTGTACCTGCAAAGGCTAAATCCACCCCGCAGCTTAATGTGCCACTTGCAGAGGCCTCATTCCCGCCATACTGCAGGTTGAGCATGCACGCCAGGAACCCACCAGTAGCTGAAACCAGCAGCTGCCGCTCATTTGAGAGAGACAATTAGGAAGCTGTTTTTAGCTCCGTTTTAGAATCCTTTTTTTCAGTTTTTAGGTGGAAACTCTTGCCACCACGTTGGACGCCATTTGTAGCTGGAGTTTTCCTGCCTGGCCCACAGTCAGGATATACCTCTTTCACCTGCCAGTCCCACAGCCTCTCAGACCCGACCAAGTAAACACAGAGACTTATGTTGCTTTCAAACTGTATGGCCGTGGCAGGCTTCTTGCTAACTGTTCTTATAGCTTTAATTAATCCATTTCCTTTAATCTATACCTTGCCACATGGCTCGTGGCTTACTGTCATCTTCACAAGCTGTTTCTCATCATGGCGGCTGGCAGTGTCTCTCTGACTCAGCCTTCCACTTCCCAGCTTTATTCTCCTTCTTGCCCCGCCTATACTTCCTGCCTAGCCAACGGCCAATCAGTGTTTTATTGATTAATCATCAACACATTTGCCATACATCCCACAGCACTTACAGGCAACCCTGAAGAAGTTTCACTTGGTTGATTCTAGATCTTATCAGGTTGAAAATCAATATTAACCATCACACAAAACTAATAAAATTTGCTGTGTAGATAAAGAAAACATTCCTTTTTTAGAGGTATATCAAGTATCAATGAACCATGTTTGAGGCCAAAGTATATAAAACCTTTTGAGTATGGACTTATTCCTTCCTCAAATGTAAGCAACAATTTTCTGAGGATTGCCAGGGCAGAATTATGAACCTCATGTAGAGTAAGGCACAGTGCAGAACTCTTCTGACTCATGCTTTTACCTTATTAAATCAGAACCCCACACAAGCCTCCTCAGGAACTCACCGATAATCTTGTTACCAAAGAAACGGAGAGAAAGACAGAGAGACACTGAGAAGAGAGATACACACACACATAGGGAAAGAGGGACTGCCTAAATATTCACTGAAATGGAACTTACAGAGTAACCAAAACTGGAACAAGGCCCTGTATCAATTCTTAAGTGTGGCTCTCCTTCACAAGACCACACTTTCCCACAGTTCTTTCTTTCTACTAATATCTGTGCTAAATCTATGCTAAACATCTCCTTTTATCTAGGTATGGTCACAAGAGGCAGAGGCAGATGGATCTCTGCAAAAACCAGGCCTAGCCTATCTACCACATAGTAAGTTCCAAGGCAGAAAGGATTAGAAAGTGAGACTGTGACTTAAAACAGACTCAGTCCAAAAAGCTCTACTTAATAAACTTTAAGGCTGTGAAAATGATATAACAGAGAAAGTAATCACCTTGCAACTAACTATCCCTTTACTTCTACATTATAAAGATAGATGCCAGGCGGTGGTGGTACATGCCTTTAACCCAGCCCTTGGGAGGTTGAGGCAGGTGGATCTCTGTGAGTTTGAGGCCAGCCTGGGCTACAGAGTGAGTTCCAGGAAAGGCACAAAGCTACACACAGAGAAACCTTGTCTCAAAACAAACAAACAAACAAACAAACAAACAAATCCAAAAAAGAACTGAAAACCCAAACAAACAAACAAAGACAGTTGCAACCATGCATGCCTATAATCCAATGCTTTTAAAGCAAAATAAAAGGTAGACAGAAGAAATCCTGCAAGCCTATTTACATGTGATAACAAACTAGACACCCTGTCTCAAACACGCTGAAGGGAAAGGACCAGCTCCCAAAATTGTTCTCTGACTTCTACACCCAAGCCATGACACACACACACCTTCCCACACAGAAGTGAGCACATACATACAAACAGTCATAAGTAAATAAATAATAAATTTATTTATTATTATTATCATTATCCAATTATTACAATTGAATGATATGGCACACACCTTTTATTCCAATTCTTGGTTGGCAGAGGCAGGCAGAGTTTTGGGAATTTGGGGCCAACCTTGTCCACATTCTGAGTTCAAGGACAGTCAGAGATACATAGAGAGACCCTGTCTCAAAATAAAATTGCAACTCTGATTTGTATTGACTCATCCTGAAATCCTTTTTGAAATACTCAAGTTTCCCAGCTTAAACCTGAGCGGAGGTCCTAAGGTTCAGGATAATAGTTCTTAATTTCAGGTGTCAGCCACTGGTCTCTGTCAAATCATTCACAGAAATGGATATAGCAAAGTAGGATAGCCAGTTAGATCTCTTTGAATTCAAGCCAGATTTGTCTATGTAGGGAATATGACAGTAATACATTTCTCAATAAAACACACACACACACTTACTCACTCACAACTAAAGTTGAATACAGTTTTGTTTTTTGTTTGACACAAAGGTAATTTCCAGTTGGCCTAAAACTCACAGTCTATAGTATAATAAATAATATATGTTGAATATTTTGCAATAATTCCAGTAAACATTTCATGATATAACATGGGCTAAATATTCCAAGCTGGGCAGTTTTCTACATAAGAGGGAGCTTCCAAACAACTGTCTTTATATTTACATAAATATCAAAAGAACTGGAATTGGGAAGATTTTTATATTGTTTACATTCCCAGGGTGTTTTCCTCCACCATGGGAATTCATTATTCTATGAAATCAATATCTATTTTTCTTAAACTTTTTCTAATTACAAATATTTTAACTGCTTTATTTGTAAATTGAGATATTTGTTTGTTTGTTTGATTTTGGTTTTTCGAGGCAGGGTTTCTCTGTGTAGTTTTGGTTGTGTGTCCTTGATCTTGCTCTGTAGACCAGGCTGGCCTCGAAGTTGCAGAGATCCACCTGGCTCTGCCTCCCAAGTGCTGGGATTAAAAGTGTGTCCACTATTGCCCGTCTGGGCAGTTTGTTTTAATGCTAAGCCTCCAACTGTGGAAGCTGTAACACTACTCTTTAAAGCAAATATTCAAGCTACCAGTTACCCAATGAAATTTTAAAAATGTTTTTCAAAAACATTTAGAAAATTTCCAAGCATTGTATTAATTTTTTTGGAATACCACTTTATTTTTAATTTTACTGGGGTCAAAAAATAAAAGGAGGCTGTTGATACACAATTATGCTATTATTTATTGTGCTATTAGCACAAGGAGTGAAGTAGCTGTTATTGTATGTTACAGGAAATAAAGAATGACCATAGTGGATTACTAGAATTTTGACTAATACCACATGAGCAATACACAAGCCTATACATAATGTGATTCTGTCTAAAGTAAAATTAGCAGTGTTTCTTATAATATTTCCTCTCTAAAGGGTAATGAATCATATGCTGCCTTAGTTAGGGTTTCTATTGTTGTGAAGAGACACCTGGACCATGGCAATATTAATAAAGAAAAAACATTTAATTGAGGTGGCTTACATTTTCAGAGGTTTTGTTCATTATCATCATGGTGCAACATGGTAGGGTGCAGGCAGACATGGTGCTGGAGAAGGAGCAGGGCATTATACATCTTTACATGCAGGCAATAGGGAGTGGGCTTGGATACTGGACATGGTTTGAGCATATAATGAGACCACAAAGCCCAACCCCACAGTGACACACTGCCTCCTGTAGCTAGAGTTTTCCTGCCTGGCCCACAGTCAGGACAAATCTCTCTCACCTGCCAGTCCCACAGCCGCTCAGACCCAACCAAGTAAACACAGAGACTTATATTGCTTACAAACTGTATGGCCGTGGCAGGCTTCTTGCTAACTGTTCTTACAGCTTAAATTAATCCATTTCTATAAATCTATACCTTGCCACATGGCTCGTGGCTTACCGGTATCTTCACATGCTGTTTGTCATCGTGGCGGTTGGCAGTGTCTCTGACTCAGCCTTCCACTTTCCAGCTTTATTCTCCTCCTTGTCCCACCTATACTTCCTGCCTGGCCACTGGCCAATCAGTGATTTATTTATTGACCAATCAGCAACACACTTGACATACAGACCACCCCACAGCACTTCCCCTTTTCTTTCTTTCTTTTTTCCAGAAAGGAATGTTTTAACCTTAACAAAGTAAAATTACATATAATTTGGGAATTTGGGCATAGCTTCTCTTACTACTTCCTGCTGGAGGGGGACTCTATATCTTATGGGGACACAAAGAAAATTTTAGAATTATGGAACATTCATTGAGGCTTGTTGTCTGAGCCAGATGCCTTCAAACCATTCTGGATGTTGGATCATTTGGGCCATGGTATCATCGGAGACCTTTCAAGGGGTCTTGTCTGGTCAAACCTGATGTATCTTAATCTGGAACAAATCCATAGCCTCTGGCTTTCTGTGGGAACAAAAGCAGAGTCTCATTTCCAAAGCAACACATCCTTACATCCAAATTTTGAAGTCAAGGTATCTTTAAAATATACATATTGGCATAACTCAACATCTTTTACAATCAAATGTTTTTCTGCAGTTAAAAATCCCAAAGACAACACAATCCAGATTCTCTGTGTAATATTCATCTTTACGTGGCTTATTTTTTATATTAATTTTACTGTCTCTTTAAAGACTTTATTTTTTAAAACTCTGTATTTGTTTATATAACTGTATATATCACCTTTTTTGTCTCTTTCAAGCCTACGTATATTTAACACACATTGTAAACTATTACATCTGAATCTGTCTTATTGTGAATCTATTGCTTTAAACTGCATCAGCTGTGGCTGCTGGCTCCGCCCACCTCAGCTTCCCAACATGGAGGTGGTATGTTTTCCACCAGCTCTGGGAGCTATTGTGGGTCTCTATGCTTTTATCCAAGCAGCATGTAGCCCAGAAACCTCTTTTTTTGTTTTGTACTAGCAAAGGCTAAATCCACCATGCAGCTTAATGTGCCACTTGCAGAGGCCTCATTCCCACTATACTGCAGGTCGAGCGAGCGCACACACTAGGAACCCACCAGTAGCTCAAACCGGCAGCTGCCACTCATTTGATAGAGACAATTAGGAAGCTGTTTTTAGCTCCATTTTAGAATCTTTTCTCAGGTTTTAGGTGGAAACTCTTGCCAACTTGTTGGGTGCCATTTGTAGCTAGAGTTGTCCTGACTGTGGGCCAGTCAGGAAAACTCTAGCTACAGCCTCCAACAAGGACATACCTATTGAAAACACAGCTACACCTCATAATAGGGCTACTCCCTATAAGCTTATGAGTGGTCAATTACATTCAGACTACCACAGGTACTAAGTATTACTCTTCACAAGGAAGTATTTTATGTCCTCCTCTGTGAGGAAACAGTGAACCCATACTGTTGAGAAAGACTAAATGTGAGGTGGTATTGTGTTCCCCAAAATATTGTATACCCTAATAAATTTATCTGGGGTCAGAGAACAGGCAGCCACTAGACACAGAGGCTAGAAAATGGTGGTACTCATGCCTTTAATCCTAGCACTCCAGAGGGAGAAATCCATCTGGGATCTCTGTGAGTTCAAGGCCACATTGGAAAGAGCCAGGCATGGTGACACATGCCTTTAATCCCAGGGAGTGAGTCTTTAATCTCAGGGAGTGATGGTAGAAGGCAGAAAGATATATAAGGGGTGAGGACCAGAAACTAGAAGCATTTGGCTGGTTAAGCATTTGGCTGGTTAAGCTTTTAGGTTTTGAGCAGCACAGTTCAGCTAAAAGCCATTCGGATATGAGGACACAGACGCTTCCAGTCTGAGGAAACAAGATCAGCTGAGAAGTTGGCCAGGTGAGGTTAGCTGTGGCTTTTTCTGGTTCTCTGATCTTCCAGTTCACCCCAATACTTGGCTCAGGTTTGATTTTATTAATAAGAAATTTTAAGATTCCTGCTACATAAACACATAAGCTTGTTTCTACACCATAATTTATTAGACCATGAAATATTTGGTGGGGCCCACCTAAGGCCCCATGATAGATTACATGAGGTATTCTGTTTCCATTAACCCAATGTGCGAATAATGACAAAGTTGCTCTTTGTCCTTGAATTGAACAGGAAGGTTTGTGAGGCACTTCTTAAATACAAGGCTTGTTTTCTGAGATGCCTGTTCTAATAACTTTGCTTCTAATAACTTGTACAGGTTAAATTTTATTTTACCCAGTTTTTTCAAGTGCCTAATGAAAAGCCATATCATTACTAATTCCAAGGCATCTTGGTGTCTTATTTGTTATTCATGGTAAAACGTATGTGTGAACCAGAAGCTTAATTACATAGAGCATAGTCCTCACTGAAAGGGTCTCAGCTGAACTGCTCTATTTCTTGTTTCCTCATGCCTTATATACCATTCTCCACCTAGCCATGTCACCTTCTGGGATTAAATGCATGTGTGCTTCCTAGTACTGGGATTAAAGGTGTGTACCTTCATGGCCTGGCTCTGTTTCCAGTGTAGCTTTGGACTCAGAGAGAACCATAAGGATCTCTGCCTCTGGAGTCATAGGACTAAGGGTGTGTGCCACTACTGTCTGGTCTCTGTGTCTAATCTAGTGGCTGGCTCTGTCCTCTGATACCCAGGCAAGTTTATTAGGGTACACAATATATCACTACATTTCCCCGTTTCTCTTTATTATTTCTAGAATGTTGAAAGTTGCTTACTGTGAGACCAAATTGAGCCATCTTAGAAATAAGACCAAAATGCTTTCACCCAAAAACTAAGGCCTAAGATTCATCCTTCTAGGAATAGGCCAATAGTTACTGAAACAAGCCAGTCCAGATTCCATAAACCAGGAATTGTAAAAGTACAGAGTCACAAGGTAGTCATGAGGTAATGACTGCCCGACTATAGAACGTTCCAACCCTGGTTTCCAGGGTAACTGACCATAAAAATGTCCCCACCTGAGGGAAGCCAATGAGCAATGGTGGCAGGCAACCACCCCCTTAGAAGTAAGATTAAGCTATGATTTCTAGAAAGCCCCTAGAAGCGAGCCAATCAGAATTGTACCTGTACTAGCACCCCTAAATGATGTAACCTTGTGATTTTTCCCTTTAAAAACTGAGCTTGCAGGCCGGGCGGTGGTGGCGCATGCCTTTAATCCCAGCACTCGGGAGGCAGAGCCAGGCGGATCTCTGTGAGTTCGAGGCCAGCCTGGGCTAACAAGTGAGTTCCAGGAAAGGTGCAAAGCTACACAGAGAAACCCTGTCTCGAAAAACCAAAAAAAAAAAAAAAAAAAAAAAAAACTGAGCTTGCAGACAGGCAGGCACTTTCTCCAGCCTCCAATGCGTTGGATGTATTGGACAAAGTCCCTGCCTAAGCTTGTATTGCTTTTGGATATCCAGAATTAAACCTTGCTTTTGCATTCCGGTATGCTCATCTTTAGTGGTCTCTCTGGGGGTCACGATCTGGGCACAACACTTACAATGCATTTCCTGTTTACTTAGGTAATATTATATCCTTCTGGGATATTTGATAGAGTTGAAGATTAGATGGTTGTAATTTTCCTTAATTAATGATAAAAGATAAATTAGATATGAAACTTAGACTCACAAAAATAGGATAGATAGAATATTTTCTTTAATTTTGCCAAATATGAATGGACTAGACATTGTAACTGTGATTCTTGCTTGATAACTGTATGCTGTATGTAATTTTTCATTGTTAAAGTTAAAGTTTACTGTGGTACAACCTTCCTTTTTGGTTAGACAGGAAAAAGGAAGTGCTGTGGGATGGTCTTTATGTATGCTGTAAATATGTGTTACTATGATTGGTTAATAAAGAAGCTGCTCTGGTCCATGATGAGTCAGGTTATAGACAAGTGGGAAATCCAAGACAGAGAAAGGAAGAAGAAAGGCAGAGGTGGGGGAGACACCATACTACCGTCCAGGGAAAAACATGAAATGGAACACAGGTAAAGCCATGAAATACAAGGTGACATACAGATTAATAGAAATGGGCAGAGTTAGTTAGCAAGAAGCTTGAGCCATAGGCCATAGCCACACAGTTTGTTATTAATATAAGCCTCTGAGTGATTACTTTATAAGTGGCTGCAGGACCTTGGGCCAGGCTGGACAGGACAAAGGAAGACTTCCTGCTACAATAGCCTTAGACAACCATGCAAATTAACCCTGACAAATAACTGTTATTAAAAATATGAGGACTAGGGGTTGTCTCAGACAATAAAGGCTGTTTCAACTAAGGCTAAAGATTAGTTTGATCCACAAGACCCATATGTAAGAAGGAAACAATGTCCCATAGCTGTCTTAGGCCTCCAAAAATAAACTGTGTAAAATGTGTGTGTACAAACTGTAGAATATTGAGCAATGCATTTAAATAACAAGACAAGTCGTGTGCATTTGTTCTTTCATTCCCCTAATGATAGCTCATTTTCTGGTGCCCTATAGACATTACTCCTAATATCTGCTCCATTAATTTACACTCAATCCTTCTTACAAGCTCTCTTACCTTAAATGGCTTTTCTGAATCTTATTTAGAGGCCTCCCTGAGACTTTAAACAGCCCATTTAAGTTCCAGTATTCAACTCACTCTCTAGTGAACAAAAAAAGTCATGTTAATGAACTCCTAGACGTTTTTACTTCTCGATATTCCTAATCTTTACTTTTTCTTTGTATTTTGCATGCATATTCATATGAAGATGCAAATTGTGTATGGTGGGCAATGTTCATGAGTGGGTAAGAGGACAACTTTGGGTGTCATTTCTCTGGTGTCATCCTGAGATATGATTTAGGAATAAAGATCAAAGTGTATGATACCTGGAGCGGATACAATCCACATCCAAAGCATCCCTCTCTTTTTATACCTCTGAACAAACTCATCAAGCTTGGTTAAAAGCCAAACTTAACAAAATACAGACATACTAGATACTAGATGCTTTCATAATCAAATATTGCAGAGTCTTAGAAAGAGGGTCAAATTACTTGAAAAAAAGTAATTCTAAAAGATAAACTAATTGTGAGCATTTATTTGTTTATTTGTTTATTTTGATATTTTGTTTGCTTTCATTTTCACTACAAAGCCTAGGCTTGCTCTTAGTCCTTGTCCTGTTTGGCTTTTCTTCAACATGACATAAGCTAGCATTACTTGGGAAGAGGAACCTCTATTTTAGGGTGTTTTCTTGATTAATGATTTATGAGGTAGGGCCCAGCCCACTGTGGATCTATACTACTCTTGGGAAGGGAATTACAAATTCCAACATTAAATCATTTTTATTTAAAATTCAATTTCTAGGCTCCATCTACTAACTGGTATGAGTCAGAGTAACTCAGATGGTGTTGAGTAAGGTAGAGTAAACTCTTCTTGAGTTCCATACAAGTAGCCAAATTTAGTTACCATTACTCCACATTTGTTGAGTTTTTGTTTTAAAATCCCCCATATCATGCTCCCCCTCAATTGTGTGAATGGCACAAGGGATATGACCAAAACCCCTCAGTCTCTGCAGACTCTGTTATACAGCTTTCATTGGCTGAACCACTTTCAAGTCCAAGTCTACAAGAAGCAGTAAACCTAGCTCTTCTGATCTAACACTAACTTTTTACAATTGATAGAAGTATATGACTTATAACCTCAGCACTCTCAACCTGGCAGGAGAGCTGCCATGAATCAGTGGCCTCCCTGGGATAGATAATAAAACATCAAAACAATTCCATTCAGGATTGTAAGGGCAGGCCTGAGACTTTTAAGTCCTTTGCAGCAAATCACATTTGAGGTACCGTTTTTTGTTCCAACTTTCTTCTATGTTGCTGTGATTAAATTATCTTAACAAAAGATAATGAACAGATTTCTTTAATTAATACCTTGGGTCACAGTCCATCCTTGTGGGAGCACAGGATAAAATTTCAAACTAATAAATGAAGACAGAACATGAGGAAACATTGCTACCTAGCTTTCTCTCTTGCTTTGCCACTGTCTTTCTTGTGCTAAACTAGTTCTCTTGTCCAGTCCAGGCCCACTTGGTTAGAGATATTGACAACTCAGCGGAAGAGTTTCAAACATCAATCGTAATCAACACAATCTCTCTCAGAGACAGTAATCAGATATTCTGATCTAGGCACACCCTAAACTGATGTTCCCTCAGATGATTCTAGGCTGTGTCATGTTGACAGTTCATGCTAATTAGGAAAAAAGAGACAATAATATATGAGAAGGTTTTCAAGATCTAAAGCCATATATGAATTATATCCAGTACTTAAGCAGCAAAATCACAGATATGTGACCCTTGAATACAGTTCCTCGTGATGTGCTGACCCCCCAACTATAAAACTATTTTCACTGCTAGTTCATAACTATATTTTTGATATTGTTAGGAATTACAATATAATTAACTGTCTGTGCTTTCTGATGTCTTAGGCCAGTCCTGCGATAGGGTCATTTGATCTCCCAAAGGGAGCCATGATCTTGAATGTTGAGAACCACTGCTCTAAACTGATATAAACAAATAGATTAAAAAAAATAAAGAGCATTAAGGAAAAAATGGAATGAAATTCTGAAAATGGGAAACATTCATAAATAGAAAAAATTACAGTAATGCATTTAAAGAAAATATATTTTTAAATTATACCAATAGTTGATGTTTTATAATGATAAAAATAATTGGAAGGGCAATTAGGTATACTGATGATGAAAGGGAGGAGGTAATACCCCAGTAGAGAGAATACCATTAATAAGAGACTTTATGACTTTGTTCCATGTAAAGTGTTAGCCACTGAGTGTTGCAAGCTAATGCATGGAATTACAGCCAATGGCTTGATTCTCAAACATCTGAGTGAACTATGTCAGCCAGGATTGCACATGTCTACATAGGAGAGTTTCCTAATTAGAAACTGAATACTTAGTAGTTCAAGCTATCTTCCCAAAACCAGTTCAACCTAAGTAGAAGAATTAATACATGCAGCAAAATTACAGAGAAAGTCACTCACTTGCCCCATCAGTCCTTCTTTGGAATGGAGACCCCTGCAGCTAGCTCACTGCTTTCAACTTCAATCTCTGACCAAGCTATTGTCTAGTCTGTTTCCCCCTGCAGTGTACAGAGTACACTGTTCTTCTTCTTCTGGTCTGAAGGGCAAAGCCATGCCCCATACACTAATCCTTTCCCTGTTCTGAAATGGACAGTCCACTATGTGACTTAATCTGGCAACTTTAGAACTCTGTGGTGCTGTAGATGTAAAATACAAGATTTAGGGTGGTTAGTCAGGATGACAACAACGGCAATACAGGGTTCAACTCCACTTCAATCAACATGGAAAACCTTGACTCAAAACTGCTTTCCAAAAAGCTTGGAGAGGCCCCTGTTCTAGAATTAATATACCTTTATGGCACACCAGGATTTAATATTGGTTGTGACCATGCAATGTTCACTTTAGTAGCATTTAGAGGCTGTTTTTTTTTAATGAGTGGATGGGCCTTTGTGCTAGTTGGAAATCAGTGTTGTCTCCTTTGTTATGGGAATGTAACTGGTTAATCCTGGGGAACAAACAATTATACCTTATCATACTAATTTCTAACCGGAATGGTTAGCATACTACTTATCTTTGAGGTATTTGTGATGCAGCCATCTTTTACCTAAATTTTATTGTGCATTATACTCTCCTAAGAACTGGTAAGACCTTGTGCCATCAAGTTCCACTTTACACATGAGATACTGTTTATAAGCTCCACAGAATTAACTCCAGATGGATCTGAAACTTAAATGTGAAAAGTTCACATTGCACTACTTTTGGAAGATAGGAGAGGGACCAGGGCTCTCTGAGTTTGGCAAATCTGTGTTTTATAGCAACAACATAAGCACTAAGGCTGCCCCCATTTCACAGTGATGTCAACAAGGTTATTTCAAACCACAGTCCCACTCCCAATGCTCTGTTCAAATGCAGACTGCACAGTGAACTTACACAGAATCTGCCACCAGCCAGCCCAGGAATTGCAAAGACTGCGCAGGACCAGCAGAACCACACTGGACTGTTCAGGACCAGGCAAGAACCTGTGGAACTCTCAGTCCAGCCACTGGCTCCCACCCAGCCAGAGGAGGACCCACCACACTGGCTCCTATGACTCAACTGGTCACTCCTCCCAGTTTGGGGATAGGCCCCTAGCTCACCATATCGTGGTTTTCCAGCTGGCCCATGCTCTCTGCTCAGCTCCCTGCAGCAGCACTCACATCACAACACACAAAACCACTGGCACCAGCTTCTCTTCAAAGCCAAGCCTGAAGCTGGTAACCGGAAGGACCCTGCACAAATTCTGACTGGCAGGTCACCTGGAGGGCCTGATTGGCTAGTGAGGCCCGAGTGACAAGAGCACCTCCCATAGGGTTACACTGTGCTTAAAGATACAGCACAATGATTCCTGATCCTGCCTTCCACCCCAGACCCAGAACTTCTCTGAACCAGCAGAGAGATGCATTTCAATGGCACCTGCCCCTGGCTCTAATAGCAGACCCTGCTCTCTTCCTGCCCTCCATAGGCCCTTCCCCTTCATCCTCCTGGACACAATGTGGACAGCTAGCTTGTACACCCCACAATACTATGTGGACTGGAGTGATTCCCTGTCACACAGGAGGATGGATACCCAGAATATTAACAACTAAAGAGAGATTTTAAGCACACAAAAGGAGATGTTTGTTAGGTGGCTTCACGCTGAGTTCAGGTGAATTGAATGTACTTTTTATCTGCTTCTCACAGGGACTTCAGACAATGAGGAAAGAAAAGCAGGAACTAGATCACAAACAAGATAATAGGTCTTTCTCCCCTCAGAAAGCTGGATGATGGCTCCATTGCTTAAGGAGTTTTATTCGTGAAGTTCAGAGCAAAGTGTTGGCAAATTAAATAATAATAAAGAGTAGTCTTCCTGGATGGTTGAATACTTAGGGAATAATGGAGCAAGGAAGAATGCATTTGTGAGAACTGTTGTTAGCCAGCACATCTTCCTCAGTGGGCAAGTGAAAAAAAATTATTGTATTGTTCAAGCTTCTCTACATGAACAGGACTGGTAGAATGAATCTCTCCATGTATGTACAAAGTTGATTTAATAGACTGTCTTACAAGCTGTAGTCCAGGTAGTCCAACAATGATTGCCTACCAATGGAAATTTGAAGAGTCCAGTAGTTGTTCAGTTCATGAGGCTAGATATTTCAGTTGCTCTTCAGTATACACCAAAATACCAAGGAAGTAGGCTGTAATGACGGTAAAGGAATGAACTTGGTCACAGTGCTAGGGCAAGAATGGAGAGAGAGAGAGAGAGAGAGAGAGAGAGAGAGAGAGAGAGAGAGAGAGCTTCCTCCTTTAATATGCTTTATATATGTAAGCTACAAAAGGAGCTGCAATTCGTATTGAAGGTGGATCTTAAACTTCCTTTGATTTTTTTTTCCTACCGAGTTCATTCCTCATGAACTGAACTACTACTTGACTCTTCAAATTTCCATTGGTAGGCAGACATTGTTGGACTACCTGGACTACAGCTTGTAATACATTCTGTTAAATCAACTTTGTACATACATGGAGAGATTCATTCTACCAGTCCTGTTCATGTAGAGAAGCTTGAATAATAAAGTTGTGTTTTGGGTTTTTTTGTTTTGTTTTTTACTTGCTCACTGAGGAAGATGTGCTGGCTAACAACAGTTCTCACAAATGCATTCTTCCTTGCTCCATTATTCCCTAAGTATTCAACCATCCAGGAAGACTACTCTTTATTATTATTTAATTTGCCAACACTTTGCTCTGAACTTCACGAATAAAACTCCTTAAGCAATGGAGCCATCATCCAGCTTTCTGAGGGGAGAAAGACCTATTATCTTGTTTGTGATCTAGTTCCTGCTTTTCTTTCCTCATTGTCTGAAGTCCCTGTGAGAAGCAGATAAAAAGTACATTCAATTCACCTGAACTCAGCGTGAAGCCACCTAACAAACATCTCCTTTTGTGTGCTTAAAATCTCTCTTTAGTTGTTAATATTCTGGGTATCCATCCTCCTGTGTGACAGGGAATCACTCCAGTCCACATAGTATTGTGGGGTGTACAAGCTAGCTGTCCACATTGTGTCCAGGAGGATGAAGGGGAAGGGCCTATGGAGGGCAGGAAGAGAGCAGGGTCTGCTATTAGAGCCAGGGGCAGGTGCCATTGAAATGCATCTCTCTGCTGGTTCAGAGAAGTTCTGGGTCTGGGGTGGAAGGCAGGATCAGGAATCATTGTGCTGTATCTTTAAGCACAGTGTAACCCTATGGGAGGTGCTCTTGTCACTCGGGCCTCACTAGCCAATCAGGCCCTCCAGGTGACCTGCCAGTCAGAATTTGTGCAGGGTCCTTCCGGTTACCAGCTTCAGGCTTGGCTTTGAAGAGAAGCTGGTGCCAGTGGTTTTGTGTGTTGTGATGTGAGTGCTGCTGCAGGGAGCTGAGCAGAGAGCATGGGCCAGCTGGAAAACCACGATATGGTGAGCTAGGGGCCTATCCCCAAACTGGGAGGAGTGGCCAGTTGAGTCATTCATAGGAGCCAGTGTGGTGGGTCCTCCTCTGGCTGGGTGGGAGTCAGCGGCTGGACAGAGAGTTCCGGAGTTTCTTGCCTGTCCTGCCGGGCCTTTGCAATTCCTGACCTGGCTGGCAGCCTCTGTGTAAGTTCAATCTGAAGTCTGCATCTGTGCAGAGCATTGGGAGTGGGACTGTGGTTTGAAATAACCTTGTTGACATCACTGTGAAATGGGGGCAGCCTTAGTGCTTACGTTGTTGCTATAAAACACAGATTTGCCAAACTCAGAGAGCCCTGGTCCCTCTCCTATCTTCCAAAAGTAGTGCAATGTGAACTCTTCACATTTAAGTTTCAGATCCATCTGGAGTTAATTCTGTGGAGCTTATAAACAGCATCTCATGTGTAAAGTGGCACTTGATGGTACAAATTCTTACTAGTTCTTAGGAGACATTAATTCAAAGTAGAATTTAGGTAAAAGATGGCTGCATCACAAATACCTCAAAGATAAGTAGTATGCTAACCATTCCAGTTAGAAATTAGTATGATAAGGTGTAATTGTTTGTTCCCCAGGATTAACCAGTTACATTCCCATAACAAAGGAGACAACCCTGATTTCAAACCAGCAGAAAGGCCCATCCACTCATTAAAAAAACAGCCTCTAAATGCTGCTAAAGTGAACATTGCATGGTCACAACCAACATTAAGTACTAGTGTGCCATAAAGGTATATTAATTCTAGAACAGGGGCCTCTCCAGGCTTTTTGGAAAGCAGTTTTCAAAAACTGCTTTGAGTCGAGGTCTTCCATGCTGATTGATGTGGACTTGAACCCTGTCTGTAGCCCCACAGGACATTGCCATTGTTGTCATCCTGACTAATCACACTAAATCTTGTATTTTACATCTACAGCACCACAGAGTTCTAAAGTTGCCAGATTAAGTCACATAGTGGACTGTCCATTTCAGAACAGGGAAAGGATTAGTGTATGGGGCATGGCTTTGCCCTTTAGACCAGAAGAAGAAGAACAGTGTACTCTATATACTGCAGGGGGAAACAGACTAGACAATAGCTTGGTCAGAGATTGAAGTTGAAAGCAGTGAGCTAGCTGCAGGGGTCTCCATTCCAAAGAAGGACTGATGGGGCAAGTGAGTGACTTTCTCTGTAATTTTGCTGCATGTATTAATTCTTCTACTTAGGTTGAACTGGTTTTGGGAAGATAGCTTGAACTACTAAGTATTCAGTTTCTAATTAGGAAACTCTCCTATGTAGACATGTGCAATCCTGGCTGACATAGTTCACTCAGATGTTTGAGAATCAAGCCATTGGCTGTAATTCCATGCATTAGCTTGCAACACTCAGTGGCTAACACTTTACATGGAACAAAGTCATAAAGTCTCTTATTAATGGTATTCTCTCTACTGGGGTATTACCTCCTCCCTTTCATCATCAGTATACCTAATTGCCCTTCCAATTATTTTTATCATTATAAAACATCAGTTATTGGTATAATTTAAAAATATTTTTTCCTTAAATGCATTACTGTAATTTTTTCTATTTATGAATTTTCAGAATTTCATTCCATTTTTTTGCATCATTTTAAAAATTCTTTGTCTTTAAATGTATTATTGTAATTTTTTTCTATCAATGTTTCCCATTTTCAGAATTTCATTCCATTTTTTCCTTAATGCTCTTTATTTTTTTAACCTATTTGTTTATATCAGTTTAGAGCAGTGGTCCCCAACATTGGGGATCATGGCTCCCTTTGGAAAATCAAATGACCCTCTCAGAAGATAGGTCAAAGACCTTCAGAAAGCACAGACAGATATCTATACTTTAATTCCTAGCAGTACCAAAAAATATAATTATGAACTTGGAGCAAAAATCATTTTATATTTGGGGGTTTATCATATCATGAGGAAGTGTATTAAAGGGTCACAGCATTAGGTAGGTTGAGACCAACAGGTTTAAATCAGTGTCTCTTGTAGTTCAGGCTTGCCTCACACTATATTAATGAGAATTGCTTTAAACACCTACTCTTGCCTCTGCTGCCCAGTGGTGGAAAGACAGTCCTGAAACTCCTTCCCAGCTGGACCTTGACTGGTTTGTGGAAGTCAAAAATAGAGCAGTGAATGAGCATCCTTCAACTTCTCTAGATTTTATTGTGAATTTACAAATGAAGTGGGGCCTGTGTAAGAATTGAGTTCACTGGCCAACTGTAAAGCAGGTGTAGTCACAACAGAGAAAGGGATGGGCAAGAAAGAGCATGAAAGCTTTTCTGCTATGACTGTAGTTGACATTAGCAATGAGTAGTTAGGTAATCCATTTTAGGTGATCAATAAATATTTTGACCAGCCATTTCTTGAGTTCATAGACCAGGCTATCTAGACTCTGGATAAAAAACTAAATTTTCTTTCTTTCTTTCTTTCTTTCTTTCTTTCTTTCTTTCTTTCTTTCTTTCTTTCTTTCTTTCTTTCTTTCTCTCTCTCTCTCTCTCTCTTTCTCTCTCTCTCTCTCTCTCTCTCTCTCTCTTTCTTTCTTTCTTTCTTTTTAAGATTTATTTATTTATTATGTATACAGTGTTTTATCTGCACACCAGAAGAGGGCACCAGATCTCATTACAGATAGTTGTAAGCCACCATGTAGTTGCTGGGAATTGAACTCAGGACCAGGACCTCTGAAAGAACAGGCAGTACTCTTATCCTCTGTGCCATCTCTCTAGCCCCCAGAACTGAATTTTCATAAAACCAAATGCCTGTAGTTATAACAGTTCAACCCAAGTAGAAGAACTTGATAAAATGATGTGTCCCTGCCTAATATGAGTGTGTTTTCCAGGTTTAAGAAATATACCCAGAGAGAAATGATATGAGTAGTACTTGGTGTGCTCTAATACCAACCCGTACTCTCTGGAGCACATGGCCATAAAGCCTGTTTCAACTTTTTACAAGAATTATTTGGGATTATAATTATATTATTTCTACTGTATCATTTCCTGCCTCCAACCCCTCCCATAGACCCTTGTGTTTTAATCCATGGCCTCTTTTTGTTTAACTACAGATAGTTTTTAAATGTGACCTGTGTTTGTTTGGTTGAAGGACCTCCCAGCTATGAAGTACAGGGTGGGTTACATTGGACATTGAGTGTGTAATGGAATGTGCACACATAGGACCCTGTGCCTTGAAAGAGGAACAGAAAGGGTTCTGGAAGATTACAAAATTTTTAGATTAGGGTCCTGTGCAACCAGCCATAGTGTGGAAAAGTTTTTTACCAAGCTGGTAAAGTTTTTGCTCTCTGAGTCATTAGATCTCTGTTCACCCAGTAGGGGAACTGCTAGTGTCCTGAAGCCCAGCTGGCTGGTCCTAGCTAATGAGGGACTCTGAGAAGGCTTAGCAATCAGGAGTCCCAATAGGAGGTAGCTTACAGGTTCTTTCCAGGATTCTTTTCTTATTCTGCTGTAGGGAGCTGTAAGGAAAACCACAAGCCATACCATGGTGAGTGTGCAGGCCACCTCCCCAGACCAGGAAGAGCAGGTTAGCTGAGCTGTCAAAGCTGCTTGGTCTGGGATGGACCATGAGCCAGGTTGAGGTTCTCTTTGTCCCTGTGGTGACCTGTGTAGTGTCCCTTGGCCTCTGAGCTTTGTTGAATATGGATTCCCTATGGAGGTGAAGGATTTGCCATCTGGGCATGGGAAACCATGAGCTTGTAACATCATTGCCTCCTGCTAGGTAATCAAGTCTTGCCTCATTCTATGTAAATGAGTATTGCTTTGAACACCTAATCCTGCCTCTGCTGCCCAGTGCTGGGTAGACAGTCCCACAACATCTTCCATCTTTGCCTTGACTGATCAGTGAGAAAGAAAACTAAACCAGTTAATGAGTGACCTCCAATCTCTGTGGCTTTTAGTGAGGACTTATAAATGAAGAGGGACCTGTGCAAGAATTGAGTGCACAGACCAACTTTGAAGCTAGTAGAGTCACAGTACAGAAAGGGAGAGGCAAGATGGTGGTTGAGAGCTTTCCTACTTCAACATTACTTGAGATTAGCAATGTGGAATTAGGAAATCAATTTTAGATGCTCCATAAATGTCCTGATTGGCCATTTCTTAGGCTCCACAAACAAGGGCAATCAAGAATCTGGATAAAAGACTGACTTTATCATGAAAACAAATTGCTATATTTACAGTTGTTCAGTCAAGATAAATTTGGGTCAAATGTGGCCCTGTTTAACAGGACTGTTATTTTTCTGGTTTTTGATGTAGTCCCTTAGATAAAAGGCTTGAGACATCTTTGATGTGCTCTAATACAAATTGCTAGACTCTGGAGCACATGGCCATAAATCCTGTTTAAAATTTTCAAAATATTTTTTAAGATTATAACTACATCATATCCACATTCTCTTTCCTGTCTCCAAGCCCCACCATGACCCCTCATCTTTTTCTAATTCATGGCCTGTTTTTCTGTAACAACAGCTACACAGTAACAGAACTGTGTAAATGTGACCTGTGTTTGTCTGCAGGCCTCCCAGCTAGGAGGCAATGGGTTGGCTGCACTCTACATTGAGTGTGTTCAGGAATGTGCTCACAAAGAATACTTTGCTTTGGATGAGGAACAGGATACACTCTAGCAGAGTTGAAGAATATCTACTAAAATACATTCTTTCTAGACTAGGGTCCTATCTATTGAGTTGAAGGGTAGAGCTGGAAGGACTGTGTTGTCGGAGTCATTTGATCTCTGATCAACCAGCAGGGTACCTGCTAATATTCTGAGGCCCAGATGGGTGGCCCTAGCCTTTGACGGACTCTGGGAAGTCTTAGCAATGAGGGGTACTAGTGGCAGGTAGCTTGTGGGTTCTTTCTAGGCTTCTCCTCTGCATCTGTTGTAGTGAATTGCAAAGAAGAAGACAAGCTATACCATGTTGAGTGTAGGGTGTTCAGAGAAGGTCTGCTGAGCTGACATTTCTGCTGGGGTTTGGATGGACCATGAGACAGACTGTGGTTCTGCTCACCCATGTAGTGACCTGGGCAGTCATCATTGTCCTCTGAGCCTACCTGTGTATAGATTTCCTGGATAGGGAGAGAAACTGCAGTCCTGGCTGTATGGATATGATGCTTGTAATATCACTGTCCAGTGTGCACACACAGGCGTATTTTTGGTGTGCAGTGGGAAGACAGATTGGAAAACTAAAAATCTGGTTTCTAAAACTTCTGATTATTACATTGTACTTTCAGGATTGTCTTATAAATGTTTCAAATAGTTTAGAAACTGGTAGGAAGATGGTGATGTGGATTGTCATTCAGCAATACATGATTAGAATGCTTCTAACTTTCTGCCACCATCAGCTGCAATGGTATGTTTCAGTGTCATTTACTTCCAAGGGACAAATGGAGTTTCCCAGCTGCAGAGGTTTCCTAGGTGTTCATCTTGTTGAGCACGTAGATAGGGTAGAATCCACATCTTTTACCATAATCCATGTGACAGGACACCGACTTTAAATTATTCTACTGTCATTTTGAGATTGGGCATCAGTGGGGCTTTGTTTACCTGAAACAAAAAGAAGGCATAAGGGCTACAGAGCAGGTGATCACCTCCATTTGCAGAGAGAGCTCTAGAGCATGGGGACCCAGTATGCAGAAAAAATATCAGTAGCTGGAGGGTCAGAAACAACAATTTAAGGGTCATTTTGTGTTAATTTCATGAAAGGTATGAACTCTGTGTTTGTATAACTTCTATACACATAGAATCATAGGTAGCGAGGTAACATTGGTCAAGATCACACTTTTTCTGGCTAAGTTTCCTTTGGTCTTTAGATTAATAGTTGACTATATTTTCTTTCCTTTGTTCTTGGCTTTTTCTCCTTATCTGCAGTATTCTTTCACAAATATTGTTCACATTCTTGATTGTTGTAGCATTGTTTTTAGAAGTCATATTAAGTCATTCTGTGTACAATTTTTCATAATCCCATTGATTATTCTGAGTGTTTCCACTGTGAATGTAGCTTTGTAATCAGCATTCCTCCTATAAATTGTTGGGTGCTGTTGTTGGATTGTATTCACTACCTAGTGTGGTTGTGCAGAGAGAGAGAGAGAGAGAGAGAGAGAGAGAGAGAGAGAGAGAGCACCTACCAGGAGAAGAGAAAATCTAAAATCCAGTTATATATTCCAGCTTGTGATGCTTCAGGCCTGAACTCTGGCTTCCTTAAGCTCTGACCATGTGAGTTGATGATCTGGGCACAAACAGATCCAGCTGCATATAACCGCTTGTAGCTACCATTGAGTGCAGCTCTGACCGTGTCAGCTGGACCCATAGCTCCGACCAGGCCTGAGGCCTGTAACCCCTCACCTGTGAGGCCACCAATGGTTTTTTAATAAATTCTTGCCACATGAGCACCAAATGTAGACAAAATTCTAAAGTGTTATTAAATAAGAAACACAGAGCCAAATACAGAGTTAATAGTCAAAGAGATCAGAGCAAGAGCCATGACGAGCTTTAGCTTACCACCAGCAGTAGCTTTCCCCAAGAGAGAGCTTCTGATGTCTGACTTATCTTTTTATTTCCTTTCGGCTTTGCCTTCTCATTGGCTCTGAACCCAACCAAATGACTTCCTCATCACTGCCTGTCTTTACAGACCTCCAGGTCTCTATGTTTGGTACTGGGATTAAAGGTTCATGTCACCATGCTTGGCTGTGTCCTTGACCATAGAGACTCTGCCTTCCATGTGATCAGATTAAGGGTGTGTGCTACCACCACCTGACTCTCCTTATGGCTTGCTTTGACCTCTGATCTCCAGGCAACTTTATTTATTAACATACAAATAAAATCACATTTCACCACAAATAAAATATTACCATAGGCTGGCCTCAAATTCAGAGATCCCTTTGACTCTGACTCCAAAGATCTGGGATTAAGCAGTGGGCCCAAATTCCTAGTTGTTTTTGTATTTTTGTTATTGGGCGATGGGCCTGGAATGTAGGTTTGAGTAGATGTCAGGCATATGATTTTGTAGTGAGGTTCACCCATAGTTTGTATTTTAAAATTTGGCATAGGGTTCAGTCTGTTTCTCAGGATGGCATGTATTCATACCTTAATACTGCCTGAGCCTTCTGGGTCATTGGATTGCAAGGGCATGACCTTATTCCTGCCTGTTGTTTGTTTTGAAATTTTAAATGAATATGGATATTTTACCTGTATGCATCGATATACACCATGTAAGTAATAGTTGTGATGTGCAACACATGGGTGCTTGGTCCTCACGGTGATCCAAAGATGGTTTCAGAAACCCTGAAACTGGAATAGTGGATAGTTTTGATCCCCCATGTAAGTACTGGCAATCCATCTTTATGCAAGGACATCAGAAGCTCTTTAATACTGAGCTATCTCGTGCTCTGTGTTGATTATTTATAATCAACATTTACATTGCTAATGTTTTCATCTGTCCTTTTGTAACTGTGTAAACACACCATACTTTTTTAGTAAAATGTGATTGATGTTACAGTTTTAGTTGAGACACTTCAGGTTTCTGAAGATGAAAATTGAACTTGAAGGAATACATAACTCTTTGTAGGAATTTCAGTGAAAACCTCTGAGTTCTTTCATTTTTGTTCGTTTGACTGATTTTAGCATGAAAGACAGGGTCTTAATATGTACATCTGGCTGTCCTGGACCTGACTGCATAGATTAGGCTGGCATTCAACTCAGAGGCAGATATACCTGCCTCTGCCTTCTGAGTTCTAAGGTTAAAGTCATGAGCCAATACACCCAGTTTGTCCATCTTATTTTCCATTTTTGTAGTTAGTAATTGCTCATATAATTTCTCTCATGTGTACTCTGTACTGTTGATCTGTTTACTTGTCTTTCTGTGTTTGTTAGTAGTCCTTTCTCTTGTAAAAATGACAGGGGTGAACCGTCTATCCAGTTTCCTTCTAAAGTGACTTGGTGATTACATTATAATGCTATGTCATGAAATAAGTGTGGGGAGGACCAGAATTACATGACTATACTGTCAAAGAAGTATACATTTACAATGTTATCAGTATCATGCTTTCTGTTGTACAACTGTATGGGATATTTTAGAATGCAGTGACCTATGATGACGTGCATATTGACTTCACTTGGGAAGAGTGGACTTTGCTGGATCCTTCCCAGAAGAATCTCTATAAAGATGTGATGCTGGAGACTTACAGGAACCTCACTACTATAGGTAATACTAAATTTTTCTTCATATTTTAAAATAAGGGGATAGCAAGTCCTTGATTATTGATGCCCCTCTATAATTTGATTGAAAAGGAGAAGAAAGAGCTGAATAAATCTGGCATGATTCTAAGGTTCAATGAGGATAGTAACTAAAATTTTGCACAATTTTCAATTATATAACATACATTTTCTGGTATTATATTTTAGGATACACTTGGGGAGACCATAATATTAAAGAAAATTGTCAAAGTTCTAGAAGACATGAAAGGTAATTTTCATGTGCAACCTGATGCAAATGTTCCCATAAAGAAGTTGTAATATATCCTGTTTTTATATTTTAAATAAAAGCAACAGTGTAAGTAAGCACCATTAAAAGTGCGTCAATAATTGTTATATTCTTACAAAACTGCAAACCTCAATTTTAGGTAGGTGAATTGCATTTGCAAGGCATTCTTTTAAGAAAGAAGTCAAGGAAACAATGTCTTAACTGATATCACAATTTGAATCATAACAACATTAGAGCTATGCTGTAAAACTGTCAGTTCATTTATTTCATAACACTCATATTACAAATGTGTACACAATGAAGATGTGATAAGTATATCTTCAAAACCTTCTATAAGCAAACAATCCATAGTAAAGCTGGCATTACTCATATACTTGTTGTGACTGTGCTGTTTAGTGAGAGTGGCAGTAAGAGTCAAGAGTCAAGGGGCAGTTATTGTGGAGAAAACTTAATCCCTGTTTCACAAGTTTATGGGGAGAGAATGTCAAGCTGATTTCAATGTGAAAATCTTTTATTTATTTCTTCCTTTGATAGGTATATCATATGTCACTCTGGATACCAGCCATATGAGCATAGAAATATGGAAAGACATAACATACATCTCTCTCAGAGCAATTAGAAGATATGTAGCAGTTCCCAGTTTGTGTACACTTGTTTTACTTGATTCAAGTATACAAGTAATTGGTTTTTCAGGTTTTTTTTGTTAATAAATCATCAAACACCACACAAAATTCCTGTGAATACTTGTTTGTCCTAGTTCACCTAGCAAATGTAGTATGACTCACAGTACAGGAAAATTGGTGAATGCAATAAGGATGGTAAAGCTCTGAGTTTTTCCAGTTTTCTTCACACATGTGAAAATTCTCATATAGAAAAAAGATTCTGTAAATATGGATCTTGTAATAAAGGATCTTATCATCAAAGATGCAAAACAACTCTTAATGGAGGGGCATAACATGAGTGTAAGCACAGTGATAAAACCTTATAATCTAATTCCTCTTCACAATTAGATCAAATTGTAAAATTAATTCATACAGATATAAAGATTCAACAGTGTATTGTTTGTTGTAAAGATTTCACATGTTTCTTTATCCCTGTAGGCAAGAAAGAAGTCAAACTGTAGAGAGACCTTCTGTACATGCTCAAGGAGTAAATGCCTTTGTATATCCCAGTACTATTCAACTGCATGAAAGACCAAATCCTAGAGAGAAGCCTCATAAATGCAATCAATGTGTTAAAGCTTTTGCATATTATGGTCATCTTCAAATTCATAAAAGAACACACACTGGAGAGAAACCCTATGAATGCAGTCAATGTGGTAAAGCCTTTCGATGGCACAGAAGTCTTCAACTGCATGAAAGAACACACACTGGAGAGAAACCCTATGGATGTAATCAGTGTGGTAAAGCCTTTGCACAATACAGTCATCTTCAAAGACATAAAAGAACACACACTGGAGAGAAACCTTATGAATGTAATCAGTGTGGTAAAACCTTTGCTGATCACAGTTGTCTTGGAATACATAAAATGACCCACACTGGAGAGAAATCATATGAATGTAATCAGTGTGGTAAAGCCTTTGCATATTACAGTCGTCTTCAAAGCCATAAAGGAACACATACTGGAGAGAAACCCTATGGATGTAATCAATGTGGTAAAGCCTTTGCACAATACTGTCATCTTCAAAGACATAAAAAAGCCCATACTGGAGAGAAACCCTATGAATGTGCTCAATGTGGTAGAGCTTTTGCATGGCACAAAAGTCTTCAAATGCATAAAAGAACACACACTGGGGAGAAACCCTATGAATGTACTCAATGTGATAAAACCTTTGTATGGCCCAAAAGTCTTGAAATGCATAAAAGAACACATACTGGAGAGAAACCCTATGAATGCACTCAGTGTAGTAAAGTCTTTGCACAACATAGTATTCTTCAAGTGCATAAAAGAACACATACTGGAGAGAAACCTTATGAATGTAAGCAATGTGGTAAAGCCTTTGCAGATTATAGTCGTCTTAAAAGGCATAGAAAAACACACTGTAGAGAAATTCTGTGAATGTTTTCAGTGTTGTAAAGCCTTTACAGATCACTATAGTCTCCAAATACATGAAAGAGCCCATACTGGAGAGAAAACATATGAATGTAATCAGTGTGGTAAAGGCTTTGCAGATCACAATAGTCTTCACATACATGAAAGAACCCACATTGGAGAGAAACCCTATGTATGTAATCCATTTGGTAAAGCCTTTGTATGTCATGCTTTTCAATGTCATAAAAGAACACATGCTGGCGAGAAACGCTATGAATGTAATCAGTGTTGTTAATCCTTTACATATCACAGTATTCTTCAATGCCATAAAAGAACACATACTGGGAAGAAACCTTATGTATGTAATCAGTGTGGTAAAGCCTTTGAATGCTCCAGTACTCTTCATATGCATAAAATAATTCATAGTGGAGAGAAACCCTGTGACTATAATGATTGTGGTACAGCCTTTGCACAACACAGTAATCCTCAAAGTCATAAAAGAACACATACTGGGGAGAAAGCCTATGAATGTAAGCAATGTGGTAAAGCCTTTGCATATGACAGTCTTCTTCAATGCCATAAAAGGGCACATACTGGGGAGAAACCCTATTAATGCAATCAGTGGGGTAAAGCCTTTGCATAACACAGTACTCTTCAAAGGCATAAAAGAACCCTTTGTGTAGAGAAACCCTATGAATGTAATGATTTTGCTAAAGCCTTTGCATGTCTCCTTACTCTTCAAATGCATAAAAGAACACATACTAGAGAGAAACCCTATGAATGCCATCAATGTGGTAAAGCCTTTGCAGATCAAAGTACTCTTCAAAGGCATAAAAGGACCCATACTGGAGAGATACCCAATGAATGTAATGATTGTTGGTAAGCCTTTGCATGTCTCAGTACTCTTCATATGCATAAAAGAACATACTGGAAAGAAGCCCTGTGTTTGTAATCAATGCAGTAAAGCCTTTAAATGTCACAGTAGTCTTCAGAGGCATAAAAGAACACTTAGTGGAGAGGAAATCTATGAATGAAATCAGTGCAGTCAAGCTTTTTTATGTGACAGTAGTCACTGAAAACATGAAAGATCCTTTACTGCAGAGAAACCCTTTGTATGTAGTCAGTGTGGTAAATCCTTTCTATGTCATAGTACTCTTCAAATGCTTAAAATAGTACATATTGGAGAGAAAGCCTTTGAATGTAATCTGTCTGGTAAAGCCTTTGCATGTATCAGGAATCTTCAAAATCATGAGAAAAAAATCAAATTGCAGAGAAACCCTGTAGTCAGTATGGTAAAGTTTAGCACTTTATACATTAGTAAAACTTTTTGTGTGCAATCTATCTGTTTAAGCCTTTATATGTTGTAATAGTATTTGTCCATGTGAAAAAGCTACTGAGGCTTTCTTTTTATAATATTTTTAATTAAAATATTTTTCTTTCCTTTTATATACCAAGCCCTGTTCTCCCTCTCTCTCCTCTTCTCCCTGCCCCACCTCCCCTTAACCCATCCCTTTCTCATAGCGGGTAAGGCCTCTCTTGGGTAGTCAACACAGGATGGCTTACCAAGTTGGTGCTGGACCTAGCCCTCCCATCCTGCATCAAAGTTGAATAAGGTATCCCACCATAAAGAATGGGCTCTAAAAAGCCGGTTCATGTACCCAGGATAAGTCCTGGTCACATTGACAGTGGACGCAGAAACATACCAAGCCACATAACTGGCACCCATATTTAGATGGTGTAGGGCAGTCCCATGCAGGCTCCCCAACTGCCAATCCAGAGTCCATGAGCTCCTGCTAGTTGGGTTCAACTATCTCTGTGGTTTTTCCCATCATGATGCTGAACCCTATGGTGATATTTTATTTGTATTAAAATATTATTTGTATGTTAATTAATAAAGTTGTCTGGGGTCAGAGCTATTAGCAAGCCATAGGAAAGCAGGGCAGTGGTGGCGTACACTTGTAATCCCAGCACTTGGTAGGCAGAGCTAGGTAAGTCTCTGTGTTCAGGGATACAGCCATTATTGGATACACATGCCTTTAATCTCAATACCAATCATGGAAAACTTGGAGGTCTATACAGACAGGCCGTGATGAGGTGGTCATGTGGTTGGGTTTTCAACCAATGAGAAGGCAGAACAGAAATTCTATATAAGGACTTTAACACAGAAAGTAGCTCTGGTTCGGAGAGGTAGGACCACCACAGGAGGAAGGGTAAGATTTTAGCTCTTAGCTCTGATGTTGGTTAGAGTTTTCCTGCCTTGCCCACAGTCAGGACAAATCTTTGTCACCCGCCAGTCCCACAGCCACTCAGACCCAACCAAGTAAACACAGAGACTTATATTGGTTACAAACTGTATGGCCGTGGCAGGCTTCTTGCTAACTGTTCTTACAGCTTAAATTAATCCATTTCCATAAATCTATACCTTGCCACATGGCTCATGGCTTACCGGCATCTTCACATGCGGCTTGTCATGGTGGCGGCTGGCAGTGTCTCCCTCACCCAGCTTCCTGTTCTCTCAATTCTCCTCTCTGTTAGTTCTGCCTATACTTCCTGCCTGGCCACTGGCCAATCAGTGATTTATTTATTGACCAATCAGCAACACAATTGACATACAGACCATCCCACAGCACTCTGACCTCTTGGCTTTCTTCTTTGCATTGGTTCTGTGTTTCTTATTTAATAAGAAGGTTGGTTACATCTACATAACCCCCCTTGCTCCTATAATCCTTCCTTCCTCTCTTCAACTGAACTGTGCCTTTATGTCACTTGTGTGAGGTTTCTCCAACTTCTTTATGTAGGCACTTAGTGGTATATACTTTCCTCTTAACACTGCTTTCATAGTGTCCCATAAGTTTGGGTATGTTGTGAATTTACCTCTGATGAATTCTAGGAAATATGTAATTTCTTTATTTATTTCTTCCTTGACCTAGTGATAATTCATTTGAGGATTTTTCAGCTTCCATGAGTTTGTAGGTTTTCTGCATTTTGTGTTGTTGAATTCTGACTTTAAGCCATCGTGGTCCGATAAGATACAGGGGTTTATTCCAATTTTTTTGTTTATGTTGAGATCTGTTTGGCTATTGACTGTGTGGTCAGTTTTGGAGAAAGTTCCATGGGATGCTGAGAAGAATGTATATTTTTTTGTGTTTCAGTGAAACGTTCTACAGATGTCTGATCTGTTTGAGCCAACATCTGTTAGTTCCCTTATATCTCTGTTATATTTCTGTCTCGCAGACCTGTCCAGTGGTGAGAGAGTTGTTGAAGTATCCCAGTATTAACGTGTATGGTTTTAACATGTGATTTAAGCTTTAGTAATGTTTCTTTTACAAATGTAGGTGCCCTTGTATTTGGGGCATAAATGTTCAGAATTGAGACTTCATCTTGATGGATTTTTCCTGTGATGAAAATGAAATGTCCTTCTCCATCTCTTTTGATTGACTTCAGTTTGAAATCTATTTTATTAGATATTAGAATAGCTACACCAGCTTCTTTCTTAGGACCATTTGATTGGAAAATCTTTACTCTGAGTTAATGTCTGTTTTGAAGTTATGTTTCTTGTTTGCAGCAGAAGGATGGATCCTGTTTTTGTAACCATTCTATTAGCCTGTGTCTTTTCTAGGCAAAATTAATTCATTGATATAAAGGGATATTAGTGATCAGTGATTGTTAATTCATGTTATTTTTTTGGTTGTAGTGTATGTGTGTGCTTCCCTTCTTTGGGATTTGCTAGCATGGGTTTATCTATTGCCTGTGTTTTGGGGGTTGCTGCTAACTTCCTTGGGTTGGAGTTTTCCTTCTAGTACTGTTGGTAGGGTTGCATTTGTGGATATGTAATGTTTAAATCTTGCTTTGTCATGGAATGTCTTATGTTCTCCATCTTTGGTGATTGAAAGCTTTGCTGGGTATAGTAGTCTGTGCTAGCATCCATGTTCTCATAGTGTCTGCAGAACATCTGTGAAAAAAACTTTTGGCTTTGACAGTTTTCATTGAGAAGTCAGGTGTAATTCTGACAGATCTGCCATTACATGTTACTTGATCTTTTTCCGTTGCTGCTCTTAATATTCTTTCTTTATTCTGTATGTTTAGTGTTTTGAGTATTATGTGGCATGTGGACATTTTTTGTGATCTAGTCTATTTGGTGTTTTGTATGTTTCTTGTCCCATCAAAGGCATATTTTTCTTTATGTTGGGAAAGTTTTCTTCTATGAGTTTGTTGAATGTTTTCTGTGCCTTTGAGCTAGAATTCTTCTCCTTCTTCTATTCCTATTATTCTTATGGTTGGTCTTTCTATGGTGTCCCAAATTTCCTGGATGGTTTTTGTTAAAAATTTGGTGGATTTAACATTTTCTTTGATGGATGAATCTGTTCTATCTTATTCTCATTACCTAAGATTCTCTCTGCCATTTCTTATATTCTCTTGATTAAGCTTGCATCTGTAGTTTCTGTTTGTTTACTCAGATTTTTGTTTTCCACAATTCCTTCAGTTTTTGTTTACTTTATTGCCTCTATTTCAATTTGAAGTCTTGAACTGTTTCCTTCACGTTGATTGTTTTTTCTTCAGTTTCTTGAGTTTCTTTAAGAGATTTCTTGTTTTCCTCCAAATTTTTGTCTTTTCCTCTATTCTTTTAAGAAAACTTTTATTTCTTCTTTCAAGGCCTCTATCATCTACATAAATTTGTTTTTAAGGTCTCTTACTTCTGGATCATCTGCTTTGGGAGGTTCAGGTCTTGCTGTTGAAGGATCACTAGGTTCTGGTGGTATCGTATTGCTCTTTACCTTTTATTGTGTTCTTACACTGCTGTCTATCCATTTCTTCCTTTAACCCATACAGGTGGAACTCCAGGTCGCTCTTCTTCCAATTGGTGCAGGGGGGAGGGGGGTCCTGTGGCTCCTGTGGTTGCTCTTCTTCCCAATTAGTGCAGGAGGGGCATATGGCTATGGTGGTCACTGGTGCCCCAGGGGATCCTTGGTAATGGGGTGGGGGAAAAGGGCTGCTACCAGGTCTCTGGGAATGCACTGACTTGGGTGGGGCAAGGAATGTACCCATGGGTCCTAAAGGCTAGAGAACTAATCTGTCCAGTCCAACAATTTGGGTCTTACCTCTTCCCCAATTTGTACATGGAAGGGGGTCCTATGGCTCCTGTGGACACGGCTGCCAATGGGGATGGTTGGTGAGGGAGGAGGCTGCTGTTCTTTCTTTTGGGCTGCCCCAGTAGGGGGAGGGGCTAGAGAACTGTGCTGACCAGTCTGGAGATTGAGCCTTACCTGCTCCTAATCGGTACATGGGAACATATGACTTAGGAGGTCCATGGTGCCATTGGGGTTGGTTGGTTTGGTGAGAAAGAACTTCTTAATATAAAGTATTTGGTAAGTTCATTAGACAAACCAATTATAATCAGTTTCCTGAGAGTATTCTATAGAAAAAAAAATCGACAGTGTCAACAATAACAGATTGATCACCATTTTTATATTGTGTACACCAGCAACCTCATGAAAAAGTGAATTTATAACTATGTGAAGCCCTATGTGTAGGGTAAAATGGCCAGCCAAAGAAACATACCCTGAAATATAGAGCCAGTGAAATATACACAATTTGGCCCTGAAACCAGAGCCAAAGAAATACACCCTGACCTTGAAACCAGAGCAAAAGAAGCACTTTATCTCTGAATGCAGAGCTAGTGAAGGAAACACCCTGATCCTGAAAAGGGAAACAAAAGGGTAAAAGATACCTGTGAAAGAAACACACTTTGGGCCTGAAACCCAGAGCCAAAGAAACACACTCTATCCTTGATAAAGTGAGCACAAACCAACCAATCTCTGAGCTTGAATCCAACCAATCACTGAGCTTGAAATCCAGCGAATCTCTAAATTTGTTCAATCTCAGGGATGGAAATCTGACCAATTCTCACCCTGTGCCCCTAAGAAGTCCTATATAAGCCCTTTGCCTGTCCAGTAGGCAGCTGCCCTATTCCATCCTGGTAGAGGCAGCCATTCTGGATTCCTCCATCATGAAGGCCTTTCACCAAAGTGGATCAGAAACTCATTAGTGGATTGGAGCAGAGAAGCAATGGACACTTCTGCTGGAAAACTCCCTTAAAGAATTGAAGAAGTAACAACTTTTCAATGGAGACTGCTACATTTCTGCAGCAGTTTTCCCCTTATTTGACTGAAATAGAGAAGTAACAATTGTGGTTAGAACTGAGAAGAAATGGACATCTCTGTTGGGCAACTCCAAAGTGGAGTGAGGTGGAGAAGCAATGGATAGCTTTGGTGGGAAACTCTTAGCAGAGTAGAGCAGAGCCCAGTGGTAATGGCTCTCCTTAGGCAAGGAGCAAGATTGCTATATTCTACAGGGAGAGCATTAACCTCTGGAACACAGCTTTTAGGTATAGTCTGACTTTTGACAGTCAGGATTCCTTTTTCTTCAGAGCCCTATGTATCCAGGTTACCTTCTCTCCACTGCTTCAGATATTACTTGACTTTCTCCTCACAGCTGTAGATATCCAGGGTACCTTGTTTTTACAGCTCTAGGTATAGCCTGACTTCTGACAGTCAGGGTACCTTTCCCCCCAGAGTTATAAAACTTACAATATGAATTTTAAATGATAATGTAACACTTTTAGATTTTATACTTCTGTTCCATTAAATGAAATAACTAATTCAGGTGTAAAACTTTATGGATTTGTATAAGTTTCTTTTCTGTTGTTGTGATATAATGTCTAGGTGTAGCCTGATTTCAGACAGTCAGGGTAGTTTTTCCTTCATAGCCCTTTTATAAGAGTCATCTTATAGAAGAGTTTAATTTGGCCCTGAGTTCCAGAGAGATACAGGATCATCACAAAATGGCTTGGCAACAAGTGTCGTACATGACAGCTATATCTGGAAGCTCAGAACTCACATCCTTAACCTTCAGCATGAAGCAGAGAGTAAGAACTGGAAATTGTATGTGTATGTAAATTCTCAAAGCCTTCCCCCAGTGTCATATTTCCTCCAGCAGGGCAGCATTTCCAAAATGTTCCCAAATGATACCACCAAGTTAGAATAATTGAGTTCTCAGACTTCAAGGCTGTGTGCTTGCTTTCTATTACACAAACCAATTCACAGTGAAGAAAAGCTCTGTATGTAAGCCATCCGATGCCTTAACACCTTTGTTACAAAAATGAGTGCTTACAAGAGTGAAATTTTTGCAAGTGAAAAAATTGTTTGCTTAAAAAGATTTTATTGTAATTTTGTGATGTCAGTGTGTTTTTGTGTGAGAGAACTTTGTTAACAATGAAAATAAGAAGCAATTTAAAGAGTCCTTTTACAGAGGCATAGAAATACATTGAATCCTTTGACAACCATTTAGAGGGGACTTTCCCCACCTTTAAGTGATAGGAGACAGGAGCAGTGGACATCTTCATCTTCAGCATTCTAATGACATATTTGAGACCTGGACAGTTGGCTCAGTAGTACTGCTCCTCTTGGGTACTCAAGTTTGATTCCTATCACCTATTTCAGATTGGTTAGAACTATCTGTATTTCCATGTCCAGGAGATCTGGTGCATTGTTCTGGCCTCTTAGTGCACTAGATATGCAAGTGGTGAAAAGACAGATATGTATATGGTTACATAATGTAAGAAAGCTTTTATTCATGTGCCAGTTATCTTAAAAAGGAATTAAAAAAAGAATGAAATTTAAGTGCATAAGCTTTGCCAGTGAGTATACCAAGTATATGGCAGATACCAGTGGTGATCAAAAGATGGCATCTGGTTCCCTGTGACTGTGGTTACAGACAGTGGTGACCTGTCCTGTGGGTGCTGGGTTATACCTGAAGATGTAGAGGGAAGATATCCTGCATACCTAGAGCTGTAAGAAGAAAGGTATTCTGACTGTTGGGAAATCAGTCTATACCCGCAGCTATGGAGAAAGGGTATCCTGGATACCTAAAACTCTAAAGAGAAAGTTGCCCTGACTTCAGAAGTCAGCCATACCTACTGCTGTGAATAAAAAGTATACAGAATACTTACAACTGTGAGGAGAAAGGTTTCCTGACTGTTGGGAAGTCCAGCACTACCTGAAGCAGTAGAGGTAAGGCATCCTAGATACCTTGGGCTCTGAAGAAAAAGGAACCCTGACTGTCAGAAGTCAGGCTATACATAAAGCTGTGTTCCACTGGGGAATGTTCTCCCTGCAAAATGTAACAATCTTGCTCCTCTCTAAAAGACAGCCATCACAGCTGGGCTCTGCTCTACTCTGCTAAGAGTATCCCAGCAGAAATGTCCATTGCTGCTGTGATCCACACCCCTAACGGAGTTTCTCAGCAAAGATGTCCAATTCTTCTCAGCTCCAGCTAAATTGTCACTTTTCTGCTTCAGTCAAGTAAGGGTAATAGCAGTCTCCAATGAGAAGTTGTTACTTCTGCTTCTCTCCTTTATGGGAGTTTTCCAGCAGAGGTGCCCATTGCCTTTCTGCTTCATTCCACTGTGATTCACTCTGGCAAAAGTTCTTCACCCAAAGTGAACTCAAGAGATTTATTTAGTGGGAAGGAATCCAGGAGAGTAGATGTCTTTGCCAGGATGGAAAAGGCCGCTGACAACTGAACAGGCAAAGGCCTTATATAGGGCTTTTTAGAGGCAGATTTTTTTTCCCCAGGGAGAAGATTTTTAGGGTGGAAATCTGTCAGATTTCAATCCCTGAAATTGAATAAATTCAGAGATTAGCTGGATTTTGTGGTCAGGGATTGGTTGGATTCAAGCTCAGAAATTGGTTTGTGCTCACTTGGTCAAGGATAGAGTGTGTTTCTTTGGCTCTGGTTTTAGGTACAAAGTGTTTTTCTTTCACTGGTCCCTTTTAACCTTTTGGGTCTTTTTTCAGGGTCAGGGTATTTCCTTCATTGGCTCTGGATTCAGGGATAAAGTATGTATCTTTCACTCTGGTTTCAGGGTCAGGGTGTATTTCTTTGGCTCTGGTTTCAGGGTCAAAGTGTATGTCTTTTACTGGCTCTATTTTCAGAATGTATTTCTATGGCTAGTCATTTTATCCTACACATAGGGCTTCATACAGTTATAAATTCAAATTTTTCCATGAGATTGGTGTTGCAAACAATATAAAAATGGAGATCAAAATGCTTGAACAGATTGTTGACAGTGCTGAATTTATTCTCTTCTATAGAATAAATACTCTCAGGAAACTGATTATAAGTCTGTTGACTTACATATAATCTGACCAAATACTTTGTATTAAGAAGCCCCCTCTTGGGGCTGGAGAGATGGCTCAGAGGTTAAGAGCACTGACTACTCTTCCAGAGGTCCTGAGTTCAACTCCCAGCAACCACAATGTGGCTTACAACCATCCAAAATGAGAGCTGGTGCCCTTGTCTGGCCTGCAGACATACATGCAAGCAGAACATTGTATACACAATAAATAAATAAAATCTTTAAAATAAAAAAAAGAAGCCCCCTCTTGCCAAACCACCCATCCCTAGCAGCACCAATGATCACTGGAGTCATATGCCCCCCTGCATCAATTAGGAACAGGTAAAGCCCAATCTCTGGACTGGTGAGCACAGTTCTCTAGCCCTAAGCCCTAGCCAGTATAGCCCCAGAGAAAGGGCAGCAGCCTCTTCCCCCTACCCCTATGGAACCACATTTCATTAGAGCCATGTGACCCACTTCCATTCACTGATTGGGGAAGAGGTAAGACCTCAATTGCTGGACTACAAGGCCCAGTTATCTAGCACCTAGACCCTGGTGGCACATTCCATGATCCATCCCCCAGCCAGTGCAGCCCCAGGACCTGGGTAGCATCCCCCTTCCCACCAACCCCCCTCAGCAACCATCCTGGGTAGCACCAGAGGCCACTGGAGCCATATGCCCCTCCTGCACCCATTGGAAGAGTTACCTGGGGTGGCACCTGTACAGATTAAAGGAAGAAATGGGTAGACAGCAGTGTAAGAACATATTAAACAACATAAAAATCAATAAGGTACACCGGAACCTAGTGATTCATAAACAGCAAGACCTGAACAGCCCAAAGAAGATGAGCCAGAAGAGGCCCTAAAAACAACATTATGAAGATGATTGATGCCCTAAAAGAAATTAAAAATTTATTTAAAAGAATAGAAAAAAAGACAAAGAAAAAATTGGAGGAAATCAAGAAAACTCTTAAAGAAACTAAAGAAACCCAAGGGGGAAAAAAAAAAAAAACACATGAAGGAAACAGTTCGACTTGAAACTACCACAAAATTATTTTTATTCTTGTCTCCTCCCCCCCCCATTGTTCCCTGTGTGAGTGTATGTCATCTGTGTAGGGGTACACTTGAAAACCAGAAGATGAAGTTGGATCCCCTGGAACTGGAGTATAAGAGGTTGTGAGCTAACCATACCTGGGTTATTTAGCAGAACCTGTGTCTCCTTGGAAGACCAGTGATCACTCTTAACTTCTGAGCTATTTCTCCAGACCCACAAAATTTTAATATATTATATATTTATTTTTAATATCTGTGCTTTGCAGTTTAAGTTTTCTCTGGACTTGCCCGGCCCTGTGGTCAGGACAAATCTCTCCCACCTGCGGCCCCCAGCTGCTTATGAAATAATCACTGAGAGGCTTAATATTATTTACAAACTTATGACCATGGCCTATGGCTCAAGCTTCTTGCTAGCTAGCTCTTACAACTAAACTCATTCCATTTCTATTAATCTACATGTTGGCACACATTCCAAGGCTTTATCTTTGTGCCGTTACATGCTGCTCCCTGGGTGGCAGAATGGCTTCTCTCTGCCTCTCCATTCTCTTCCTGTCTATCTGCGGATTTTATCCTACCTCTAAGCTGCCTTTCCATAGGCCAATACAGCTTTATTTATCAACCAATCAGAGCAACACATATTCCCAGTGTATAGTAAGACATCCCACAGCACTTCCCCTTTTCTGTCTAATCAAAATGGAAGGTTTCAACTTTAACATAGTAAAATTAGATAAAATAGAACAGTTATCAAGCAAGAATTACAGTTACAATATCTAGTCAATTTGTACTTGGCAAAATTAAAAAAAATATGCTATTCTATATTTGTGAGTTGAAGTTTTTATATCTAATTTATCTTTTATCATAACCAAGAAAAATTATAACTATCTAGTCTTCAACTACATCAAAGACCTCATAAGGATATAATATCACCTAAGTAAACAGGAAATGCATTGTAAGCAACTTCCAAAATTCTGGAAATGACACACAGAGAGGCTTATATCAATTACAAATTGCATAGCCATGGCCTATGGCTCAAGCTTCTTGCTAGCTCTTACATCTTAAATTAACCCATTTCTATTAATCTATATTTTACCATGTGTTCCATGGCTTACTGGTCTGCTGGCATGTTGTTCCTTGGACAGCAAGCTGGTGTCTCTCTGCTTCTTTCTCTCTCTATCTGCTTGGATTTTCACCTGGCTCTAAGCTGCCTTGCCATAGGCCAATGCAGCTTTATTTATCAACCAATCAGAGCAACAGATATTCATAGTGTAGAGAAAGACATCTCACAGCAGTGCTTTATTCAGAAATAGCAGCCTCTTCACTAAAAGCATGACCATTCATCTCACTGGAAATTAACACTCAACTCATGGCAATAGAGTCTATGGAGAAAGTTCAGGAATGTCTGGAGACCAGATGGCAAGAGGGCTGAAAAGTTTGTTGCTTGTGTGCTACACCCCAGATGTATTTGGATTCTTCATTTATTCCTCTCTTTTATTTTTTGGCCTTAAGATAAAACCTGTAGATGTAACCGTCTTTTAAAGTAAGAAACACAGAGCTGATTTCAGAGTTAAAAAGGCCAAGAGGTCAGAGCAATAACTAAGAGCTAAAAACCTTACCCTTCACTGCTGCTGCTGTCCTCCTCAGCCAGAGAACTACTTCCTGTGTGTCTGTCTTCTTATAGACTTTTTGTTCTGCCTTCTCATTGGTTGTAAACCCAACCACATAACCTCCTCATCACTGCCCATCTATACAGACCTCCAGATCTTCTATCGTTGGTATTGAGATTAAAGGCGTGTGTCTCCATGCTGATGGTATCCTTGAACACACAGAGATCGGGATTAA
The DNA here is from genome assembly GCF_949786415.1 of Peromyscus eremicus. Taxonomy (NCBI): domain Eukaryota; kingdom Metazoa; phylum Chordata; class Mammalia; order Rodentia; family Cricetidae; genus Peromyscus; species Peromyscus eremicus. Next base: position 193,370,930 of record NC_081416.1, on the reverse strand, counting down.
GAGCGGGTGCTACCACTGCCAGACTTCTGCTATGGCTTGCTATTAGTTCTGACCCCCAGACAACTTTATTTATTAACATACAAATAAAATCACATTTCAGTACAAATAAAATATCACCATAAAAACCAAAGACCTTATAAATGCAAGGCAATTACTCTACTACCAAGCTATGTACAAGCCCTATAAAATAAGTCAATTTTACAACCAAAAATAAGTCAATTGAGGCACTTGAGAAAAGCTGTCAGGATACATTCAAAACTAAGAGGGGCTTAAGCATGAAAGGGCAAAGAGAAGGTGGCAATTATCACTCTGCAATCATTAGCCACTTCAGCTGACTTCTAGAAACATGGTTATCTGTCAACTGCTAGCTACATCCACCATTATCCATATGAGAGGTCTGGGTAACCTACCAATTGAAAACATTACAAACCAGTCACACACTGTGCTCAGGACCCACAGGTGAGTAAGGCAAAACTGGCCTATTCTCCATCCTCAGGATATGAGGATAGACAAAGAAATCAAATATGCTAACTGACAAACTTAGATGACACTGAGTCTCAAACAGTTTCTTGTGCATCCACAGAGGCCCATGCCTTGTCTGCATTAGAGCCAACTCAGAAAAAGGTGACAGTTCACTGGGATGACCAAAAACAAAGACCAGAAAAAAACCTTTGCCCTGCTTCTCTGGCTGCTGAGCTCTAAAAAGCCCTGCTGTGTCAGAACCTGTCTCAGGACCCATGGTGTCATTTCCTCAAAAAATTTACTCTCTGACTCACCTCCAATCTCAGAAGTCAGATTTGTTCATGGGTCTTGTATAATATATCAGAGACAAGCCTTAATATTATACGTCCCAGGGCCTTAGGAGAAAAAATTATGAATGGCGAGGACTATTTTGGGGAAGTAGAATCTCAGCCTCTGAGATAACATCATCCTATTTACACAGCATCAGTTCTGTTCTTGTACCTAGCTCCTTTCTTGCCTGATTTCTCTCTATATTTATCTACTGCTTCCTCTAAGTTCTATCTTAATTCTCTTGTCTTGATTCTGCCTCATCTATGTCCTTTTCATCTTGTTCTTACCCAGGTAGTACTTCCCCATCTGACTCTTCCTCATCTTCCATCTATCTCATCCACACATTCTCTTTAATCAAAATCCTCCTCTCTCTCCATTCTCCATCTCTAAGTTCTCCATATTCCTCCCAAAGCAATAGCAATCTCCTGAAAGAAGAAGGTCATCAGGCTTGAATTCTATGGGGTCATAAAGATAGGTAAGAATTTCCCTCAGGCAGTGACCACCAGGCATTCTTTTACAATCCAAAATGGGAGTGGTAAAAGAGGTCAACTAAGTGTTAATGACTGGTTAGTATATCAAAAAGGGGATCTATATGCTCAGTGTACATCCTGAAAAATGGTTAGGTAAGAAGTTAGGGGTCTATAAAGTTAGTAAGGCTATAAGAAAGGAGGGTCCGAGCTAAATTGTGTAAAGCTATTATTTAAGGTTCACCTGGCCTAGGCAGTGTCTCCTTGTGGAATTTACCTTAAATCAGGAGACTAGCATGTGGTGGTCTGGACTTGTTATTTCTGTTAGTCCTTGAAAGTGGCTAAGGGAGATATCTGATTCCAGTGCTGAAAGGGGAGAAACGGATGGGCTGGGGGGAAGGAAGCCTTTCCTGAGGCTATTCTCCAAATACCTTGAATGTATATGTCCAGAGAGTGATCAGTCCACACTGTTAGCACTTCTTAGGGAAAAATCATTTGGGAAAACTATGAAGGCACACATGACTTTCATAACAGAAGACAGCTGATATGTAACAAGCCAAATAACACCAAAAGCTCCTTGGAATTTGACTTCTTCTGAAGGAATTCCTTGATCCCTTCAGGTAGTGGCTTTGCTATAACCAGCTGAGTTCTTATAATATTTTACTGTGACCTGTACCACAGGGGGAGCTGGAAAGGAATAATGCAGTCATCATGAAGAAACTCTTCCTCAGTATAGTCTAAGATTTACCATGGAAAAAGAGCAAAGGATTCTCCCCAACTCTCATGTCCCCTCTCCGTTCTATGGCTTGCACAGGTATACTCTCCATTGAGTCATGTGTACTCTGCTTGAGGCTAGATCCACCACCAGTGTTCTGCCACTTCCTCAACACTTCCTTTCTCTCTGTTGAGAGAAAACTCAATTTTTTAGTATCAAAAGGGATTCCTTTCTATCTCTAGGAGGGTTTTCTCAAATATGCTTTTTCACAGGCAGGCATAATCAGCATGAGTCAATACAAATTACAGTTGGAATTTTATTTATTTTGAGATAGGGTCTGTCTTTGTATCTTTGGCTTTCCAGGAACTCAAAATGTAGATGAGGCTGGCCTCAAACTCATAGAAATCTTCCTAGAAATCTTCCTACCTCTGCTTCCCAAATATTAGAATAAAAAGAGTGTGCCACTTCTTCCACTTGTATTTTATTAATAATTTACTTATGACTGTATGTTTGTGCTCATTAATGTATGGGAAGGTATGCATGGGTGTTGTAGTATGGGTGTAAAAGTCAGAGAACTACCTTGGTTGTTGGGCCTTTCCCTTCATCATGTTTGAGACATTCTCTAGATTTATATCATATACCCATATCCTTGCAGGCTTTCTCCTCTCTGTCTCCAATCTTGTCTTAAAAGCATTGAATTATAAGCACACACCATTGCAACTGGCTTTCTAATGCAGATGTAAAGGGATAATAACTCAGGTTCTTACTTCCAAGGTGAGTACGTTATCTGCTAACCCATCTTCTCACCCTAGAACTTTATTAAGTTGAGACTTTTGGATTGTGTGTATTTTGGGACACAGTCTCATTTTCTAAACCTGTCTGGCCTAGAATTCACTATGAATTAAATAGGCTAGGCCTGGAGCTTACAGAGCTACAACTGCCTCTCAAATCTTGGAGTAATGGTGTGTACCATTGCCACCACGCCTAGATAAAAAAATACATGTTTATTGTGGATTTCGTATAAATGTTAGTAGAAATAAAGGATGTTGGGAAAGTGTGGTCTTATGAGGGAGAGACACATTTAAGAATTAAGTATACATTAGTATTTATTAAAGACATAATATGTATTATGTAGTGTAGTATATTTTGAATCAAGGTCATGTGGGATTATAAATAAGGCCCTGTCTTAAACCAGGAGAACAAATCAAAATTAGGTCTTTTTGAGATGGGCATTACTTTGGAAGTGACTATGTCAAAGAACATACTGTCAAATACAGGGATATCTACCTGCCTTTTCCTTCCTATAGCTGGGTTTAATGGCATTTGCTACCATGCTTAACAATATTTATTGTATGAGTACAAGTGGCAGACACATGAGATGACTTTAAGAGGTATTGTGTTGTCCCAATTTTCCAATGCTCCATTTTTGTATGTTATTTAGTTTTGTTCTTTTTTTCCAATGAGCACAAGCATGCTTTAAAGCACATGCTTTAAAACTCACAATGATCTTCCTGCCTTTGTGTCTGGAGTGTTGATATTGTAAGAATACACTACCACATACACTTTGAAAATTAAGTTTTATGGTGCAAGTTGTCTTTTATGTTTTTTGTTGTTGTTGCTTTTTTATTTTATTTGTTTTTTTAAAATCTAATTCCAGTCATTATTTTATGTTCATGGTGTTTTTCTTACATGCATGTCTTTGTAACCCATTCATGCTTAGTCACCAGGGAGGCCAGGAGATGGTTTCAGAACCCTTGGAACTGCAATTTCAGATAGCAGTGAGCTCCTATATATAGTGGAAATGGAATCTGGGTTCTCTGAAAGAATCTTCAGTGTAGCTGGAGAGTTTCTCTCCAGGTCCTGCCAAGCCCCCGCAGTCCCGCAGCCCATTTATAAAATAATCACTCAGATGCTTATATTACTTATAAACTGCATGGCCATGGCAGGCTTCTTGTTATCTAGTTCCTCTATCTTTAATTAACCCATTTCTATAAATCTGTACCTTGCCATGTGGCACGTGGCTTACCAGTATCCTTACATCTTCTTTCTCCTTGAGGTGACTGGCCGCGTCTCCTGACTCAGCCTAACACTTCCTAGACTTCTACTCTCTGCTTGTCCCACCTATACTATACTTCCTGCCTGGCTACTGGCCAATCAGCATTTTATTTATCAATCAAAGCAACACATTTTCACAGCATATAGAACAACCCACAGCACTTCCCTTTTCTTTTTTTTCAAAAACAAAGGTTTTTAACTTTAACATAGTAAAATTACATATAACAAAACAATTATCAAGCAAGAATTACAGTTATAATATCTAGTCTATTTATAATATCTAGTCTATATTTGGCAAAATTAAAGATGTCTAATCTATCCTATATTTGTGAATCTAAGGTTTCATATCTAACTTATCTTTTATCATAACTAAGGAAAATTATAGCTATCTAGTCTTCAACCACATCAAAGATCTCAGAAGGATATAATATTACCTGAGAAATGGCAGAAGGACACAAGCAACTTTTGGGAGTCTTGCGAGAGTAGACAGAGAAAACTGGCAGCCTGGACAGTCATCCAAAGTTCTTCTGTAAAGTTGGGGCTTCTGTCTTCAGCCCACAGGCCTAGATTCTCTCAGTCACTTCTCTCTGTATCCTGTAGAATGTCTGGCAGTCTCCTCTGCATAGCAGGAACCTGAAGGGCCATTTTGCCAAGCAAAGTTCAGTGGCCACCTTCCTATGGGTCTTGCATGTCCAGTCGATACATTTTTTTCAAGCAGTCCAGTCAAGAACAGTTTCTTACCCAAATGGCTATTTTTCCAAGAAGAAGATAAACTCCATACGAAGTATCTTCAATGCTCATCCTCCTCTCTGAAGTAAATTGGTGCTGCCAGGAGCAGACATGTCTCACTGTCCAGAAAGTCTAAATTTTTAAAACATTTTAAATGCCATATTCTGTAGGTCTTTGAAGTGTTTGAAGATTACCTACCTCATTGAATTATATCTATGTATACCTAGAAAACTTAACTTGACTATAAGTTTGACCATCATAGAAGACTAATTATTAATCTGTATTTTTAATTATCCATTACAATCTAAATGAGTTACACAAACATACCTCAAACAAGAGTAGAAATTTACATACAGTAAAACAAAATTAACTTTAAATTTGTATCAATAAACTAAAATCTATAACAATGTAAAACATTTTTTAAACAAGTTGTCGCTCTTTAAAAGTAGGTTCAATAATCTACCCTTTCATCCTATCATATCTATATCATATCCCCCTTTTTTTCTTTAGAAAGAGATTGAATTTATAATCAACCTGCTTTAAATAAAAATATTAGTTTTTCTCTGTCCTACACCAGAGGGCTTTTCTGATATGGGACAGAAAAATCTCTCAACCTTTTTTTTTTTTTTTTTTTTAGCAATATGCTTGGGTTTAGAGAAGTGAGCAAATTTCATCTCCAAAGCTAGCTTTATATATTTGGGAATTTGGGCATATCTTTTCATACTACTTCCTGTTGGATGAGGGCACTGTATTCTTATGGGGACAAAAGGAAAATTTTAGGATTATGGAGTAGTCTGTGAGGCTGTATTGTCTGAGCCAGTTGCCTTGAAACCATTCTGGATATTGTATCATGTGGGCCATGGTGTCATCAGAGACCTGTCAGGGGGTCTTGGCTGGTCAAACCTGATGTATCTTAATCTGGAACAAATCCATAGCCTCTTGATTTCTGTGGAAACTAAAGCAGAGCCTCATTTCCAAAGCAACATATCCTTACATCCAAATTTTGAAGTCAAGGTACCTTTAAAATATACATATTGGTTTAATTCAACTGACTTTACAATCAAATGTCTCTCTGCAGTTAAAAATTCCAAAGACAGCACAATCCAGAATCTATGTGTGATATCCATCTTTACATGGCTTATTTTTTATGTTACTTTTACTTTTTTAAAAGACTTTATTTTTTAAAACTATCTATTACTTTATATAACTGCATATATTCCTTTTTGTCTCTGTTCCAAGCCTACATATATTTTTACACACATTGTAAACTATTTCATCTGAATCTGCCATATTGTGAACCTATTGCTTTAAACTGTAGCATTTTTAAGACCAAAACAGCTGCTGTGGCTGCTGGTTTCCCCCACCTCAGCTTTTCAACATGGCAGTGGTACATTTACCACCAGTTCTGGGAGCCATCAACTCTCAGAAGCAGTGGGTCTATGCTTCTATCAAAGCAGCGTGTAGCCCAGAAACCTCTTTTTTTTTTTCTAGCAAAGGCTAAATTCACCATGCACCATGTTGCACGGTTTATAGAAACCTCTGTGTAATTTGACGGGAATAGATCAAGCACACATGCCACAAACCTGCCATAAAGTAGCTGAAGCCCACATGTTGCGGCATCTCACCACTCAAATGAGACATGTTTCCGGCTCCTTTTAGAATTGGTTGTTAAGTATTTTAAGGTTTCAGGTGGAAATTCAAGCCATTGGGTGTCATTTGTAGCTGGAGAGTTTCTCTCCAGGTCCTGCAAAGCCCCCGCAGTCCTGCAGCCCATTTATAAAATAACCACTCAGATGCTTATATTACTTATAAACTGTATAGTCATGGCAGGCTTCTTGTTATCTAGTTCCTCTATCTTTAATTAACCCATTTCTATAAATCTACCTTGCCATGTGGCACATGGATTACCAGTATCCTTACATCTTGTTTCTCCTTGAGGTAACTTGTTGCGTCTCCTGACTCAGCCTTACATTTCCTAGACTTCTCCTCTCTGCTTGTCCCACCTATACTATACTTTCTGCCTGGCTACTGACCAATCAGCATTTTATTTATCAATCAATCAAAGCAACACATTTTCACAGCATACATAACATCACACAGCACTTCAGTACTCTTAAACGCTAAGGTATTTTTCAATCCAAGTTTTCTGTTCTTGATTATGTTTCCTGTCCAAGGCAGCCTAGTGAGTATCAGACACATGATGCTGATTAAAAAGTGGAATTCTCGGCTGGGCGGTGGTGGTGCATGCCTTTAATCCCAGCATTCAGGAGGCAGAGCCAGGCAGATCTCTGTGAGTTTGAGGCCATCCTGGTCTGCAGAGCGAGATCCAGGACAGGCACCAAAACTACACAGAGAAACCCTATCTCGAAACCCGCCCCCCCCCAAAAAAAAGTGGAATTCTCCTTCAGTTAAGAGAATTAGCCCCAGGCAGGGATGAGTTCCTTAATAGTTTATCCAGTACAATGTGGTCAGCCCTCAAACCATATACATCAAACTAACAAAAGTAGATTCAGCAGGGTGTAATCATATATTCAGTGTACTTATTCATACATATTTAACAAAGAAGAGATTGAATGGAAGTATATGGAAAGTGTAGTTGAAGTTTTTTTTGGTTCTGTCTGGCTCCTGCAGCTGCTTGGCTCCCCTTTGGGAAATCAAACCCTGGTCTCTCGAGTGACAGGTGGGGATACTCACCACTTTCTTATTTAGACAAAAGGGGGCGATATAGTGGGTAGTTGTTCTAACTTTGACCTGGAAGTACTATCCCCATTGAGGCTTTTGGTAACTGTCATGCCTATGAGGAGGGGCTGAGACAGGAGCCCTTAAGACCTGAGATGCAGATGTGCCTGCTCTCTTGGTTCCTGGATCCTGGACGCTAGAGTTAGATCAAGCAGAGTTCTCCAGAGAACACTGCTGGATGGCACTTCACCTCTTCTTGCCCTGTAACCTATGCCATTACTTGTAAGTTACCCCACAAAATAAACCTACCTTTTAACTATGTGGAGTTGCCTTAATAATTCCACCAATATGAAAGGAATGGAGGGAGGATAAAAAAAATGGGGAAAGTGATGGATCTTTTCATTTAAAATGTATAGAAACAAATTTTAAATAAAAAAGAGGGGCTAGAGTGCATAGGGCTTGCCAGAGCACAGGGCAGACAGGCACTCTTAGAGATCTGACCTGGAAATGCAGGGCAGCACAGGGCTTGGGGAGTGTACCAGCAGCCATGGAGGCTTGCAGTGGAGGGAAGTGGGAATATGGATGCTGCCAGCCAGTTCTACAAAAGGCACAGTGTTAAACTCAAGAAATCTTGTGAGCAGAGCGGAGTAGGGCATGGATGGGCTCTCAAAGGGCCAGTGGGGCTATGGGAACAGCCCACCCACACGTTGTGGCACCACGTGTTATGAAGGCCCACACAGGTGTAAATATATATTAATTTATTAAGGGATGCGGTGCAAAATTAGACTCACTAATACAGTGCAGGGCAGGCATGCTGCTGATCTACTGCTGATGCAACTTCTGTTATCTGCTGTTTTATCCAGAGGATATTATGGTAATATTTTATTTGTGCTGAAATGTGATTTTATTTGTATGTTAATAAATAAAGTTGCCTGGGGGCCAGACTTAAAAGCAAGCCATTTAGCAGAATTTCGGCGGTGGTAGCACACACCCTTAATCTGATCACATGGCAGGCAGAATCTCTGTGTGTTCAAGGACACAGCCAAGCAGTGACCAGAACCTTTAATCTCAGTATGAACCATAGAGACCTGGAGGTCTGTGTAGATAGGCAGTGATAAGGAAATCATGTGGTTGGGTTTAAAGCCAATGAGAAGATAGAACAGAACAGCAATAAAAAGATGGGTCACACAGAAGATCTCTCTCAGGGGAAGGATGGCAGTGACTAGTAAGCTAAAGGCTTCACTAGTGCTCTGATCTTCTAGGCTGTTAACTTTGCTCTGTGTTTCTTATTTAATAAGAGCATTTAGAATTACATCTACAGGATAGAGGACCAATTGCAAGGCACTCTTCACTGCTGGCTCCAGCTCCCCAAGAGAGAGCATGAGAGAGCATGTAACCTCTTTCTCTCTTTGTTCTTAAATTGTCATGTACACAGAGAAGACCATTCCTTAGGACTCGTAACCCCCAAAAGTCAGTGGCTGGAGGTATCAAAATCCCACAAAAGTTACAGCTGTACCTGTGTCTACAAGACCTTCAATGACAATGTCATTTATTCATATTTTTAATTTTGTCTTTGTTCATTTGTAGAAGTTTGCCAAAATTTGCTTTGTAGCCTCTCCTGAATTTTTTGTTCTCTTTTCTATAGCTGTTCTATCATTCAGAGCTATTGAAAGCTATTTGGGCCGGGCAGTGGTGGCACACACCTTTAATCCCAGCACTCGGGAGGCAGAGACAGGCAGATCTCTGTGAGTTCGAGGCGAGCCTGGGCTACAGAGCGAGTTCTGTGAAAAGCACCAAAGCTACACAGAGTTAGGAGTCTATAATGTTAGTATAAATATCACTAAGGCTGTATAAGAAAGGAGGGTCTGAGCTTAATTTTGCTGAAGAATGCATTTGTGAGAACTGTTGTTAGCCAGCACATCTTCCTCAGTTGAAGACTAGATAATTATAATTATAGTTTTTCTTAGTTATGATAAAAGGTATATTAGATATAAAACTTTAGACTCACAAAAATAAGACAGATGATAGAATACTTTATTTATTTTTGGCAAATACAAAGAGACTAGCTATTGTAACTGTAATTCTTGCTTGATAACTGTTTGTTTTTTTGTTTTTTTGTGGTTTTTTTTTTTTTTTTGGTTTTTTGAGACAGAGTTTCTCTGTTTCTCTGTGTAGCTTTATGCCTTTCCTGGATCTCGCTCCGTAGACCAGGCTGGCCTCAAACTCACAAAGATCCGCCTGCCTCTGCCTCCTGAGTGCTGGGATTAAAGGCATGCGCCACCACCGCCCAGCTTGATAACTGTTTTGTTATATGTAATTTTACTATGTTAAAGTTAAAACCTTCCTTTTTGATTACAGAAAAGGGAAAATGTTGTGGGATGGTCTTTCTGTGAATATGTGTTGCTACCATTGGTTAATAAAGAAGGTATTTTGGCTTATGGCAAGACAGGATAAAGCCAGGCAGAAAATCCAAAAGAGATATACAGAGAAGAAAGGTGGGGTTGGGGCAGATGCTGTGAGCCACCAGGGAAACAAGATGTAGAACATAGGTAAAGCCATGAGACATGTGGTGATACATAGATTAATAGAAATGGGTTAATTAAAGATGAAAGTGCTAGTTAGCAAGAAGCCTGAGCCACATACCAAACAGTTTTTAGTTGATATAAGCCTTTGTGTGTTTATTTGGGACCAAGTGACTGTGGGACACAGGAAAACTTTTGGCTACAAATTCAAGTGTTTCCAACAGGTGCAACCTATTATGGTTTTAATAAAGATTCAAAATTGTTCTTCTAAACCACTATTAAATGCAAAATTTTTTATGCATCCTCTCCTCATAGTAGACAAAGTAGTCCAAGCATCACACTTTGCACCTATTTCTTTTATGGCTACCAGAACAGATGAGTTCTCTACAGTCAGAACTTTTCAGAACAGGCAGTTACATCATACAAACTAAGAATAAAAAAATTATACAAAAAACTTAGCCTGTAGATGTAACCAACCATCTTATTAAATAAGAAACACAGAGCCAATTCAGAGAAGAAAGCCAAGAGGTCAGAACTAAGAGCCTTACCCTTCCTGCTTCAGCTATCCTGCTTCAGCCAAGAGAGCTCTCCGAAAAAGAGGCCTACTTCCTGTGCGTATGTCTTTAAATAGTCTAGATGTTCTGCCTTCTCATTGGTTGTAAACTAAACACGTGACTGCCTTGTCATTGCCTGTATGTACCACCCTCCAGGTCCTTAAAGGCATGCGCCACCACCGCCACGCACTTGCTATGGCTCTATAACTCTGACCCCCAGGCAACTTTATTTATTAACATACAATTAAAATCACATTTCAGTACAAGTAAAATACCACCACATTTCCCCTTTTCTATTTTAATAAAAAGGAAAAAAAAGAAAAAGGTTATAACTAACAAAAGAAAAATTACATACAAAAGTACAATAACTATATACAATATATACAAATAATAAATGTCTAAACAATGTCTAGTCCATTTGTATTTGACAAATTCAGAGATGATAATTTCATTATCCTATTTTGTTAAGTCCAAAATGTATCTAATTCACTTTCTATCCTAATTAATCTTCAACTAACTAACCTTCAACTATAACTAACTAATCTTCAACTCCCTCAGAGACCCAAGAAGGAAATAATATTAGCTAACAAAAATAAAAACAAAGTGCATGCAAGCAACTTCCAAAAAATTTGTGAGTTGACAGAAACAGCCAACTGCCTGGACAGTCACCTGAGGTTTCTCCACAATGCTGGGGCATCATCTTCAGCCTATATAGGCTTAGCATATCTGACAGACTCATTTGTGAAGTAGGATGTACACAAGGTCAACAGTTCAACCTCACATTGGGTGAGAGCAGTCCATGCACCAGAAACACCTGAATTCCACTAATGTCATGTCATGATTCAGGATTTTAAATTCTGGAAAATGTTGATGGTTTTTTAGTTCAGCTCTCCATTCTTCTTGGCTGTGTACATATGGCTTCATCTCAGCATCCCGTTCTTCTCCACATCTCTCTATCAAATGCCAGTCTACTATTGAGAGGCGTGAGCTTAGTTACTCTTCAAGAATAACTGTTTCAGCTGCTGTTCCATAGCACATCAGAAGCCATCGGCCCACTGCCTGTTCAGCTGCCTTCAAAGAAAAGGGCACTGTACCTTTTCCGAGTTGCAAAGGCCACGTCAGGGATGGTGCCATATTGTCCTGGCCTCAGAAGATGCCTTTTGATAAAGCCATAACCACGCTTGTTTAGGCAAGAATCAGTAGTCCTTTGTTTCATGTCCTGTCTGTCCATTTTGTCAGCAGTTGATTCGAGGATACTTTGTTGTCCAGTGGCTAACTTTTGCCACAATGAAAGCTAACTCCATACGCAGTTTCTTCAATGCCCATATTTTCTCTGAAGTAGATTGGTACTGCCAGGAGCCGACATGTCTCATAGTCATAACAAAAAAGAAAAATTTTCTAAGTTATTAAAACATTTTAAATGCCATATTCTGTAGATCTCTGAAGGGTTTGAAGATGACTTATCTAAAATATATCTGCTCAATTTTGAAAACATATCTAATATGACTACAAGTTCTATTGTAATGTCTAACTACTAACTATCATTTCTTTATATCCTAATGGTAATAATAACATTCAAGGATCAGAAAATTGCATTGTTAAATAAACGATATAAGTACAATTAGAAATATACATATAGCATTTTCTAACAATATCAATTTCAATATATATAATTTGTATACAATATAAAACAATCCAATCCAATGTAAAGTATTTAAAACTAGTAATTGTCTTTTTCTTCTTCTTTCTTTCTCTTTTTTTTTAAATAAGAACCTTAAATCTAATCTGCTTAGTCTTTTTCCTAACCCTTGACAACAACTTGTAACCAACCCCCCTAAACAATGAAAATTATCCCAGACCCAAAACCCATTAAAAAGACCAAAAAACCACCCACCCCACACCACCTCTTTGGGAATGTGGGCGTCGTATTCTTAAAATTGCTTCCTGCTGGGTATGGGCGAAGTTATCTTTATCCTGAAATAAAAATTTTAGGTTAATTGTCAAATTCTAGGAAAGGTAACTATATCCTTCATTATCCATTCTGTGTATAATGCCAAAGTTCAGGGTTTATCTCAAGTCCTTATTCAAGTATTCTTTGAGACTGGATCATCTCAGCTAGTCATCTCAAAATTGCTCTGAGCACCTTGTAGTTCAAAGCTGATCTGTAGATGATGTTTGTAAGCTTAGTGATGTTATTATTGTCCACGTGGAATTGTTGTTGTTGTGGGGCCCCAACTTCTTCCTGGAGACTTCAGTTGATGTTAGGCCTGGCCGTGAATTCCTGCAGAAAACTGATAAGAGACTCGAACACAAAGACATATATATGCAGCTAATTGAAGCATTTTTTTTAGAATTAATCAGTACTCTATATGACCATTCATATCTTAGCAAAGTTTAAAATGTATATATCTATATATCTATATATCTATATATATTAATCTTGTAAGTTTTGATATAAAATTTATACTTTAAGAAAAGTTTAAAGAATCAGAATAGAATCAAAGAGTTGAGATTAGTAATAGAATAGTCCCTTAATTAATTTGGCTTTTCTCCTGTCTCATAGCAGAAGATGGCTCTTTTATTCTGGCATGATACAGGGAGTTTGCATTTTCCTTTTAACAACATGCTTGAGTTTAAAGAAGGAGAGAGCCATTCTCCAACTCCAAAGTCAGCTTTAAGTTTCAATTGAACTGGGACTATTAGAAGACCAATAGTGTTAAATCTTTAGAGAAAAGCAGAAACATTTAGGAAGACATAAAATTTTTTAGATAATATATACCCATACGCCATTTCACTCTGCTTCCTGGGATAGATGATTTGTCCCTTTTCTTCAGTTGTCTTATTTGTCCAGTGTTCTTCAGATTCCTTAACCTTCATTCTCCTAAAAGACAAAAACGAAAACCTTTCCCCAAGACTAATTTTGGGGATGTTCCTTTTTGGCAAGTTATTATCTGATTAAATGAAAAGACATGTGTTACTGGTATAAGTTAGTTTAAATTGGATGTTCACGTTGGTTGATGAGCTATCACCTCCTCTAATTAAGAGGTTTCTCTTGTTCAAATCGAACCTTTATCAATTTTGATGGTACCCACAACTTGTCTTCTCCTGTAGAAACAAAAGCAAAACCTCGTCCCCAATATAACACATACCCTGGTTTCCATTCTGAGGTCAGCACATCCTTAAAATATATAGGCTGATTTAATTCTGTAGTTTTTTCTATTATCTAATGTCTCTCTGCAGCTGTTGTTCCTTTCTCATTGGCATTAAGAAAATTCAAAGTTAATAGAGCATTATGCAGTCTATTTCTGGGGGGTTTTGTTGCCCCTTTCTGTTTATTTAGCATATCCTTTAGAGTTCTGTTTGATCTTTCTATAACTGCTTGACCTGTAGGATTATGTGGTATGCCTGTAATATGCTTTATATTGTAATAAGCAAAAAACTGTTTCATTTTAACAGAGACATATGATGGAGCATTGTCAGTTTTGATTTGTGCAGGTATACCCATGATGGCCATAACTTCTAGCAAATGAGTGATTACAGAATCAGCTTTTTCAGAACTCAAAGCAGTTGCCCACTGAAATCCTGAATAAGTATCGATAGTGTGGTGTACATATTTCAGTTTTCCAAATTCTGCAAAGTGAAACACGTCCATCTGCCAGATTTCATTCCTTTGAGTACCCTTTGGGTTACATCCTGCTGGTAATGGTGTTTGATTGTAGAAGGAACAAGTAGGACATTTCTTTACTATTTCTTTGGCTTGCTGCCAGGTTATGGAAAAATCCTTTTTTAAACCTTTACTATTGACATGATGTTTTTTATGACATTCTGAGGCCTCCAGCACATTTCCTATTAATAACTTATCAATCTCATCATTGCCTTGTGCTAGAGGGCCTGGCAGACCAGTATGGGATCGAATGTGAGTTATATATAAAGGATGACTCCTTTTCCTGATTGTATCTTGTAATTGAATAAATAATGAAGTTAATTCTGAAGCATCAGGGATAAATTCTGCAGTCTCAATGTGTAACACTACTATTTCAGCATACTGAGAGTCAGTTACTATGTTGAGAGGTTCTGAAAAATCCATTAATACCAACAGAATAGCATACAATTCTGATTTTTGAACTGAATTATAAGGACTTTGAACCACTTTACTTAAATTTTCTGATTTGTAACCTGCCTTTCCTTGTTTGTTGGTATCTGTATAAAATGTACGAACTCCAGATATGGGCTTTACCCGTACAATTCGAGGCAAGATCCAATCAGCTCTCTTTATAAGATCAATTCTATCGCTTTTGGGATATTTGCTGTTAATTTCTCCCAAAAAATTACTGCAAGCTCTTTGCCAAGGTTCACTTTCTGTCCATAATTTTTCAATGTCCTCCTTAGTTAAAGGTACAACAATTTCTGCTGGGTCTATTCCTGCTAATTGAGAAAGTCTCAATTTTCCTTTCCAAATCAAGTCAGAGATTTTTTCCACATAAGTTTTTAATTTTTTGTTTGGTTTATTTGGTAAAAATATCCATTCTAATATAATATCTTCCCTCTGCATTAATATTCCTGTAGGAGAATGCCTAGAAGGTAAAATAACCAAAATGCAATCCAGCTTTGGATCAATACGATCCATGTGCCCTTCATGTACTTTCTTTTCTACCAAGGCCAATTCTTTCTCAGCTTCAGGTGATAACTCTCTTGGACTATTTAGGTCCTTGTCACCTTCTAAGGTTTTGAACAAATTACGCAGTTCATCATTTTTTACCCCAACAATAGTTCGTAGATGAGAAATATTTCCAAATAATCTTTGAAAGTCATTAAGAGTCTGTAGTCTATCTCTCCTAATTTGCACCTTTTGGGGTCTAATTTTTTTGTAGCTCTATTTTATATCCTAAATAATTAATAGAATCTCCTCTTTGTATCTTTTCAGGAGCAATTTGTAATCCCCAGCAAGGCAAAATTTTCTTTACTTCTTCAAACATTCTTTCTAAAGTATCTGCATTTGAGTCAGCTAGTAAAATATCATCCATATAATGATAAATTATAGATTTAGGAAATTTTTTACGTATCACTTCCAATGGCTGTTGTACAAAATATTGGCACAGAGTTGGGCTATTCAACATTCCCTGTGGGAGGACCCTCCATTGAAATCTTTTAACCGGTTGAGAATTATTATAAGTAGGCACTGTGAAAGCAAATCTTTCTCTGTCTTTTTCTTGTAACGGTATTGAAAAGAAACAGTCTTTTAAATCAATAACTATGAGAGGCCATCCTTTTGGTAACAGAGTAGGCAGAGGAATTCCAGATTGTAGAGAGCCCACTGGCTGAATTACTTTGTTAATTGCTCTAAGGTCTGTTACCATTCTTCATTTACCAGATTTCTTTTTAATAACAAATACAGGAGAATTCCAAGGGCTGGTTGATTCCTCAATATGCTGAGCATTTAACTGTTCTTCTACCAGCTCCTCTAAAGCCTGGAGTTTCTCTGTTGTTAAAGGCCATTGCTGGACCCATACAGGCTTGTCTGTTAACCATTTTAAAGGTAGAGCTGTTGGTGTCTTTGGAAGATCATCAGTTGTTGTGCCCTGTTCTTGTATAATATGGATGGCTGGTGACCACTCAGAATAATGCCTTCTAATATTTCTCTCAGAAACATGTGCTAATTTATGATTTGTTTCTGAGATTGGAGGGATGTTAATCTGAGTATTCCATTGTTGCAACAAGTCTCGACCCCACAAGTTCATAGCTATGTTAGCTACATATGGTTTCAATTTTCCTCTCTGTCCTTCTGGACCTATACACTCGAGCCATCTTGCACTCTGTTTCACCTGAGATAATGTCCCAATTCCTAACAGTTGAACATTTACCTCCTGAAGAGGCCAAGTTGGATGCCAAAATTCTGGTGCAATTATGGTAATGTCCGCACCTGTGTCTACCAGACCAGACAACAAAACACCATTTATTTTTATCGATAATTTTGGTCTTTGTTCATTAATAAAAGTTTGCCAAAAAATTTTCTTTATATTTGCTCCTGAATTTTCTATTCTCTCTGTTTCATCATCCTGACCAGCATGACTTATTCCAATAGGCATTTGGTTATTTAATTGCTCTGGGTAGGGGTTTCCTGTACGACTGCAGGAAAGGTTTGAACTGGATTTGCTATTGGGGCCTGCATGAGGCCCCTCTGGGAGTTTCCCAAAGACTGAGGCAAAGGATTACCCTGTCTGTCCCTTGTTGATCTACATTCGTTGGTCCAGTGTTTTCCCTTACCACGCCTTCTGCATACTCCAGAAGGAAGGGGCATTCTGTTGCCATTGTTCCTTGAAGAAACATTGTTTCTAGGAATGACCTGTTTACAGTCCCTTTTCAAATGTCCTTGCTTTCCACATACAAAACATCTAACATTCCTCAAACCTTTTGAAATTGTTTCTCCTACCCACGTATCATCATGCTCATGAGCTTCAACATTAACAGTATCTCTAATCCAATCTTCTAAAGGTGCAGATCTTGCCTTTAACGGCCTGATTATTGTTTTGCATGCTGCATTCGCATTCTCAAAGGCCAAAGATTCAATTATTATCTTACTAGCTTCTGAATCCGGGACCATTCTCTTTACTGCTGAAGCCAGTCTTTGTAAAAAATCTGTGAAAGATTCTTTTGGGCCTTGTACAACCTTTGTAAATGACTCAGTTTTTTTTCCTGGTTCCTCAACTCTGTCCCATGCATTCAAGGCTGCCGTTCGACATAAAATTAGGGTTTGGACATCATATAAACATTGTGTTTGTGCTGAAGCATATTGACCTTCTCCAATAAGCTGATCCTGGCAGACTTGTATTCCTTTATCCCTCCACTGCTTTTCTATGTTTTTAGCTTCGTCCTTGAACCAAGTTAGCCACTGAAGCCTTTGACTGGGTTCAAGAACAGCTTGTGCCAGCTCCCGCCAGTCCTGTGGTACAATCCTATTATATGTTGACCAAGAGTTTAACATTTGCTTTACATATGGGGAATGCATACCATAAGATACTATTGCCTCCTTAAACCTTCGTAAATCTATCATTTCAATTGGAGCCCAAATATTTTGTGTAGTCATTTGATCAGGCGACTGCTGTACGGTTACTGGACAAACTAAGGGTGACTGTGTGAAAACAGGCTTTCTTTCTGTAACCCTATGATCCAATCTTGAAGCAGCTTCACTGTTAGTTTCTTCTGTCTGAGTTTTTACAGGTTTAATAGGTTTTTCTAAAGCTGTCATCCTGGCACTTAAATTGACTATCTTTTTAAATAGTAAAATGAGGATAAACATAGTAATAAAATGCATAATTCGATCAACATTAATCTTCTCATATAGCTGTTCCATTGTCAGACTGTCTAAAATTGCAAACAAAGCCCAATTTTCTTCCAATGTACACAGAAAACCCATTTTTTTTAAAATGTGGAAAAAAAAATTTTCTTTTAAATAGTTTCCTTTAAAATATCTGATATGTTAAGTGACTTACCAAGTCCTTGTAGAACAGTACCAATCCGAGGGAATTTCAAACAGCCACCTAGTGTCCGAGGTGTGAGTCCAGAGAGAGAGAGAGAGAGAGAGAGAAAGAGAGAGAGAGAGCAAGCAAGCGTAGCCACAAGTTCTGCCTAAGAGCTTGAATCCAGCCACGTGTTCCCGCTTGAGCCTAGTCAAGCCTTGGCTCTGGCTACCTTAAGCTCCAACCACGTACGTTGGTTTTACAGGCAGGGGCCCTGTTCGGCAGGGCAGGCCTGAGTTGTTTGTAGCACTGGCTTTAAGCAAGTAGCTCAAGGTTAGTCCGGCCTGAGGCCAAGCCGACCTGGGCCCGGGCTAGGGAGCTGACCGCCCTGGCGGGAAACCAGACCTGCCGGCCGCCCTGGCGGGAACCCGGACCTGCCGCCAAGCCAAGTTAAGCGGTTTTAATGGATTCTTGTCACGTTGGGCGCCAAATGTAGATGTAACCCACCGTCTTATTAAATAAGAAACACAGAGCCGATTCAGAGAAGAAAGCCAAGAGGTCAGAACTAAGAGCTTTACCCTTCCTGCTTCAGCTATCCTGCTTCAGCCAAGAGAACTCTCCGAAAAAGAGGCCTACTTCCTGTGCGTATGTCTTTAAATAGTCTAGATGTTCTGCCTTCTCATTGGTTGTAAACTAAACACGTGACTGCCTTGTCATTGCCTGTATGTACCGCCCTCCAGGTCCTTAAAGGCGTGCGCCACCACCGCCACGCACTTGCTATGGCTCTATAACTCTGACCCCCAGGCAACTTTATTTATTAACATACAATTAAAATCACATTTCAGTACAAGTAAAATACCACCACATTAGCCCTATGTAAATTTTTCAGTCACACATATCCTGTTTTCTTTAAATACTAATACTATTTTTGAAAGTTTCTTTGTATGTTTATATGTGTTTGTATGTGTCTATGTGTGTATTTGTGTGTAGTGTGTGGTTTCTATGTGTGCTTGTGTGTAGAAGTAACCATCTTATTCAATAAGAAACACAGAACCAATGCAAAGAAGAAAGCCAAGAGGTCACAGCAATAGCTAAGAGCTAAAAACCTTATTCTTCCTGTCGCGTTGGTCCTACCTCCCTGAAAGAGAGCTACTTCCTGTGTGTCTGTCTTTATAAAGACTTTCTGTTCTGCCTTCTCATAGGTTGTAAACCCAACCACATGACCTCCTAGTCACTGCCTGTCTGTACAGACCTCCAGGTCTTCTATGGTTGGTATTGAGATTAAAGGCATGTGTCTTCAATGCTGGCTGTATCCTTGAACACACAGAGATCTACCTAGCTCTGCAGACCAAGTGCTGGGATTAAAGGCATGCACCACCACTGCCCAGCTTTCGCTATGGCTTGCTAATAGCTCTGACCCCAGGCAACTTTATTTATTAACATACAAATCATATTTCAGTACAAATAAAATATCACTATACTTGTGTGATGTGTATGTATTTGTATGTGTGTGTTTGTATGTCATGTGTGTTTGTGTGATGTGTATGTTGTGTATTTATGTATGTGTGTATGAGAGAGATGTATATGTGATGCCTGTGTCTCTTTGATGTGTGAGTGCAGATACCTACTATACCTTAGGTGTACTGGCCAATGGATGAT
The DNA here is from genome assembly GCF_949786415.1 of Peromyscus eremicus. Taxonomy (NCBI): domain Eukaryota; kingdom Metazoa; phylum Chordata; class Mammalia; order Rodentia; family Cricetidae; genus Peromyscus; species Peromyscus eremicus. The sequence goes on along the minus strand of NC_081416.1, from coordinate 193,351,301 downwards.
GTTCAGGCCTTGGTTCTCTCTACCATGGGTTCCCAAGATCAAGCTTATTGGGCTTGAACAGCAGCATGCTTTGATCTCATAAGTCAAATCACTATCTCACAAATATATGTAAATAAACTTTATAAAATAATTGCTGGCACCTAAAATCAGTGCAAATATACTGACTTGTGTAATTGTTTTTCAAGCATATAAGAACTTGTTTACTACTGAACCATCCTAGGTCAACTTCATGTCTGGGAAGATTTTAGTGCTTAAAATAATTTCATCTGTAATTTTTTTTTGGTTGAGTCTTTGTATGGTTTGGATATCCAGGTAACTGTAGCCTCATAAAAAGAATTTGGCAATGTTCCTTCTGTTTCTATTGTGTGGAACAATTTGAAGAGTATTGATATTAGTTCTTCTTTGAGAGTCTAGTATAAATCTGTGCTGAAACCATCTGGCCCTGGACTTTTTTTTGGTTAGGAGACTTTTAATGACTGCTTCTATTTCCTTAAGTTTAGTCAAAAGTTTTCTCTGGTCCCACCTGGCCCCACACAGTCAAGACAAATCTTTCTCACCCACAGTCCTGCAGCCACTCAGACCTAAGTAAACACACAGAGCTGACAGGTGACAAGGAAGACCTTAAACTTCAAAAAATACAGAGTACGTGTACTAGCAAATAATCTCTTTAACTGTGAAAATTCCACATGGTGCCAAGTTGAGAGTTCCTCCTATGAAACTCTCGAGAGCTGCAGATTACAATACCTACATTACACAAGTTTTACTTAAAATTTCATTTTCTAGGTTCCATCTCCTAACTGCTATCATTCAGATGTTGTTGAGTACGTTGTAGTAAGCTCTTTTGCAATCCTGACAATCAGGTAAATTTGGTTACAATTACTCCACACTTGTTGAGTTTTTGTTCTTAAATCTCCCATATCAATCCCCTGTCCTCAAATGTGTGAACGGCACAATGGATGTGAACAAATGCCCCCAGTTTCTGCAGCCTCTGTTATATAGCTTCATTGGCTGAAACACTTTCTATTCTAAGTCTACAAGAAGCAGTAAACCTAGTTCTTTGGATCTGATGCCAACTTTTAACTATTCAGAGGACTTCCTGGTATATAACCCCAGCACTCAGAAGCTGGGTGGAAAACTGGCATGAATCAGTCCCCACCTGGGCTAGATAATAAAACAACAACAAAATTCCTTTCAGGATAGTAAGAGCAGGCCTAGGAATTTCAAGTCCCTGAAAAACTCTTAAACCTCAGAGTGGCATGAGCTTTGCAACACGTTAACTAGATCACTCTGGTTCCTGTATGGGAAATAACTATGTAGCAAAAAGGGGGAAAAAAACCACCCAGAGGCTCTAACAGAGGAGGATGGGCAGTGAGGATGAAAATCATCTATTCTAGGTGATGGGAAGGGTTTAACCTGAAGTATACTCCCAGGGCAGAAATAAAGTTTTGTGTATAGAGAAGATTCTAGTTTGATACTTTCAACAATAGGGAAATAAGTCTTTGAGTGATTTCACCAGTAGATGAGGACAAGCTGTAAAGTTATTTCAAGGGTAACTATGTGATCAGATGAGTATGAAAAGGAACTTTGCAAATATCAGATATAACAGAAACCCTTTAAAAAGACTGGACATATAAACCTGAAATACACAGCACTGGAATGATTGAAAATTAGTGTCACACCACTTGTTACAGTTTCTCAAGGGTACCAGCTTAGTGTCATCCTCACTCTAGCATCAGTCAACTGACACTCTACTCAAAAATCACACTGCATACACACACACGAGTTGTTTTCAGCAAATACAACAATCATAACTTTCTTGTATAACCAAAGCCCTTAAGAATGTTACATTAATACTTGTTAATCTAGCTAAATAGAAATTAGTTTAAGACTATCTTAAACTGTCAAAGTGGACCATCCCAATGTTTGTATCACAAAATAGAAATTCAATAAAATATTACTCAACACCAATTGCTCACAAAAATAAAACAGAAATGTACTGGAGTTGAAACATTATGAATACAGATTATGGATATGCTCCAGCACTTCAAAACTGTAGGAAGGAGGATTGTGTATTCAAGGCCAGCATGGGCCACTGTTTCAAAAAGATCAAAAATTAAAAGCATTACTGAGCAGCTGGTGAGAAAGCTCAGAGAGTAGAGGGGCTTGATGCCAAGCCTGGCCTGAGTTTGATCCCCAGGCACTACATGATAGGAGAAAGAGAACTTCTGACCTCTACACATGCCCCCTATACACAAATATGCAACAGTAATTAAAAAAAAAAAAAGAAGAACTATGGATGCTGAGGCAGGAGGATTAAGACTGGGTAAGGCTGCTACTACAATGAAACCCTGTGTCAACAAAAACCAATACAAAAAAAATCAGACTACTTATATTTCAGTCTCACTCTGTTGATTACAAAATATTTCCTGTGTTTTTTAACTCAAACTCACCTAAAAAGATTTAATGAATGTAATTTTGTGTTGTTTTAAAGCATATTTTTTATGGAAATAAAAGTATTTCTATTTTCACTAGACCAAAAATACTTATTAGTCAAATTACTGAAATACAAATATTAGTATCTTAATTTCTGTACCAAAATTTCAACTCCTTTGTTAAAATGTAATGAAGAACCTTTATCCTAAGAAGGGGGAGGTGGCTTCTTCCTAGAAAAAAATTTCTGTATGCTTTAACGTTGGAATTTTTTTTAAATGTAAAACACTAGAATGTAACAACTTGGCTGAGAGGTATACTTGTATATAGTTCTATAATGTCCACAATCCTAACTTTGACATTACAAATTATTTAGGTAAAAATTAACCACTGAGAAAAGTTTAATAAAGGTATTATGAGGATCAAAGTCAAGTTTTAATCTAATTCATTCCATAGTAAACCCTACCAAATAAGTTTTCAATTTGTCTCACTTCTGAGTTTAGGACTTACCAGCACAGAGAGAATTTCCAGACTCCCCTATCAGTAGTTTGCCATTTTATATTTTCTTTGTAAATTGTAATAATAGAGATACTATTTATGCTATTAATTCAGTGCCAACATGAGGGTCAAATGTATCTCAGCAGTCTCTATTGTTAATTCAAAACCCTGTTTAAATGTACCTCAATAAGCATAAGGCCACACTGAATACTATTATAAAAAGATCCAGACATTATTAAGTTATATATAGAAAACAAATTATTTCCAGTGATCATTACTAATTTTCCAAGATGTTAGTGTGTTACACAAAGGTTCTCAGTACCTTTTGATGTTTGGGGTTTCTCTTTAGACTTCACCAGCTATGCTTGTATCATCCAGAATGCTTCTGACCAGTTTGACAGGATTTCAGATTTTCTGATGACACATGCTCAATAAACTCATTAAATATATTAACAGATGAGAACACATTTCCAGAATGGGTGGGATAAAAAACATCATATAGCTAGAAACTTGAAAATACTTAGAAGCAATACCTACTCTCTAAAACATGCAGTTTTTATCTCCTAAAAACAATTTTCAATTTTAAGTAATGAAATAATTTACTCAAGTCCCACAAATTCAGGAACTAATAAATATCCAATTGAGATATTTCTCAACTGAAAAAATGGCATCTAAAGCTGGGGTGGTAGTGGTACATGCCTTTGATACCAGTACTCAGGAGGCAGAGGAAGGTAGAGCTCTGTGAGTTTGAGGCCAGCCTGACCTACAGAGTGAGTTCCAGGACAGCCAGGACTGTTTAACAGAGAATCCCTGTCTTGAAACAACAATAACAACAACAAAAAATTCTACTGATTTTATAGCCAGGCAGTGGTGGTGCACACCTTTAATCTCAGCACTTGGGGGGCAGAGGCAGGTGGATCTCTGTGAGTTCAAGGCCAGCTTAGTCTACAAAGCGAGTTCCAGAACAGCTAGGATTGTTACACAGAGAAACCTTGTCTCGAAAAATCACACACACAAAAAATTGCATCTGCCACATACTCCAAATGTACTTCTTCACACTAATTCCTGGAGGATAGGAATAGATACTCCAAGACTGAAGTTCTGTGAGTAGATTTATGGAAACCCTAAAAGACATCACAACTTTCTCTCCTATATTATTTTTACTATTCTAAGTTTCTTGTTTAAGTTTTCTAAACTTGTAAGGATCCCCTCAAGACTTTCTTTTCTTTTTGAATACAATGAAAATAAAAACAGATCCAGAAACTGTGGATCATTCTTCTAATCCTATAACTGAGTAGGCTGACATAGTGGGGTAATCATATAACAAGAAAGAAAGGAAGGAGGAAGGAAGGAAAGAAGGAAGGAAGGAAGGAAAAGAAAAAGTATATATTACATATACATGTATAATAAACTTCAAAGATATACCGAGTTTTAGACTAAAGAGTGATTTTATGAGAATCAGGTGGGTCTCTGTGGGTTTAAGCCAGCCTGTTCTACAATATCAATATCCATTCCAGCCAGTTCTATACTAAGAACCAAATTCTGAATTTAAAAAAATGATTATTTTATGGTGTTTCATTCCTGTTGTAAAGGACTATGGAAGTATGAATTTTAGGTATCTGTTATATTCTAGGAGAAGACAGATACATGGTGGAAGCAAATTACAAAGTGAGGTATAATTTAGCAAATGATTGAGTTTGAAAAATGACTAACAAACTGCTTGCAAATGGAATCACTCAACAAGTATACACATGAAAAGGAAACAAAAGCTGGCAAGTACTTATGAGTTCACTTATGAAGGAAAATAAAAATTTAAAAAAATACAAAATTGTAAGCAACTAAACCACCACTAGGCCCAATGATCCAGTCAAAAATTCTGTTACTGTTCCTTTCGCAGGACAGGTAAATATATCCAAGATCTCCAACCTAACTCTCCAACAGAGGCATGTTTTTTACTAATTTCCCTATATAATAATTAACCCGATGATAACTTTCTATGAATGGCTAGAAAGCCATTAAGAACATTACCACTGTTCTTTCTTTCAACACGCCACAATTACAGATAATGGATTATGAGATTACTAGAGATACTGAGACCCTGGGAGGACAGATAGCTTTATGGTCATGTGCTCCAGAGACTAGGAAATTGTATTAGAGTACACAAAATACTATTTGCATCATTTCTCTCAGGGTATATATCTTAAACCTGGAAAACACAGTCAAGTTCAGCAGGGCTGCACTATTTTATCCAGTTCTACTATTTTGCTTGAACTAGTGTAACTACAGTAATCTGGTTCCATGAAAATTCAGTTCTTTATCCAGATTCTTGATTGCCTAGTCTGTGAAACTGAGAAATGGCCAGTCAAGACATTTATGGAAAATCTAAACTTGATTACCTTAATACTCATTGCTAATGTCAACTACTGTCACAGCTGGAAAGCCTTTACCCTCTCCTTGCACATCCCTTTCTGTGTTTTGTGACTACACCTGCTTTACAGTGGGTCAGTGAATTCATTCTTACCCAGGTCCCACTTCATTTGTAAATTCACAGTAAAATCTAGAGAACTTGGAGGATACTCATTCACTGATCTATTTTTCCTTTCCACAGACCAGCCAAGTCCCAGCCTGGAAGTATTTGCAGGGCTGTCTTCCCAGCACTGGGCAGCAGATTAGGTGTTCAAAGCAATTCTCAAATATATAGTGTGAGACATGCCTGAGCTACAGAAGACCTTGATCTAAACCAGTGGTTCTCAACCCTCCTAATGCTGTGACTCTTTAATACAGTTCCTCATGATGTGGTGACCCCGCAGCTATAAAATTATTATCACTGCTATTTCATAACTATAATTTTGCTGCTTTATGAATTGTAATATAAATATGAGTGTTTTCTGATGGTCTTAGGCCAGTCTTGTGATATGGTCATTTGATCCCTCAAAGGGAGCTGTGACCCCCCACCCCCCAGGTTGAAAACCACTGCTCTAAACTGATATAAATAAAATAAACAGCACTTAAGAAAAAAAATGGAATGAAATTCTTAAACTGGGAAACATTTGAAAATAGAAACAAACAGAGATTAGAGCTGTAATGCATTTAAAGAAAATGCAATTTTAAAAATGATACCAATAATTGAGGGTTTTAAATGACAAAATAACTGGAAGAACACTTAGCTATATTGACTTTGAAACAGAATAGGCACTTCCCTGGTAGAGAGAATGTCATTAATAATAAACTGTGAATTATTCCCATGTAAAATGTTAGCTATTGAGTAGTGTAAGCTGACAAATTTACAACCTTTGTCTCAAACCTCTGAGTTGACTTAACTGTGTCAACCAGAATTGCACATATCTGCACAGGAGAGTATCCCAATTAGAAACTGCATACTCCATAATTCAAGCTATGCCTCCTAAATTGAACAACCAATTCTGTCTGTCTTCATTTACACAGAAGGAATTAATACATGCAGGAAAATTACAGAGAAAGTCACTCACCCTGCCCTATCAGTCCTTCTTTGTAATGGAGACCCCTGCAGCTCACTGCTTTCAACTTCAGTCTGTGATCAAGCTATTGTCTAGTTTGTTTTCCCCTGCAGTGTACAGAGTACACTGTTCCTCCTCTTCTGTTTTGAAGGGAGAAGCCATGCTCCACACATAAATCTGTTTTCTGTTACTGCAATGGACAGTCCACTATGTCACTCAAATTGGTAACTGTAGAACTCTTTGGTGCTGCAGACTTGTAATCTGGGAATTTGGGTTGTTAGTGAAGAGGAAAGGACAATGCCCTGTAAGGCTACTGAGAGGGTTCAAGTCCACCTCAATAACTGTTGGAGACCTTGACTCAAAACTGCTTTTCAAAAAGACTGGAGAGGCAACTGTTCTAGAATTAATATATCTTCATGGCACACCAGAACTTAATGTTGGTTGTGACCCTTTAATGGTCCCTTGAGCAGCATTGAGAGGCCTGTTTTTTAATGGAGGGATGGTCCTTTCTGCTGGTTGAAAATTAGGGTTGTCTCCTTTGTTATGAAAATGTAGCTTTATACCTGGTTAATCCTGCTTAACACACATTTCTATCTTACCATACTATTCTCTAACAGGCATGGTTAGTATATTACTTATCTTTGGGGTATTTAGGATGGAGCCCTCCCTTACCTAAATTCTACTTTGTAACTTAGTGTCTTCTAAAAATGGGTAAATCCTTATACTATCAATTCTATTACAATAAATTCTACTCTTCGACATTACAGTTTAGCAGTGGAGTGCTACTTTACACAGGTGATACTGTTTACAAGCTCCACAAAATTAACTTGAGAGAGACCCTAAATCTAAATGTTAAAACCTCAGAATTTCTGGAAGATCCTTGAAAGAAAGACTAGGTCTCTCTGAGTTTGGCAAATCTGCCTTCCATGTTGAAAATACAAGCACTACTGGTCCCGGCATTTCACAGTGACCTCAACAACAAGGATATTTCTAAGCACCGTCTTGCTCCCAATGCTCTGTAGACGCAGCCAGTCGAGTGAGGTTATTTAGAAGTTGCCGCCTGGAGCAGGAAGTTGCAAGGACCACACAGGACCAGCAGGAATATGCCAAACTCTGTGTCCAGCCACTGGCTCTCACTCATCCAGGCACACCACACCAGCTCCCACGGCTCAGCCACCTTCTCCACCCAGTCTGGGGACAGCAGCCCCTCACTCACCATGGCCAGCGACTCCTCCCCGCCTAAGAACAGTGGCCTATCACTAACAAAGGCCAGCCACTCCTCCCTATCTGTGGAGAGCTGACCCTCCCTCACCATGATGCAGCCGCGGAGATGACCCACGCTCTCCCCACGATGGAGGCCTAGGCACAACACACAGGACAATTTCCAACTTCCACAAGAGAGGAGCTGTGAGCTAGAAGCCTTGCTCCCGGAAGTACCCTCCCATCTGACTGCCGGGTCCACTGGAGGCTCTGATTGGATAGTGAAGACTGAGTGACAGAACCGGCGAGCTGACAGGACAAAGCACAGTAGTTCTCAGCCCTGACTTCCGATGTAAGGACAGACTATCCCGAGTTGGCTGGAGATTTGTGCCAAATTCAACAGCAAGTCTCTCGTTAATGTGAACCAATGGGTTCAGTTTTAAAAAGAAGTATACAAATTCAGAACGAGGCTAATCAGACAATTTTGCACAAGAGGAACACAGGGTAACTCAAGGACATTATAAACAAAGTCCACAGTGGCCTTGGGACTAATAACCACAGCCCCATTTGTGGAAGGAGGTGGGTTCTCAGGATCTTAAGCCACCCCTCCCCAAATACCCTGGCCCCAGACCTTTACCACTTCTCCCAAGCATATTCCAGGTTTTAGAGAAGGAGCTCTGTTTCTTTCTCAATACATCGGGGTCTTGGCAAAACCTTCCATGGCCTAGGGAAGTTGCAAACTCAAAGAGGCCTAGTTTCAAGTGTCTTCTAGAAGTTCTGCACTTCAAATTTGACATTTAGATGGAACATTCATTTGGAGTTAATTTGTGGAGGTTGTAAATGACATCTCATATACAGGGTAGCACCAACCCTGTTGTAGTGATGTAGACGAGTATAATTGGCGATATAAAGGAGTTACCAATGTATAAGAGATAGTCACACAAAGTAGAATTTAGCTAAAGGAGCGCTGCCTCTAAAATAACCCGAAGATAAGTAGTATGTTAACCAGGGCTGTTAGAGATTAGGATGCTAGGATATAAACTTTCATTCACCTTTTATGTATACTGTTATTGGTCACATGTCTGTAATCAAAACAGGTAATGGGATGCTGATCTATGGAGAAGACAGAGAGATCCTCTGTGTAAAGATCTCTCTATAGTAAACTGGGGCATCATAGTTTTAAGAGGGATTTTTAGTTATGTTGTATTGGAGACTGTACACGTCAAATCATTGATGTCTCATTGTGTATTTGCTATTTCTTTGTATTGCTAACATACACCCACTAAAACCAAAAGCATGGTTATAGTAGTGATGCCATATATTATATGAAGACTGTCTTCTGTTTCTCTAAGGTTTACTTTAACAGATTATACCTAGGAAATAGTAATTTATTTCATTATCTTATACACAGTTTCCATTCAGCTGTCTTTTATTTAGTTCTTGTTGCTCAGCACTATCTTAAGACAAACAATTGGCATCTTCCTACGATCAGCTGTGCCTGCTTACAGAGGATGGCCACCACCAGGTTTGCTGACTATTAATATTCCATCATAGAAGGAGGTATCCCCTCCTTCTGAGTGTACAGCCTCTTTCCCAACCAACTGCATACAATTCAACCCTAATGACATTTGATCATGTGGTTTGGGGGAGGAGCTAGAGTACAGCCTGGGAAATACTAGGGAGGAGGTGGTTTCTGCATTTGCACCTATGAGAAAGTCATCTTAAAAAGGAATTTACCTTGAGTGCTATCAGGCTTATTTCCTTTGTACACTAAGAAATGTAATGTAATGCTAGAGTATATGGGCAGAGAGAAGATAAGTTCCACATATGCAGCTAAGGGAGAGTCATAGTACATACTGGGTGGAGACATTCCTGTGTGGCTGCTTTTGGGTAACTTAGAGTATCTGTTGCTGTGAAGATACACCATGATTTCAGCAACTCTTATAAAGGAAAACATTTCATTGGGGCTAGATTACATTTTCAGAGGGTTTAGCCCATATCATCATGGCAGGAAGCATGGTGGCATGCAGGCAGACTTAGTGCTGGAAAAAGAACTGAAAGTTCTACATCCAGATTGGTAGGCAGCAAGTAGTGACTCTGTCACTCTTCCTCCAAAAAGGCCACACCTACTCCAACAATGCCATACCTCCTAATAGTGCCACTCTATATGGAACTATGGAGGCCATTTTTATTAAAATGATCACAGTATCCAAACTCTTGTATCTCCTCAACCACGTTCAGTAAGTAAGCTCAATGATCTCATTGGTTCCCCAGGGTGGACTTCGGTAAAACTGTATTTGCATTTTCACTGGGACTTACAGGGATGGGATAGATATTGCCTTGTCCACCCCCACCAGCGAGAAAATTCTTACAACAGATCATAACGATATTTGTTAATGTTCCTATGTCTCACAGAATTAGAAAAAGGAACTGGTACATAAAACATGTTAGGAGAGTGTAAACATGAAAATGGCCTTAGAAAAGGACTTAGATATATGAAGATGATAATAACTGGATAGCTCTAGAATAAAAAAGATGGAAAAGCTTTGCAAACTTATGAAGGTCTGAGTAAGTTGTTTAAAGTACATAAAGGTTGAAATTTAGAGATCATATATTGTATTAAAGTTGGCAAGGTCAGATATCAACTATTTCAAGGACTGGCTGAAATGTGTGTCAAACAAAAGTTTATTGAGTTATGTTTGGCTACTGAAATAGTATACAGTAGTTAAAAGTACCAAAATGGTGTAAAACTGATCTCCTGAGTGTTTCATAATCATTCTTGGAGGCTTTGCTAATAATATGTTTAGAGAGAATAAAAGGGAGAATATTTCTCCCCTTTCCCTACAAGGTCAATGAGATCTCTGGGGACTAAGGTCATTGATCACTTGTCTTGTTCATGGAGGCCATGGAGACACCACTTAATGAATTTGAAACATTGTCCAGTCTACAAAAGGAGAACCAATGTGGGAAAGATTTACTCAAGGCTTCAAAAGAAGCCACAGCCCAAAGAGCAAAGACTTTGATTTGCCCTCACATTGATGGACAACTAGTAAAAGAATGGCTAGAAGAGTCTGAGGTTCTTCTCAAATCCAAGTGACACCTGAAGACTAGTTGTTCATCTGGCCTTGACAGCAAAGAAAGAAAGATTAATTTTAGCCACCTGCATGGTCTTCAACACTCAGCAGGAAAGTTTAAGCAAAGACTAAGAATTGGTCACAACCCAAGGGATCACATTCCAGAGACATTAGATATAAGTCTACATGAAATGTTATTTAGACAACCAATCTCACTGATATTTTCTTCTTCACAAAAACACGCTGCCCAGATTTGAGAAATCAGATCTTGGATCAGTGAATACCTGCCCACAGCCAAGGAAAATAAGTTCATAGTTTTTTTTAACCCCCAAATTAAATGATGCTAAATAACTCTTCTCTCCCTATCCAGAAGCCACATAAGAAGGGCATCATGCTGACTTTGGGATGATCAAACAGCTATGAAAAGGTGTGAAAGGTAATTGTGGGTTCATCATTCTGGAGACCAACTGTAGAGGTCAAAGGGAAGCATCTTTTAGATGGGGGATACTATAATCCCATCAATAATGTCTTGTTGGCTTTGTACATTTTAGTCATTACCAGACACCAGGAAAAGAATTCCTTTCCTGTCTATTTCCGAGCATTTCATCTTTACATGAGGACCTCTGGAAAGGTATTCCAATACTGCCACCTGGTATCCCAAATTCAGCTGGAAGAAGTCAGATCAGTCATTGCTCCAATCCCATCACAGCAGTTAGGATTACCTCTTCAGAGGAGGTAGGATAAGAACTGGAGGTAGAAATCAACTAGGTAGTTTAGGATAACCCCCCCTCAAAGTAACTAGTTGCTTTCTTGACTAAAAGCCAGAAATGTCATGGGACTCTTACCAGTTTTATCCTTGACAGAGGCCAAAGATGCCAAAAGTGTTTTTGGGAGCTCAGGTCTCTGATGCTATGTGATTCTGGGGGCCTTAGGAAGCAGGTAAGTTAAAAGTGGCAATGAAGGCCAATTATGAGAAAATGGTCCTTGGTCTAGAGAATAAAATCTTTGTCCCAGGTAAAGACCTAGCCTTTCAATGGGGATAGGTCAATCTTCTGGCCAAGGAACCTAGTCTGTGGAGCCCCAAAAATGGCCACTCAGGACATTTATCGGTCACCTATAGTTGGTTAACTGATAGCACATTCGAAACCCAAACTGCAGACAAAACTGGAAAATTTTAAGGATCCTTCCCACCTCTTCCTTTCTGTACCATGACCATAACAGCTTGTAATGTGTGAACAATAAATTTCCATTCTTACACAAGCAACTCCACATTGTCACTCCACAATAAAAGCCTGGGCTGCACTAGGACACTCATTCCTCTGTCTTTTTTGCCTTCTTGCTGAGCAGTCAAGGCCCTGACTAGAATGACTGACACACTTGAGCTTGGAGGTGGGAAATAGTGGAAATGATGTAATTAAAATCCCTCCAAAAATAAGAAATTGAAACAGGCTTTATGGTCATGTGCTCCAGAGACTAGGGATTTGTAATAGAACACACCAAGGTTTACTCACACCTTTTCTCTCAGGCTGAACATCTTAAACCTGGAAAACAACAGTCCTGTTAGACAGGGTCACCCCATTTTATCTAGATCTTCTGTTTTGGTTGAACTAGAGAAACTACAGTAATTTGGTTTCATGAAAGTTCAGTTCTTTATCCAGATTCTTGATTGCCTGGTCTGTGGGTAGTCAGGAAACTTATTGACCATCTAACATTGATTACTTCAGTACTCATTACCAATGTCAACTACTGTCACAGCAGGAAAGCTTTCACCCTCTTCTTGCCCATCCATTTCTGTGTTGTGACTATACCTGATTAAAGTTGGTCAGTGAACTCAATTATTGCACAGGTCTGTCTTCATTTGTAAGTTCCCAATAAAAGCCAGAGAGATTAGAGGATTCTCATTAACTGGTCTCTTTTTCCTTCTCACTAACCAATCAAGGCCCAAACTAGAAGGAGTGGCAGGACTGTCTTTCCAGCCCTAGGCAGCAGAGTTAGGGTTAAATCGCCAAAGCAATTCTCAATTACATAGTGTGAGGAAAGCCTGAGCTACAGAAGAAATAATATATAATGGGAAATTATAAATGACTAACCCTGCCACAATCAGGTCCAATTTTATAATGGTAACTCCAGCAGCTGATTGCCTATTCTATTTCCCCCTGCAGTATACACAAGAAATTATTCTTCCTGTACTGCTCGGAATGCAGAAGCCATGCTCCACATATAAACCCTTTTCCTGTGGCTGCAATGGATAATTAACTACAGGACTCAAAAAGGTAATTTTAAAACTCAGTGATGGTACAGCCCTTTAATTTAAGAATTTAGTTGGTTTAATCAAGAGGACAGTAAAGTCATTGCCCTGGGAAGCAACAGACTGGGATCAAGGCCACCAGAGTCAACATAAGAGAGCTTGTCTCAGAAACATTTTCTTAATGGCTGGAGGTACAGATGTTCTAGAATTAATATGTCTTCCCAGGAAGAAATCACTCTACATACTTAAATGGTAAATAAACAAAAATCTCTTTAGTAACAGCGTGCATCCATCTCTAGCTAATGCTAAATGAGGGGCCAGCCAGAATAGACAGGGCATTCCATATTTGATATCATCCTGAAGTCTCTTTTAGGATCAGACTGCAGATTTACTTTGAACAATTTAATTAGGGTCAGGGGACTGCAAGTGTAGCCACTTAGGCAGATGAAGATTTACAGAGAAAATCTGTCTTTTAGATCATACATTATAATCTACATTCAAAAGATGTATCAATACATTTAAAAGATGTATCCTTACCTTTAATTCTCTCACACACACAAAGGGCAGAGAACACAAATACAGAAAACATCAAGGAAGTGTCACCTATCGGTATTGTGGATACTGTTCTTAGATGACTAGTTCCTGCTGAGCTGTTTGAACCTCAGAAGAAGGCTGTTTTTCGCTTCTGAGCATGCTGCAGCAGAGGAAGCACACAGGTGTGTGGTATTGTGTTTCCCAAAATATTGTGTACCTTAATAAACTTATCTGGGGTCAGAGAACAGAAAAGCCACTAGTTAGGCAGTGATAGCACATGCCTTTAATCCTAGCATTCTGGAGGCAGAAATCCATGAGTTCAAGGATACAGACAGGCATGGTGACTCATCACGCCTTTAATCCCAGAAAGCAAGCCTTTAATCCCAGGGAGTGGTGGTAGAAAGCAGAAAGGTATATAAGGCGTGAGGACCAGAAACTAGCAGCATTTGGCTGGTTAAGCTTTCAGGCTTTGGAGCAACACAGTTCAGCTGAGAGCCATTGGGATGAGGACACAGAAGCTTCCAGTCTGAGGAAACAGGACCAGCTGAGGAACTGGCAAGGTGAGATAGCTGTGGCTTGTTCTGTCTCTCTGATCTATCAGCATTGACCCCAATACCTGGCTCAGGTTTGATTTTATTAATAAGAACTTTTAAGATTCATGCTACACAGGTGCTTCCACACAGGACCAGAAGGAGCTAATTTTAACTAGCCCCATCTACTGTCTGTCTCATGGTTGAGACATCACTGTAGAGAATTCTATATTTTTAAGCTTTATTTTTATTTTATGAATATGGGTGTTTGCCTACAAGTATCTGTGTGCAGCACCTGCAGAGGCCAGAAGAGGGCATCAGAACCCTTGGAACTGGTGTTAGAGGCCATGGTTAACTACCAGATAGTTTCTGGAAATGTAACCTGTGTCCTCTGTAACAGCACCCACTGCTCTTAACTTATAAGCCATCACTCTAGCTGCTTTTCTGATTAAAATTATTTGAATACATTTTAATTAAAATATATTATATCACTTTCCCCCTTCCTTGTCTTCACTGCATTCCTTCACAAATTCTTCCCTTCCAATTTCTTCCTTGTTAAGCATGTGTGATTAAGTATGCACAAATATATGGATAAAACCTACTGTGTTAATTTCTGTTGGTTGTGTGTATATGGTTAAGAGCTGAACACACAGCATTAGATAAGCAATTAGGGAGCTCTTCTCTACCTGAGGCTAATTCTCTCACCTGCTTGTACAGACCCTCTGGAAATCAGTATGGTGGTTTCCCAGAAAATTGGGGATCAATCTACCTGAAGACTGAACTATACTACTCTTGCACATACAGCCAAAGGATGCTCAATCATACCACAGGGACACATGCTCAGCTATGTTCATAGCAGCTTTTTTTGTCATAACCAGAACCTGGAAACAACCTAGATGCCCCTCAATTGAAGAATGGATAAAGAAAATGTGGTACATATGCACAATGGAGTACTACTCAGCTATTAAAAACAATGACATCAGGAAATGTGAAGGTGGATGAATGGAACTAGAAGAAGTCATTCTGATTGAGGTAATTCAGACCCAGAAAGACAAACATGGTATGTACTCACTCATAAGTGAATATTAGCTGTAAAGTAAATGATAACTATGCTACAATCCAAAGCCCCAGAGAGGCTAGGTAACAAGGAGGACTCAAAGGGGGACAGGGGTGCATGCATTTCCATGGGAAGTGGAAATAGAAGAGATCTCTTGAGTCGTGTGCAGGCCATTAGGGATGGGAACATGAGGAATCAGGTTGAGGGGTAGATGAAAGGGAGAATACTGAAAATGATGACTGTAAAGGGGGAGAGCATTTCAGTTTTAGGTGGAAACCTGATGAAAGGGAATCTCTCACAAATCTACAAGGATAGCCCCAGCTAAGATGCCTAGCAATAGTGGATAGGTAGCCTGAATTGGCTGTTTCCTGTAATCAGATGGTAACTACACCCAATTATCATTGGAGAGCCTTTGTCCAGTAATTGGTGGAAACAGATGCAGATATTCACAGCCAAGCACTGAGATGAGCTTGGGTAATCCTGTTGAAAAGAGGGAGGAAGGACTGTATGAGCCAAGAGGGTCATGGTCATCACAAGGGAAATTACATAAGCAACATGGAGTTCACAGACTGTGGACTGCTGGCTAGGGATTCTGCATGGGACTTGTCTAGGCCCTCTGCATATGTATGACAGCTGGGTGGCTGGGTCTACTTGTGGGACTTCTTAGCAATGGGAGCATGGCCTGTTCCTAAAACTTTAGCTGGCTTTGGGGAACCTGTTCTTAATGCTGGATTGCCTTGTCTTATTTAATACAAGGAGAGGAACTTAGTCCTATCTCAACTTGATATGCTATGCTTAGTTGGCACCCATGGGAGGCCTGACCCTTTCTGAACCGAGGTGGAGGAGGGGTGGATTGGGGAAGCAGGTAGAGGGAAGGTGGGACAGGGAATGGGAGGAGATGAAATGGGAAGCTGTGGTCTGGATGTAAAATAAATATAAAAAGTTTTATTAATAAAATAAATAAATTATGAATAAGAAAAAAAAGAAATCCAATTACATTCAAAATCATATGAAAATGGCGTCATGTGTCTTTTCTAATGCACAGGACTTTCTGTATTAACACAAGTGCTATTCACCCACCTTGACTAAAGCAAAGGGCCCTGAAATGTGTACCTAGAGGTTGCAGAAGGCAAAGAACCTGGTAAGTTGGGATTAAGCAATGGCACAGGTGAGATGTCCAAAGCAAGGCAAAATTCCATCCTGCAGTGGAGTGACACAAGCTCTTCATTAGAAAAGTAGAAAGAATTCCTGAAATTTTCATGTAAAATAATGCACTCAAGATGTATCACATAGTTTATATTAGATGACCTCAGCCTTATTTCATGTGAACAATGTTGATTTGAAATCTAGAATCTCAATGTAATTGACAAATATGTGAGGGTCTATTCAGTGCTCCTCTGAGTATCTGTGTTTCTGGGTCTTCATGCCTATATTAAATAGTTATGGTAGCTATCACTATAAAACTATTTGAGGCAGTCCCTGCCAGCTGGCAAACAGGTGAGAGACCTGAGTCCAGACTGCACCCTCACCACCACCCACTAGACTTTGTCCCTCCAAGACCCATTCTGCTGCCCAACCCCATGCACCTGAACATTCTCCCTGTGGACAGCCCTCCCCCGAAACCCAAGCAGATTGCATCGGCACACGTGTAAACTACACCAATTGGAAGAACAGGTACAGACACAACCTACACCAGTTAGAACAACAGACTATATAGCTACAGGCATGATTCACAGCAGTTGGAAGAACAGATGAGTAAACACCAGTGTAAGAATACACTCAACAACCTGAAGAGCTATATGGCACCACCAGAACCCAATGATCCTACAACAGCAAGACCTGAACATTACAATTCTGTAGAAACACAAGAAAATGCCCTTAAAAATAACTTTATGAAGATAATAGAGGCCCTTAAAGAGGAAATAAAAGCCCCCTTAAAGAAATCAAGGGAAGGATAAACAAAAAAATTGGAGGAATTCAATAAATCCCTTAAAGAAAGCAAAGAAACCCAAGGAAGAAGCAATCAGACAGGTGAAGGAAACAATTCAAGACCTGAAAATTGAAAAAGAAACTATAAAGAAAACACAATTTGAAGAATTTTGGAAATCAAAAACCCGAGTAAGCAAACAGGAACTACAGATGCAAGCATCATCAACAGAGTACAAGAGATGAAAGAGAGAATATTAGTCATTGAAGATACAATAGAGGAAATAGTTTCATCAATTAAAGAAAATGTTAAGTCCAATAAATTCATAACGCAAAACACTGAGGAAATCTGGGACACTGTGAAAAGATCAAATCTAAGAATAATAGGTATAGGAGAAGAATCCCAGGTCAAAGGCACACAAAATATATTCAACAAAATCATAGAAGAAATTGTTCGCAATCTAAAGAAGGACCTATAAAGTTAAAAGAAGCTAACAGAACACCAAATAGGCTAGGCAAAAAAAAGTCACCTCGACACATAATAATCAAAACACTAAACATACAGAATAAAGAAAGGATATTAAAAACTGCAAAGAGAAAAGGCCAAGTGACATACAAAGGCAGATTTATCAGAATTACACATGACTTCTCAATACAATTCTAAATTCCAGAAGGTCCTGGAAAGATGTTTTTGCAGCCACTAAAGGACCAAGGATGCCAGCCCAGATGACTATACCCAGTAAAACTTTCAATCACCATAGATGGAAAAAACAAGAAATTTCATGACAAAACCATATTTAAACAATACCTATCCACAAATAAAGCCCTTCAGAAAGTACTAGAAGGAAAATCCCAAGCCAAACAAGTTAGCCACATCCATGAAAACACAGGTAATAGATAATTTCACATCAGCAAAACCGAAAGAAGGGAAACATACAGACTACCACCACCATCACCCAAAACAAATATTAACAGAAAATAGCAGTCACTGGTCATTAACATCTCTTAATATCAATGGACTCAATTCACCAATAAAAAGACACAGGCTAATAGGGTAAGTGCAAAAACAGGATCCATCCTTCTGCTGCATACAAGAAACATATCTCAACTTCAAAGACAGACATTATCTCAGAGTAAAGGTGTAGCTAGAGTTTTCCTGCTTGCCCACAGTCAGGACAAATCTCTCTCACCTGCCAGTCCCACAGCCGCTCAGACCCGACCAAGTAAACACAGAGACTTATATTGCTTATAAACTGTATGGCCATGGCAGGCTTCTTGCTAACTGTTCTTACAACTTAAATTAATCCATTTCTATAAATCTATACCTTGCCACGTGGCTTGTGGCTTACCAGCATCTTCACATGCTGCTTGTCTTGGTGGCGGCTGGCAGTGTCTCTCTGACTCAGCCTTCCACTTACCAGCTTTATTCTCCTCCTTGTCCCGCTTATACTTCCTGCCTAGCCAATGGCCAATAAGTGTTTTATTTATTGACCAATCAGAGCAACACATTTGCCATACAGAACATCCCACAGCATAAAGGGTTAGAAAAAATTTTTCCAATCAAATGGACATAAGAAGTAAGTCAGTGTGGCTATCCTAATATCTAACACAATAGACTTCAAACTAAAATTAATTAAAAGAGATGGAGAAGGACATTTCATTTTCATTAAATAAAAAAATCAGCCAAGATGAACTCTCAATTCTGACTATGCCCCAAATGCAAGGGCACCTACATTTATAAAAGAAACATTACTAAAGCTTAAATCACACATCAAACCCCACACATTACTCTCACACCCCACACTCCACTCTCAGCGACAGACAGGTCTGCCAGGCAGAAACTTACAAAGAAACAAGGGAACTAGCAAATGTTATGACTCAAATGGACTTAATAGACATCTATAGAACACTTCACTCAAACACAAAAGAATATACCTTCTCAGCACAATGGAACCTTCTCTAAAACTGACCACATACTCGGTCATAAAGCAAATCTTAACAGATACAAAAAAATAGAATAACCCCCTGTATCTTATCAGATCACTACAAGTGAAAGTTAGAGTTCAAGAACAACGCAAACTACAGAAAGTCTACAAACTCATGGAAAATGAACAACTCTCAACTGAATTACCACTATGTCAAGGAAGAAATAAAGAAATCAAAGGCTTCCTAGAATTCATATGAAAATGAATCCACAACGTATGCATTCTCATGGGACACTATGAAAAGAGTGCTAAGAGGATAGTTCATAGCACTAAGTGCCTACGTAAAGAATTTGGAGAAATCCCACACTAGCGACTTATAGCACACCTAAAAGCTCTAGAAGAAAAAGAAAAAGAATCAAACTCACCCAGGAGGAGTAGACAGCAGGGAATATTCAAACTCTGGGCTGAAATCAATAAAATAGAAACAAAGAAAATAATATAAAGAATCAATGAAACAAAGAGTTGGTTCTTTGAGAAAATCAACAAGACAGACAAACCCTTACTGAAACTAACCAAAAGGCAGAGAGAGATATCCAAACTAACAAAATCAGAAAAGAAAAGGGGGACATAACAACAGACACTGAGGAAATCAAGATAATCTTTAGGTCATACTTCAAAAACCTGTACTCCACAAAATTGAAATTTTTTTAAAAAAATGGACTATTTTCTGGATAGGTACCACATACCAAAATTAAATCAAGACCAGCTAAACAATTTAAATAGACCTATTGATAGGAATTCCAACCACGCCCCCATGGCTGCACATGCCCAGTGGGGCACTTAGTCATTTCTACCTAGTCATTTTTGGGTCATATGTCTTACATAACCCAGGCCTCTCGGCGGCATAGTTGCATAATCACACGGTGCAACCACATGATCTATGCACATGCGTGGAGTAGCCATGTGGGCCTGTGTACACAGGTGTAAGCTGGCCCTTAAAAGACAAGTCCCATGTTCCCCCGACCCCTTCACACACATGTTCTTTCAGCAGGCCTGATCACGTCTATCCCTTTCTCCTTGTCTTAATAAAACTCTTGTTAGTGGATTCTGTCGTGTTTAATGACTTTTCCTCGCAAGAGTGCCAATAAAAACCATCATTTGATGCTGTGATTCAACAGGCCCTTCCGGACACTTTGCACCTGGAAACCTGTACCAGGGAAATCTGCTCCATCCACGACAGTCCACTGTCCATTTGCCTGGCTTCAGGATCCTGCACACACCACCAGCTACTTTGATTGGTGAGTCCCTCACTTTTCAGCCAGCATAAACAGTCTCTTGGATCCATGGGGATGACCGTTGAGAGTCCAGTACCCCACTAGTGTCCTTGAAACTGGGGGTACCCCCAACGATGGTCTTCACTGGCTATGGTTGGTCCCTATGGAAGGCTATAATTTCTAGCCATCTCCCACAACTGCAGCTTGAGATATAATACTTGCAGTTAGATCCTCATCTTCAGGCGCATCCTCAGGCTGTGTGAGGCCGACACATTTTTCTGGCTTGATGAAGCAGTAAGTGCTGTTGGACTCCTGGGGAGTCCTTGCCTTCTCACACCTTAGGCCCCTGCCTTACGTCTGATGAGTTGTCTGGCAGTTTGTGCCTGGTACAGATCCAACCTTGGCCTTAGGGACGCCTGGGGCCTTGGCTTGGAATCACATTTTTTTTTTGTCTCTCTGCTGCAGACATGGGAAATAAGGCTTCCAACCCCATCTGTCCTACCTCTCCCCTAGGATGTAGATGTAACCAACCGTCTTATTAAATAAGAAATACAGAACCAATGCAAAGAAGAAAGCCAAGAGGTCAGAGCTAAGAGCTAAAACCTTACTCTTCCTCCTGCAGTGGTCCTACTTCTCCAAAAGAGAGCTACTTCCTGTGTTAAAGTCTTTATATAGACTTTCGGTTTTGCCTTCTCATTGCTTGTAAACCCAACCACATGACCGCCTCATCACTGCCTGTCTGTATAGACCTCCAGGTCTTCTATGGTTGGTATTGAGATTAAAGGCATGTGTATCCAATAATGGCTGTATTCCTGAACACACAGAGATCTACCTAGCTCTGCCTACCAAGTGCTGGGATTACAAGCGTATGCCATCACTGCCTGGCTTTCCTATGGCTTGCTAATAGCTCTGACCCCCGGGCAACTTTATTTATTAACATACAAATAACATTTTAGTACAAAATAAAATATCACCATATTAGGATGCATTCTTGAAGCTTTAACACTTCTCAGCTTAATGCCTTGCTTAAAGATTCCTAAGCTTGTCCATCTCTGTACTAAGAGATGGCCCCAATATGCCTTAGAGAATAGCAAAAAATGGCTGCTGAGCAGTTCCTTAGACATTGATTTTTTTTTTTTTTTTGGTTTTTCGAGACAGGGTTTCTCTGTGTAGCTTTGCGCCTTTCCTGGAACTCACTTGGTAGCCCAGGCTGGCCTCGAACTCACAGAGATCCGCCTGGCTCTGCCTCCCGAGTGCTGGGATTAAAGGCGTGCGCCACCACCACCCGGTGGACCCTGATATTTTACAAGAATTATCTAACTTCTCCCAGTGAACAGGCAAATGGAAAGAGTTGCCCTATATCATAGCTTTTTTCTATTTAAGTTCTAAACCATCTCTTCTGGATTCCTTCTCTCCTGCCCATATGCTCTTAGCTATGCCTGAACCAGACAATTCCCTGACTCCAGAATCTCTAGCTCGGGATCCTGCCTATTCGACTTTCTTCTTCCATCCCTGTTCCCAGGGCACTTGTTCCTTTGGTTCCTCCTCTGACTTTCTCCTCCTCTTCAACAGTGGCTGTTTCCAAAGGCTCCAACCTTTATGCTTCCTACTACCCGCACTCAGAATGATAAAGGGTCTGATCCCAGCCATTCAAACCCACCAACTATTCTCCCTTTGCAAGAGGTGGCCAGAGTAGATGGACTGATTAAGGTCCATTTCCCATTCTGTCTTGCAGAACTGTCTCAAATAGAAAAGAAACTGGGTTCTTATACCTCTAATTTCTGCTTTCTTTATTAAACAATTTCAATATATTACTCAATCTTATAGTCTCACCTTTCATGACATATATATGATACTTGCTAATAATCTACTTCCTGAGGAGCGCAGGTGGATTGGGGAGCAGGGTAGGACACATGCAGATGGAGTTCACCAAACTAAGCCCATACACCCTCCAGGGGCTGAGACAGTTCCTTGATCTGGGCCCACATTGGGATTATAACACTTAGGGTGGGTCTCTAGCCAGGGATAGGTTTATTACCTGCCTCTTGGCAGGCCTCTGTAAGGCTGCCCTAAAACCAGTAAATTATGAAAAACTAGAAATGATAATTCAAGATAAGGATGAAAATCCGTCTCATTTCTTAGAACAGCTCACTAAGGCCCTCCTTCAATATACTAGTCTAGATCCTGAAAGCCCAGAGGGCAGGCAGCTCCTTATGTCCCACTTTATCTCACAGAGCATCCCCAACATAAGAGCGAAACTTGAAAGCTTAGAGAAAGACCCTCTGACCCACAGGTAGAATTGATAGCGGTGGCATTTAAGGTGTACCATGGAAGAGATGAAAAAGCCCCCAAAAGAACCTGCTAGATGCTGGCCCATGCTGTCTGTCCAGCTCCCCAAAACTGCCAGGTCCCTATTTCAAGTGCAGGAAAGATAGCCATTGGGCCCGGGCTTGCACCACCGCCCCACAGGGGGTACCAATAGGGCCTTGCCCAAATTGTTGCCAAAAGGGTCACTGGTCAGCTGACTGTCCTAATGCACCTAGCAGCGTAGGAATGCCAGATGAAGACCACCTGCTGGCTAACTTTCTAGGCTTGGTTTTCAGCAATGACTGATGCTACCCAGGTTCTGCCCTGGCCACTTCCATCTCACACAGGGAACCCAGGGTAGCAATAATAATATCTGGGTGACCCATCTCCTTCCTTCTGGACACCAGAGCTCCCTATTCTGTCCTGAGAGAGTTTTGGGGCCCTATTTCTCCTTCTCGTCTCCCTATTGTTGGGGTTGGGAGACAGCCTTATCTACCTCACCAGACCCCACCACTTAATTGTATTTTCAGAGGCATCCCTCTTACACATACATTCTTAGTGTTGCCAACCTACCCTGTGCCTCTAATGGGAAGGGATTTTCTAGCTAAGGTAGGAGCATTCATTTCATTTGCTCTCCACATTCACCTCACCCCAGACTCGCCAGCAGCTCCCCTTCTTCTTCTCCTACCCATTCACTCTACTGACTCTAACAGTTCCTTTACCTTGCCAGCCTCTCAGGTAGATTCAAAAGTCTGGGACACCCAGAACCCTTCTATTACTAGGCACCATCAGCCTATTACTTTCCAGTTACAGAACCCTACCATTTATATTACCCAAGCTCAGTACCCTCTCTCACTCCAGAGCCTAAGAGGACTTAAGCCTACCATTTCTGACCTTCTCAGGAAAAAGCTGCTATGCCCAACCTCTTTGCCTTTTAACACCCCTGTACTTGCAGTTAAAATGTCTAATGGAACCTACCACCTGGTTCAAGACCTCCAGCTCATTAATTCTGCAGTGGTCCCTCTCCATCTGATAGTGTCTAATCCTTATACTCTTCTGTCCACTGTCCCTTCAGGAACCTCTCACTTCTCAGTTCTAGACCTCAAGGATGCCTTCTTTTCTATTCCTCTCAGTCCTCAGTCTCAAAATATCTTTGCTTTCACCTGGACTGACCCTGACACTCACCTGTCCACACAGCTGACCTGGACTGTTCTGCCATAGGGATTCAGAGACAGTCCACACCTATTTGGTCAGACTCTGGCCTCTGACCTGCTTTCTCTGTCTCTCTCTGGATCTAAACTAATACAGTATGTAGATGACATTCTGCTCTGCAGCCCATCCTTACAAGTTAGCCAAACTAACACCTCTGCTTTCCTAAATTTCTTATCCAGTGGAGATTACAAGGTATCCCCTTCTAAAGTTCAGCTGTCCACTCCCCAGGTCATCTATTTGGGTCTAACCATTACTCCAACCCACAAGGCTATTACTGTAGATAGAAAGCATCTAATCCAGTCTCTTACAGTCCCTTCTACTAAACCGGAGATTCTGTCTTTCCTAAGACTATCTGGCTCCCTACAGTCTTGGGTTCCACCTTTTTCTCTCCTTGCTCACCCCTTATACAAGGCAGCTCAGGGCTCCCCACATGAGCCCCTCCTTCATCCCATTACCAAATCTTTCCAGAAGCTCAACAGGCTCTTCTCTAGGCCCCAGTGCTTCACCTCCCAGACTTAACCTGTCCCTTCTCCCTCTATGTAGCAGAGAAGGAGGGATTTGCCTTTGGAGTTCTAGGGCATCAGCTGGGACACTCCTTTGCACCTGTAGCATATCTGTCAAAGAAGCTAGACCTTACCAGTCAGGGATAGCAACTTTGTATTTGTGCTTTAGCAGCTGCTGAGCTCCTTATTCAGGAATCAAAGAAGCTAACCTTTGGTTCACCTATTACTGTCTTCTCTCACCATAACCTGTTCCATCTCTTAACTTAAAAAGGCTTACAGACTTTACCTCCTTCCTGGGTTCTTTCTCTCCAGGTGGTATTACTAAAAGATGCCACACTTACTTTCCAGACCTGTCCACCCCTTAATATTTCAAGCCTCCTCCCTCAACCTAATGCTGACTATTCTCCTTCTCATTCCTGCACTGAAACCTTGGAGGAACTATTACCTCACCCTTCACACATACAGCAGGGCACATTGCCTCAGGCTACTTATACCTGGTACACAGATGGCAGCTCCTTTTTACATGAAGGGACCTGTAAAGTGGGTTATGCCATAGTGTCAGATACTGAGGTAATAGAAGCACAGCATTTCCTGCACACACCACTAACCAACAGGCTGAGCTGATAGCTCTCACCTGTGCCTTCCAGTTGGCACAGGGGCAATCTCTAAATGTTTACACAGACTCCAAATATGCTTTTCATATCCTCCTGTTCCATGTTGCTATATGGAGGGGCAGGAGGATATATGAGGAGCATGGCCTCCTCACAGCAAAAGGGGGATCCATATCTAACTCAGGCCAAATAATGGCCATGCTAAAGGCTTCCCACCTCCCCAAGGCTATAGGAATTGTCCACTGCCGGTCTCATCAGACCAATAGCTCCATCATCTCTAAGAGAAATAACCAGGCTGACCAGACAGCCAGGACAGTGGCCCTCTAGGGCCAAGTCTCACCCCACCTACCACAGGGAATCCATACAGTGCAGCTCACACCCTCACAGGGAACTCCTGACACTAGGCAACTTCTTTCCTATCTACACCAGCTCTTTCACCCTAATAGTCTTGTTCTGTCTCAAAGTCCACCCGCAGCCCACCTCTGAGGACTTACAGTTCTTAAGAACTATTACTGCCTCTTGTGAGATCTGCCAAAAAAAAAAAAAAAAAACAGATTGCAATACCAAGTACAGAAGTCAGCCTTTTTCCACACACCAGGCTAGAGGTTCCCTTCCAAGGACTGACTGGCAGCTCAATTTTACCCATATGCACACCGTCAGGAAAATTAAATATCTCCTCATGATGGTAGAGTCATTTTCAAATTGGGTGGGGGCATAACCTGTTTCTAATAAGTGGGCTCAGACAGTTGCAGATCTCTTTCTCTGAGAAATTATTCCTCAGTTTGGGATTCCTGCTTCCCTTCAGTCTGACAATGGTCCAGAGTTCACCTCCCAGGTTTCCGAGATGCTAGCTAAGGCTCTTAACATTCCTTGGCATTTTCATATCCCATATCATCCTCAATTCTCATGAAAGGTAGAGCATACCAACTTGTCTTTAAAATCTATTCTTACTAAGATGTCACAGGCACTTCACCTCAACTGGGTAAGACTATTGCTTCTAGCTCTTTTCAGGCTCAGGACTCTTCCTAAAAAGTCTCTTTCAATTTCTCCATTTGAACTAATGTATGGAAGGCTGGTTCTAATACCAGGTCTTCTATCCAACCCTTCAACCATTCCAGATAGCCTGCTATGTTACCTAAGGTCTATCCTGTGGAACTTCGCAGATCATTCCTTACCTCAGCCATGTGACAAGTCCTTGCCCACCCCCAATCCACATTGGGGATCAGGTTCTTCTTTCCCCTCCAGGCCAGTGCCCTTCATCCCTTTTCTCCTAAGTGGCAGGAACCCTTCAAGGTAATTCTTGTAACCCCACAGCTGCTAAACTTGAGGGCTTTCCTCACTGGATCCACCTGTCTCATCTGAAACATTTTATCTCACCTCCATCCCAGAAAAATCTCACTTCACATACAGCAACACGGACAGGGCCCTGTTTTTTCAAGCTCCAGAGGACATCAAGATCCACTGCCTTGTCACCAATTCCAGAGGAGCATAAGCTTAGAGCTGGAGGCAAAAGGACCATCAAAAATATCCAGGCAGTAAGGAACAAACAAACAAACAAAAACCCAGTAATAATTCAAAAGTGTTTACACTCCCAGACCCAAAAGTGTCTGGGCTCTGCAAAAACAGACTGTAATGTAACAGTCTATTACTGTTGAATGTTCTCAGCAATTTATCACCTGTTTCTCCTGAATGCTAAACTAATAAAGGAAACAGGTGCCTTAAATAAACTTCCTCTAATAAAGCTTGCCTCAGGTAAAAATTAAGCAGAGTATTAAACATCACAATGGTCACTAATTTTCTCATAGCTGCTTCTTAACATGGTCAAAATTTTTCCCAAGCTCCACAAACCAGCTTAAATTCATCTGGACAGGCTGGATCTACTTCAGATAAATGCCAACTCCCCAGGTCTGGGAACATTTCAAATAAAATTAAATAATAATGATTCTTTTTCTCTAAGCTTTTTCTGTGTCACCAATATGCTGTCAGCCAAAAAGTTCCAAGCGCTAAAGGATGGACAACTCCAGGGCAATGGACGACAGACAGCCCATTATCCCAGGACTTCAAAAGCTCCCCTCCCTATTCCCCCCAAGAGCCAACTGATGCCCACCAAGTCAGCTGGAAGCAGTGGATACTGCAGTGGGGGGGGGACCACCTGAGGCATGGGGGGAGCAGAGGGGGGTGCCAGTATAGGTTTGTGTGCTGCCACAATCATTTCCTCTCTTTTTCCATTCCTAACCTTACTTTACGCCTGAGGCAAAACCTTTTGGGCTTCACTCTGGGTCAGTGAGGGAAACCGAAAGCATTTGTTTCAGAAAGGTCCTTTCTCTGATAGAAAAGAAAGCTTCTCTCCTGGATAGTCCCCTGTTCTTTCTCAGCCTGGCTCCTTCCCCCACAGTGTCTCTGATGTGGCAGCAGAGCTGCAAATGCAGTATAGTTTTACTGCTTCTCCCAGCAGCCCCTCCCATTAGGGAGGTATCTGCCTGCCTCTGCAGAGGGATTTCTGACTGCTTTTTCTCCTGGCTTTAAAAGACAGAGCTTAGAAGAGAGGTTTTTGAAAACTCAAGCCCTGCCTCCCTCATTGCAGGAAGGATTTTTCAAGCTTAGAGAGGTTTTGTTCTTTCCTGAAAGGTTTGTTGTTTTTCCTTAGAGCTAATCACAGGTGATTTTCCTATAGAAGTACAGGTAAATCTAATTTTACCCTTACAGAAAGAGAAACTCAGACAGAAAGTTCTGAAACGCTTTTTGAAAGGTATTTCCTCTGATTCTTTCCCAAGATTTTGTATTCATAACCCCATAGTTTCTCTGTCTAGTTGCTTATCTTTATGCTAAATTTTCTTCCTTATATTCCTACATTATATTTCTATTTCCTATCTAACTCTAAATTTCTTCTTCTTCTACCCCCATCCCCAATACCTATCCAGGCACATATCCACACCTACACTGTTGTCCTGCTCCTCACTCTGTGTAGAGTTTCATAGGAAGGTGCTGGGAGCCCAGTGGATTCTGAGCACTGTAGGTGAATTCTCTATCATCAACTTCTATGTGGGAAAGTTCCAAGATGCCAGACACTGGCATCCGGGAAAGATTCTGGATTTTTTCCCTTCTGGCACCAGCTCAGTGATGCAGAAGGGTTGCTATCAGTCTCATACACCAGGCCTGGCCTTCTAGGAAAGACAGTAATAGGCCAGGGTTTAGGAGTCTGGGAGCTGAGGAAGAAACACATAGTAAGGTGATTATGATGGTTCATACTGTGAAGTCAACAGGATCTAGAATCTTGTAGAAGACAAACTTTGGGCCTGCATGTGAGGGAGTTTTTAGACTGGGTTAAATGAGGAAGACCTGCGCTAAATATGTGTGGCAGTATTCCATGGGTTAGGCTTCTGACTGACAACAAAGCAGAAAATTAGGTGAGCACCAGTATTGATATTTCTCTGCTCCTGGCTAGTGTGCAATGTGACCAGCTGCCTCATGCTCCTGCTGTGATACCTTCCCACCCTGATGGACTATCCTCAAACATATGTTGTTCTATTAGCAACATCATCAGACTCATCAACATAACTAGTACAGTGGTAACCCTGAAATCTGTTTCTCCACAGCTTCCTGCACTGATGACAAGCAGAGAGTGGCCCACATTTCAAGGGCTTAGGCTCAAGAAATCTCTCCCTGCCTCTTCTCCCAGAAGAAGTGCATCTTTGAGAGCTCTATTCTCATTGCTAGGTTTCAATGTGGACACTTCCCACTTCCTTGCATTTCTTTTATCTCTCATCCTTAAAAAAAAAAATGTCTGGACCAATGACTCCATAGTTGAGCACTTTATGCTCTCCCAGAAGAATCAGGTTCAATTTTCACAATCCACATGGCAAGTCCTAATCATCTGTGACTCAAATCATGGAGGATCTGATGCTCTCATACATCCATGTGGCACAAAGATATAGCTATAGGCAAGACCACTCAAACTCATAAACAAATAAAAACTGTTTAGGCTAGGCATAGCGGATCATGCCTATAATCCTAGCACTAGGGAGGTAGAGGCAAAAGTGTCTCCTGTAGGAGACCACATTGTAGTAGTTACATAGTAAGTTCAAGACAGATGAAGCTAAACTGGGAGACTAGTCTCAAAAAACTAAAGCCAAACAACTATTTTGTCTTTTTCTTTTTCCCTATTGCACTAGATGCTGGGTTATACAAGGATATTTTCACACAAGTATATAATGGGCTTTGAATGTCCCTCCCTCCTCCCCTCTCTATCCTCATCTTGTCCCTGTCATGTTCATGTCTGCCATGACCATTTCACTTATACTTTCATTTTATATGCACATGAAAGATTTTATATATCTATATAAATGAGAATGAGAGAAAACATGGGATTTGTCTTTTGAGACTTACTGAATTTGATTAATATAACAATCTTCAGTTTTATGCACTCTCCTGAAGATGAAAACTTATTTTGTGTTCTTTTCAAATATTTATTACATTTGGCTCCGTGCATGCACCCCTTAAATTCCATCTCTCAGGAAGCAGAGGTAGGCTGATCCCTCCATAGCCACTTCCATGTCAATCAGGATTACACAGTGAGATGTTGTCTCAAAGGAAATTATTACATTTATTTATTTACTTATTTTTGTGGGGGTTGGGTGGGGATGGGTGTGCCGTGGCATAGATAGGAGATCAGAGGACAATTTGGTAGGAGTTAGCTCTCTCCATCCACAACAGGAGTCCCAGGGATTGACTTCAGGTAATCAGGATTGGCATCAAGTGTCTTTACCCATTGAGCCAAATGGCTGGCTTCACATTCTCCTTCTCCATTTCTCTGATTTCATAACTTAGCTACAGCAAATAGTTCCATAACTTAGGGGTAGTGAGTAGTTCTGCAATGAACAATGATATGCAAGTGTCTCTGGGAAATACTGACTTGTAGACCCACAGAAGTTGAGTAGCTAGGTCATATTCAGGGAATATCTATGTCTAGTTATCTAAGGAACCTCTGTATTGACTTTGATAGTGTTTGAATTAGTTTCTGGTCTCACCAGAAGTGCATAAGGATTTGCTTTGTTCTATATCCTTGACAGCATTTGTTGTTATTCGTGTTCTTAATGACTGCCATTCAGAGAGAGCAGGATAGTGTGGTGGTATTTTATTTGTACTGAAATGTAATTTTAATTGTATGTTCATAAATAAAGTTGCCTGGGTTTTCTGTGTACATTGGAAGAAAACTGGGCTTTGTTTGCAACCTTAGGCAGTCTGACAATGGAACAGCTATATGAGAAGATTAATGTTGATCGAATTATGCATTTTATTACTATGCTTATCCTCATTTTACTATTTAAAAAGATAGTCAATTTAAGTGCCAGGGTGACAGAAACTAACAGCGAAGTTGCTTCAAGATTGGATCATAGGGTTACAGAAAGAAAACCTGTTTTCACACAGTGACCCTTAGTTTGTCCAGTAACCATACAGCAGTTGCCTGATCAAATGACTACACAAAAAAATTGGGTTCCAATTGAAATGTTAGATTTACGAAGGTTTAAGGAGGCAATAGTATCTTATGGCATGCATTCCCCATATGTAAAGCAAATGTTAAACTCTTGGTCAACATATAATAGGATTGTACCACAGGACTGGCGGGAGCTGGCACAAGCTGTTCTTGAACCCAGTCAAAGGCTTCAGTGGCTAACTTGGTTCAAGGATGAAGCTAAAAACATAGAAAAACAGTGGAGTGATAAAGGAATACAAGTCTGCCAGGATCAGCTTATTGGAGAAGGTCAATATGCTTCAGCACAAACACAGTGTTTGTATGATGTCCAAACCCTAATTTTATGTCAAACGGCAGCCGTGAATGCATGGGACAGAGTTGAGGAACCAGGAAAAAAAACTGAGTCATTTACAAAGGTTGTACAAGGCCCAAAAGAATCTTTCACAGATTTCTTACAAAGACTGGCTTCAGCAGTAAAGAGAATGGTCCCGGATTCAGAAGCTAGTAAGATAATAATTGAATCTTTGGCCTTTGAGAATGCGAATGCAGCATGCAAAACAATAATCAGGCCGTTAAAGGCAAGATTTGCACCTTTGGAAGATTGGATTAGAGACACACTTAATGTTGAAGCTCATGAGCATGATGATATGTGGGTAGGAGAAGCAATTTCAAAAGGTTAGAGGAATGTTAGATGTTTTGGATGTGGAAAGCAAGGACATTTGAAAAGGGACTGTAAACAGGTCATTCCTAGAAACAATGTTTCTTCAAGGAAGAATGGCAACAGAATGCCCCTTCCTTCTGGAGTATGCAGAAGGTGTGGTAAGGGATAACACTGGACCAACGAATGTAGATCAACAAGGGACAGACAGGGTAATCCTTTGCCTCAGTCTTTGGGAAACTCCCAGAGGGGCCTCATGCAGGCCCCAATAGCAAATCCAGTTCAAACCTTTCCTGCAGTCATAGAGGAAACCCCTACTCAGAGCAATTAAATAACCAAATGCCTATTGTAATAAGTCATGCTGGTCAGGATGATGAAACAGAGAGAATAGAAAATTCAGGAGAAAACATAAAGAAAATTTTTTGGCAAACTTCTATTAATGAACAAAGACCAAAATTATCAATAAAAATAAGCGGTGTTTTGTTGTCTGGTCTGGTAGACACAGGTGCGGACATTACCATAATTGCACCAGAATTTTGGCATCAAACTTGGCCTCTTCAGGAGGTAAACGTTCAACTATTAGGAATTGGGACATTATCTCAGGTGAAACAGAGTGCAAGATGGCTTGAATGTATAGGTCCAGAAGGACAGAGAGGAAAATTAAAACCATATGTGGCTAACATAGCTATGAACCTGTGGGGTCGAGACTTGTTGCAACAATGGAATACTCAGATTAACATCCCTCCAATCTCAGAAACAAATCATAAACTAGCACATATTTCTGAGAGAAATATTAGAAGGCATTAATCTGAGTGGTCACCAGCCATCCATATTATACAAGAACAGGGCACAACAACTGATGATCT
This sequence comes from Peromyscus eremicus, assembly GCF_949786415.1. NCBI lineage: Eukaryota > Metazoa > Chordata > Mammalia > Rodentia > Cricetidae > Peromyscus > Peromyscus eremicus. The sequence goes on along the minus strand of NC_081416.1, from coordinate 193,319,499 downwards.
TCCAAAGACATCAACAGCTCTACCTTTAAAACAGTTAACAGACAAACCTGTATGGGTCCAGCAATGGCCTTTAACAACAGAGAAACTCCAGGCTTTAGAAGAGCTGGTAGAAGAACAGTTAAATGCTCAGCATATTGAAGAATCAACCAGCTCTTGGAATTCTCCTGTATTTGTTATCAAAAAGAAATCTAGCAAATGGAGAATGGTAACAGACCTTAGAGCAATTAACAAAGTAATTCAGCCAATGGGCTCTCTACAATCTAGAATTCCTTTGCCTACTCTGTTACCAAAAGGATGGCCTCTCATAGTTATTGATTTAAAAGACTGTTTCTTTTCAATACCCTTACAAGAAAAAGACAGAGAAAGATTTGCTTTCACAGTGCCTACTTATAATAATTCTCAACCGGTTAAAAGATTTCAATGGAGGGTCCTCCCACAGGGAATGTTGAATAGCCCAACTCTGTGCCAATATTTTGTACAACAGCCATTGGAAGTGATATGTAAAAAATTTCCTAAATCTATAATTTATCATTATATGGATGATATTTTACTAGCTGACTCAAATGCAGATACTTTAGAAAGAATGTTTGAAGAAGTAAAGAAAATTTTGCCTTGCTGGGGATTACAAATTGCTCCTGAAAAGATACAAAGAGGAGATTCTATTAATTATTTAGGATATAAAATAGAGCTACAAAAAAATTAGACCCCAAAAGGTACAAATTAGGAGAGATAGACTACAGACTCTTAATGACTTTCAAAGATTATTTGGAGATATTTCTCATCTAAGAATTATTGTTGGGGTAAAAAATGATGAACTGCATAATTTGTTCAAAACCTTAGAAGGTGACAAGGACTTAAATAGTCCAAGAGAATTATCACCTGAAGCTGAGAAAGAATTGGCCTAGGTAGAAAAGAAAGTACATGAAGGGCACGTGGATCGTATTGATCCAAAGCTGGATTGCATTTTGGTTATTTTACCTTCTAGGCATTCTCCTACAGGAATATTAATGCAGAGGGAAGATATTATATTAGAATGGATATTTTTACCAAATAAACCAAATAAAAAATTAAAAACTTATGTGGAAAAAATCTCTGACTTGATTTGGAAAGGAAAATTGAGACTTCGTCAATTAGCAGGAATAGACCCAGCAGAAATTGTTGTACCTTTAACTAAGGAGGACATTGAAAAATTATGGACAGAAAATGAACCTTGGCAAAGAGCTTGCAGTAATTTTTTGGGGGAAATTAACAGCAAATATCCCAAAAGCGATAGAATTAATCTTATAAAGAGAGCTGATTGGATCTTGCCTCGAATTATACGGGAAAAGCCCATATCTGGAGTTCGTACATTTTATACAGATGACAACAAACAAGGAAAGGCAGGTTACAAATCAGAAAATTTAAGTAAAGTGGTTCAAAGTCCTTATAATTCAGTTCAAAAATCAGAATTGTATGCTATTCTGTTGGTATTAATGGATTTTTCAGAACCTCTCAACATAGTAACTGACCCTCAGTATGCTGAAAGAGTAGTATTACATATTGAGACTGCAGAATTTATCCATGATGCTTCAGAATTAACTTCACTATCTATTCAATTACAAGATACAATCAGGAAAAGGAGTCATCCTTTATATATAACTCACATTCGATCCCATACTGGTCTGCCAGGCCCTTTAGCACAAGGCAATGATGAGATTGATAAATTATTGATAGGAAATGTGCTGGAGGCCTCAGAATTTCATAAAAAACATCAAGTCAATAGTAAAGGTTTAAAAAAGGATTTTTTCATAACCTGGCAACAAGCCAAAGAAATAGTAAAGAAATGTCCTACTTGTTCCTTCTACAATCAAACACCATTACCAGCAGGATGTAACCCAAAGGGTACTCAAAGGAATGAAATCTGGCAGATGGACGTGTTTCACTTTGCAGAATTTGGAAAACTGAAATATGTACACCACACTATCGATACTTATTCAGGATTTCAGTGGGCAACTGCTTTGAGTTCTGAAAAAGCTGATTCTGTAATCACTCATTTGCTGGAAGTTATGGCCATCATGGGTATATCTGCACAAATCAAAACTGATAATGCTCCATCACATGTCTCTGTTAAAATGAAACAGTTTTTTGCTTATTACAATATAAAGCATATTACAGGCATACCACATAATCCAACAGGTCAAGCAGTTATAGAAAGATCAAACAGAACTCTAAAGGATATGCTAAATAAACAGAAAGGGGTAATAAAAACCCCCAGAAACAGACTGCATAATGCTCTATTAACTTTGAATTTTCTTAATGCCAATGAGAAAGGAACAACAGCTGCAGAGAGACATTGGATAATAGAAAAAACTACAGAATTAAATCAGCCTATATACTTTTAGGATGTACTAACCTCAGAATGGAAACCAGGGTATGTGTTACATTGGGGACGAGGTTTTGCTTTTGTTTCTACAGGAGAAGATAAGTTGTGGGTACCATCAAAATTGATAAAGGTTCAATTTGAACAAGAGAAACCTCTTAATTAGAGGAGGTGATAGTTCATCAACCAGCATGAACATCCAACTTAAACTAACTTATACCAGTAACACATGTCTTTTCATTTAATCAGATAATAACTTGCCAAAAAGGAACATCCCCAAAATTAGTCTTGGGGAAAGGTTTTTGTTTTTGTCTTTTAGGAGAATGAAGGTTAAGGAATCTGAAGAACACTGGACAAATGAGACAACTGAAGAAAAGGGACAAATCATCTATCTCAGGAAACAGAGTGAAACGGCATATGGGTATATATTATCTAAAAAATTTTATGTCTTCCTAAATGTTTCTGCTTTTCTCTAAAGATTTAACACTATTGGTCTTCTTATAGTCCCAGTTCAATTGAAACTTAAAGCTGACTTTGGAGTTGGAGAATGGCTCTCTCCTTCTTTAAACTCAAGCATGTTGTTAAAAGGAAAATGCAAACTCCCTGTATCATGCCAGAATAAAAGAGCCATCTTCTGCTATGGGACAGGAGAAAAGCCAAATTAATTAAGGGACTATTCTATTACTAATCTCAACTCTTTGACTCTATTCTGATTCTTTAAACTTTTCTTAAAGTATAAATTTTATATCAAAATTTACAAGATTAATATATATAGATATATAGATATATACATTTTAAACCTTGTTAAGATATGAATGGTCATATAGAGTACTAACTAATTCTAGAAAAAAGACTTCAATTAGCTGCATATATATATTTTTGTGTTCGAGTCTCTTATCAGTTTTCTGCAGGAAATCACGGCCAGGCCTAACATCAACTGAAGTCTCCAGGAAGAAGTTGGGGCCCCACAACAACAACAATTCCACATGGACAATAATAACATCACTAAGCTTACAAACATCATCTACAGATCAGCTTTGAACTACAAGGTGCTCAGAGCAATTTTGAGATGACTAGCTGAGATGATCCAGTCTCAAAGACTACTTGAATAAGGACTTGAGATAAACCCTGAACTTTGGCATTATACACAGACTGGATAACAAAGGATATAGTTACCTTTCCTAGGATTTGACAATTAACCTAAAATTTTTCTTTCAGGATAAAGATAACTTCGCCCATACCCAGCAGGAAGCAATTTTAAGAATACGACGCCCACATTCCCAAAGAGGTGGTGTGGGGTGAGTGGTTTTTTGGTCTTTTTAATGGGTTTTGGGTCTGGGATAATTTTCATTGTTTAGGGGGGTTGGTTACAAGTTGTTGTCAAGGGTTAGGAAAAAGGCTAAGCAGATTAGATTTAAGGTTCTTGTTTAAAAAAAAAAGAGAGAAAGAGAGAAGTGCTGTGGGATATATGGCAAATGTGTTGCTAATTAATCAATAAAACACTGATTGGCCATTGGCTAGGCAGGAAGTATAGGCGGGGCAAGGAGGAGAATAAAGCTGGGAAGTGGAAGGCTGAGTCAGAGAGACACTGCCAGCCGCCATGATGAGAAACAGCTTATGAAGATGCCGGTAAGCCACAAGCCATGTGGCAAGGTATAGATTAAAGGAAATGGATTAATTTAAGGTATAAGAACAGTTAGCAAGAAGCCTGCCACGGCCATACAGTTTGAAAGCAACATAAGTCTCTGTGTTTACTTGGTCGGGGCTGAGAGGCTGTGGGACTGGCAGGTGAAAGAGATATATCCTGACTGTGGGCCAGGCAGGAAAACTTAAGCTACAGAGAAGAAGAAAAAGACAATTACTAGTTTTAAATACTTTACATTGGATTGGATTGTTTCATATTGTACACAAATTATATATATTGAAATTGATATTGTTAGAAAATGCTATATGTATATTTCTAATTGTACTTATACTGTTCATTTAACAATGAAATTTTCTGATCCTTGAATGTTATTATTTGCCCCGGCCAGCGGGGTGTCAACGGGGGTGACCCACCTGTGGGAGAGAATGAGAGGGATGGGGGAGACACGAGAGAAGACAGCAAGACAGTGTGTTCTGATCAGGCTGTAAATTTTATTCTCCTCAGCAAGGCTTATATAGCATGGGAGGGCGCAGGAAGGAGGGAAGGGGTGCACGACGTGCTATATGTGCAGGTGAAGGGCTACGTGCAAGTCGTGCAAGTCATGAGGCTGCTAGATGGTAAGGTCACTGGTCAGGGCCCATTGTTCTGTTGCTATGCTACATGACCTGCCTGACCTGTTCTTTATCTTTGGTTTAGGGTAGGGGCTTGTTCTCTGGCTTAGCTAGTACTTTTCCATGGTCCATGTTTGGTCCCTGACAATTATTACCAACTACTAGGATATAAAGAAATGAAAGCTAGTAGTTAGACATTACAATAGAACTTGTAGTCATATTAGATATGTTTTAAAAATTGAGCAGATATATTTTAGACAGATCATCTTCAAACCCTTCAGAGATCTACAGAATATGGCATTTAAAATGTTTTAATAACTTAGAAAATTTTTCTTTTTTGAGACATGTCGGCTCCTGGCAGTACCAGTCTACTTCAGAGAAAATATGGGCATTGAAGAAACTGCATATGGAGTTAACTTTTATTGTGGCAAAAGTTAGCCACTGGACAACAAAGTATCCTCGAATCAACTGCTGACAAAATGGACAGACAGGACATGAAACAAAGGACTACTGATTCTTGCCAAAACAAGTGTGGTTATGGCATCTTCTGAGGCCAGGACAATATGGCACCATCCCTGAAGTGGCCTTCACAACTCGGAAAAGGTACAGTGCCCCTTTTCTTCGAAGGCAGCTGAACAGGCAGTGGGCCGATGGCTTCTGATGTGCTATGGAACAGCAGCTGAAACAGTTATTCTTGAAGAGTAACTAAGCTCACGCCTCTCAATAGTAGACTGGCATTTGATAGAGGGATGTGGAGAAGAACGGGATGCTGAGATGAAGCCATATATACACAGCCAAGAAGAATGGACAGCTGAATTAAAAAACCATCAACAATTTCCAGAATTTAAAATCCTGAATCATGACATGACACTAGTGGAATTCAGGTGTTTCTGGTACACGGACTGCTCTTACACAATGTGAGGTTGAACTGTTGACTTTGTGTACATCCTACTTCACAAATGAGTCTGTCAGATACGCTAAGCCTATAGGCTGAAGATGATGCCCCAGCAATGCGGAGAAACCTCAGGTGACTGTCCAGGCAGCTGGCTGTTTCTGTCAACTCACAAATTTTTTGGAAGTTGCTTGCATGCACTTTCTGTTTTTATTTTTGTTAGCTAATATTATTTCCTTCTTGGGTCTCTGAGGGAGTTGAAGATTAGTTAGTTATAGTTGAAGGTTAGTTAGTTATAGTTGAAGATTAATTAGGATAGAAAGTGAATTAGATACATTTTGGACTTAACAAAATAGGATAGATAATGAAATTATTTTCTCTGAATTTGTCAAATACAAATGGACTAGACATTGTTTAGATATTTATTACTTGTATATGTTGTATATAGTCATTGTACTTTTGTATATAGTTTTTCTTTTGTTAGTTATAACCTTTTTTCTTTTTTTCCTTTTTATTAAAATAGAAAAGGGGAAATGTGGTGGTATTTTATTTGTACTGAAATGTGATTTTAATTGTATGTTAATAAATAAAGTTGCCTGGGGTCAGAGCTATTAGAGCCATAGCAAGTGCGTGGTGGCGGTGGCGCACGCCTTTAAGGACCTGGAGGACGGTACATACAGGCAGTGACGAGGCAGTCATGTGTTTGGGTTTACAACCAATGAGAAGGTAGAACAGCTAGATTATATAAAGACATACACACAGGAAGTAGGCCCCTTTCAGAGAGCTCTCTTGACTGAAGAAGATCGCTGAAGCAGGAAGGGTGAGGCTCTTATCTCTGACCTCTTGGCTTTCTTCTCTGAATCGGCTCTGTGTTTCTTATTTAATAAGACGGTTGGTTACATCTACAGGATAGACTGTCAGTGTAGTTTCACTTGTGTTTCTCTAATAGCTGCTGAGGTTGACATTTTTCTTGGGTTGATTTTTTTGGGGGGAATACATACTTCGTCTTCGAAGAACTGACTGTTAATTTCATTCTGGCTGCCTCCTTTTTTTTTTTTTAAAGAATGCCTCTTCCAAGATGCATTCACCCTGCCACCTCCATCCATATCACTTTCATCTGAGAAGCATCCTCCTCCTCCTCCTCCTCCAGACCTCAGATCATCCCTCACTGAGCTGGAGGGATATGGCTTCCTACTGAGCTTCTGGCAAGCAGCAAGACACTGTGAATAGGGCAAACACAGTCGCCCCTCCAGTTCTGAAATGATCCTTCTAGGGTCAAATTGGGTCTAAACTAGGGATAACTAGGAAGAAGACTGGATGGACATGGAGGAGTCTATAGCTGTGGTCCAGGTTTGAACATAGGATCTGGCTTGGTATGTGGCTGAGGGGAAGAAAAGGACAGAGTGGTGATGAAAGACAGGAACCTCCTAGGACTTGCTGACTCCACCCAGTGTCTACAGGCTTATAGAGTATTGAGGTAGGGGGTGCTTTCTATGATAAGGCAGGGGAAATGAGAGCTGTATTTAGTAGGAGCGCAGTTTCATTTCCTTAGAGAAGGAGCACAGCCCAATGCTTGCACAATATCATGAAAGGAATCCCCTTGCCTGAACCATTAATGAAAATGGAAGAGTGCTGTGGGATGGTCTGTATGTCAAATGTGTTGCTGATTGGTCAATAAATAAATCACTGATTAGCCAATGGCCAGGCAGGAAGTATAGGCGGGACTAACAGAGAGGAGAATTGAGAGAACAGGAAGCTGGGTGAGCGAGACACTGCCAGCCGCCACCATGACAAGCCGCATGTGAAGATCCTGGTAAGCCACAAGCCATGTGGCAAGGTATAGATTTATGGAAATGGATTAATTTAAGCTGTAAGAACAGTTAGCAAGAAGCCTGCCACGGCCATACAGTTTGTAACCAATATAAGTCTCTGTGTTTACTTGGTCGGGTCTGAGCGGCTGTGGGTCTGGCAGGTGAGAGAGATTTGTCCTGAGGTGGGCCAGGCAGGAAAACTCTAGCTACAGAAGAGAGCAAATTTTGAATGTTTATTTTATCACCATCAGTAAAAAGTTTGAAATAGAAGGAAAATAGATCAGGAGAAAATATTATTGGCTGTGTCTCCATGAGACACTGATTGTGGGACAGGTGAGGTAACTTTAGAACAGTGGTTGAGGAGGGGGGGACTGTTTCTTTCATCTGTTTTAAGCCCTTTGCTCATGACGAACTCCCATCATAGTCCCAGAGAGGGAAGTCTTTTTCCACCGGTGCCATTGCTGAAGAAGAGCCTGAATCTGAGGTTCTGTGGAGCATTTGCTTGGAAAGACAGTACCCTGCTTCAGAGTGAGGAGTAGGGGCATATGTGCCTTCAAAACACCGATGTCTCTAACAGCCGACTCATGCAATGAGCACAGGACCCGGTCCCACTGCCAAATGGCTCCCAAACAGATCAGGCCAATCAACAGTCTCACCCACTCAGAGGTCCTGATCCAGTTGGTGACCCCTCAGCCATTGGTTCATAGTTCATGTGTTTCCATTCGTTTGGCTATTTGTCCCTGTGCTTTATCCAACCTTGGTCTCAACAATTCTCGCTCATATAAACCCTCCTCACTCTCACTAATTGGACTCCCAGAGATCCACCCGGGGCCTAGTCAAGGATCTCTGCATCCAGATCCCTCAGTAGTTGGATGAGGTTTCTAGCACGACAATTAGGGTGTTTGGCCATCCCATCACTATAGTAGGTCAGTTCGGGCTGTCTCTCGACCATTGCCAGCAGTCTGTTGTGGGGGTATCTTTGTAGATTTCTGTGGGCCTCTCTAGCACCTATGCAGGGTCGCTTGGCTTGGCCTGGGAGGAGGGGACTGGACCTACCTGGACTGAGTCTACCAGGTTGATCTCTGTCTGCGGGGAAGGCTTTGCCCTGGAGGAGATGGGAATGGGGGGCGGGCTGGGGGGAAGGTGAGGGGGGCAAGAGGGGGGAGAACAAGGGAATCCGTGGCTGATATGTAGAACTGAATTGTATTGCAAAATAAAAATTAAAAAAAAAGAAAGCCTAATACACAAACACACAAAGGATATGACCAGCATTGCTCAAACAACTAAAAAAAAAACAAAAAAAAACAAAACAAAAAAACACCGATGTCTATGGGGACTAGGAAGAAGGGGATGCTGTTTTCTGATAGGTTGTCCACAGGACTCCTGGGACTTTGCTCCACAAAAACTGTTTAAACAGTCACCCCCTCCAAAACACACACACACACACACACACACACACACACACACACACACACACACACACTGCTCACAGCCTGTAATGACCAATCCCATTCTCCCAGTACTCACAGCTGAACAGTTCTCTCTGAACAGGTCAGCTGAACACTTTGGAGTATCACTTTGCAGATGAGGTTGATATCATGGCCCTGAGGCCATAGGCTGAAGGTGAGCTCTGAGGAATGGAGAACCCCAGGCTTCTTAGAGTTGAGGTCAGCCCCTGTCCAGAAGAAGGTGAAAGTACTGCTTCCCTGGCAGGACCTTGGAAGGTTGCATCTTGGGTGTTCTGGGTGGCCAGACTGCAGGGGCTTCAGGGAAAAGATGGCAGTTCTCTGCTAGGACTAAAGAGGGGAGAAAAGGTACCTTGACTCTAGGGAGTGAGATAGACCCCTACTGTAACACTGAAAGGGACAAAACTGTCCCCAGATTCTCTATTCCTTCTGGCCATACTGCCCTAAGGCCAGAGCAAAGCAAAGACCAGCAGTCTGTCAGTTCTTATATGTGGTCTCCACAATCTAACATCTCCTCAGGTCCCAGCCCACCTGTTATCCTCAAGTGCAGCTTCTTATTTGTGTAAGGATATTTCTGCCAACTGTGCATGTGGAAGAGCTTCCTGTGTCCTCCATTCTGGTACCTTTGATACTCAGGTAGTAGTTGTTGGTCTTGATGTTCCCAAATGGATGGAATCTTCCCTGGGTCTCTGTCTTCACTGTTTTGTTTGGGTTGTTTGTAATCACAGGATCATCATAGTATATGTCATCCCCATCCTGGAACCAGGCCATGTAGAATGGTAGAAGAGGTTGGGTAGAAGAAGAAGCAGGGCACCAGCACACACAGACCCCCTTGTACTACTACTGACACATGCACCTAGAGCTCTGCATTCTCCTGCAGAGACCCAGGGGAACAAAGGGTCTTAACGACAGCAGCTGTCCATGCTATCCCTTTCCCCTCAGCCTACTCACCAGTCCACATCAGGGGCAGCAGCAGCAGGACCAGAATTCTGCACCTTCCAGGACTGGAGCCGGTCATGAGTTCTGTTGGGGAAGAAGTGACAGATGTGGGGTTAGGTTAATGAAGCCCAATAGAAAGCCAGATTGTGAGAGAAGCTACCAAACATCAAAGGAGAAGTTGAATATTATATGCTCCTGGAAGTGGTGGTGAGATAGGGTCTTGCCAATCACTGGTCCCTGCACCATTACCAGAGACTGGAGGTGATATGACTAGAATCCTTAGAAGGTTAAAGGCTTGTCCAGACAGAAAACTGGAAATAGTCACCTTCTACATAGTGTTTAAATGAGCAGTGAGCTCCATGGGTGTAAATAAAAATAGGACTATACACAAAGTCAGTCTCAGTATTTGCTGAGGCTGAGTTGTTCCTAGACTTGATTTGAGACTACCAAAAGAGTAAGGTCCTGTTCTTCATGTGTATCATTTGTGCATAGAAAAGAGCATCCTCCACCAGCTCCTTAGGCTTCAGAGTTCTGGACTCTCTAGGATTTGCAAAAGCAAATTCCCTTCCTTGTGACAAGAGAGTCAGTGATGGGACCCCAGGTAAAGTCAATGTAGGAGGAATCTTCTTCTGTCAGGAGGGAATGCAAGTTCTCAGAAGGGCAGATACATCTTTTCTCTTCATAATCAACACAAATGTGGTCCCAACCATCATTGTGGGGTCTCTGGATCCCATGACCATGCTTTCCAACAAAAGATTCTAGACCTGGTGTTAGTGTACATAGTAGGTCTGTATGATGGTTGGTTTTGATGTCAACTTGCCACAGATTAGCATGACCTGAATGGGAAGCCTCAACTGAGGAGCTGTCTTAATTACCTTCTGGTAGAAGCCCAGATAAAGGGGCATGACAGAAGGAAGATCATTTTCCTTTTGCTGACTTGGTCTCCCCTTTAACTGCTGAATAACTTTATCTCATTGCTGCTGTTTCTGGTTCCTTCACTGCTGTCAGAACCAGCATCCCCAGGCTTCCATCTCTGACAAAAGATCAGTCATTCTTGAGGAACCCTCCTGGTTTGGGGTACCTGAATGGGAGTGCCAAGCATCTACCAGATTCTCAGCTTTCTCGGTGTGAGAAAATTATTGTTACCATTTCAAAGCAAGCTGATTTAGCATCTCTCTCTCTCTCTCTCTCTCTCTCTCTCTCTCTCTCTCTCTCTCTCTCTTTCTTTCTTTCTTTCTTTGTCATTCTCTTTCTTACACACACACACACACACACACACACACACACACACACTTATCCTATTGGTTCCATGCCTCTAAAGAACCCTAATGCACTCTTGAGAAATGGGTATTTGGAAGACTTGAATGTGGCTACTGTTGTAGGGTAGGGACGAAGTCAAATGGATCACTGGTGCTCAATGGGCAGTCAGTTCAGTGAGGGATGTTGTCTGGAAAAATAAGGTTGATCCATATATGAAAGATAATATGTGATGACTGTTTTGTCTTATGAGTTTTGGACACCTCAGTTTATATTTTTCAGGACCACCATTTTTCTTCTAATTTCACGATTTTATTTTTCTTTAAAATTGATTAATATTCCATTGTACATATGTACCACATTTTCATTACCCACTCCTCTGTAAATGGACATCTAGACTGGTTCCATTTTCTTGCTATGGTACACATAGCAGCAATAAACATGGATGTAGCTGAAGTTTTCTCCAGTCCTGCCTGGCCCACGGTCAGGACAAATCTCTCTCACCTGCCAGTCCTGCAGCCACTTAGACCCAACTGAGTAAACACACAGAGACTTATATAACTTACAAACTGTATGGCCGTGGCGAGCTTCTTGTTATCTAGTTCTTCTATCTCAAATTAACCCATTTCTATTAATCTATACTTTGCCACATGGCTCGTGGCTTACCGGTACTTTACATCCTGTTCCTCATCCATGGCAGCTGGCAGCATCTCCTCCCCTCCACCTTCCTGTTACTCCAATTCTCCTCTCTATACTTCCTGCCTGGCTAGTGGCCAATCAGAGTTTTATTTATCAATCAATCATAGCAATACATTCACAGCATAGAGAACATCCCACAACACATGTATGTGCAGATGTCCCCATGGTAGGATTATGTATGTATAAAGAAGTACAAGAGGGTAAAGTCTAAAGATCTAGAAAGGAGACCAACAGAAAGTAATACCATGTATTAAGGGAAGATCAGGGTGAAGAGAAATACACACAAGACATGAAATAAGATCAATATTGGGGAGGTGGGATCTCAAAGAGATGGGGAGATGGGAGAGAACTACCAAAACACTTTGTTCTAAAATTTTTGGGATAGTACTTAACACATGATATGATTTAAAAATATAAAAAATAAGATGGAGTGTGATAAAGACATTCAATATTGGCCTCTCACTTACATATGAACACCTTCCCCTGAGATTTTATATATATATATATATATATATATATATATATATATATATATAGAGAGAGAGAGAGAGAGAGAGAGAGAGAGAGAGAGAGAGAGAGCTAACACATAACAGAACTCATTATATTAATTTAAATGTTCATCCTAAGCACTCCTCAAGAAACACCAAAAATAATGTTTGGCCCAAATTTCTGGGTACCTTATGACCCAGAATTAATCACCCCAGAGTGAGTGGTGAATATTATTATCTCTTTATTTTAAATGTTTTATCTTATATTTATGTTTTAATTTCATATGTATAAGTGTTTTACCTGCATGCATGTCTGTGCACATCATGCATTCCTGGTGCCCACTGAAGTCAGAAGGCGGCATTGGATCTCCTAGAACTGGAGTTACAGATTGTTATGAACTGCAATGTAGATGTTAAGAATTGAACCTGGGTCCCAGAGAAGGGCAGCCAGTGTGTTCTTAATCTTAATCCATGTCTCCAGTCCCACTCCCTCTCTTTTTTCTTTGTTTGTTTAGAATTTCATACATTTGTACAAAGTATTTTCATCATATATAGTCATATCCAACTCTTTCTTCCCCAATTTTTCCCATGTCTTCCACTTGCCCTTCTCAAAATCATATCCTCTTCATTTATTATAATTAGTGTGTGTGTGTGTGTGTGTGTGTGTGTGTGTGTGTGTGTGTGTGTAGTCTACTGAGTCCAGTTATCATTGCCTGAATGGATACTAATTTAGGGCCAGCCATCTGGACATGAGAAACTTATCAGAAAACTGACTCTCCCTGCCTCCACAGTCAACTGCCTGTAGCTCCTTAACTAGGGGCAAGAAATTGTGAAACTGAGCCGGGCGGTGGTGGTGCACGCCTTTAATCCCAGCACTCGGGAGGCAGAGCCAGGCGGATCTCTGTGAGTTCGAGGCCAGCCTGGTCTCCAAAGCGAGTTCCAGGAAAGGCGCAAAGCTACACGGAGAAACCCTGTCTCGAAAAACCAAAAAAAAAAAAAAAAAAAAAAGAAATTGTGAAACTGTCCCTCATCAATGCTGGGATGTCAGTGGTGTAATCTGGTGCAGACATCCATATTGTTGAGAGTTCATCTCTGCAGCATGCCTGTCCTAGGTGTAATGGAGACTTTTTTTTTTTTCGAGACAGGGTTTCTGTATGTGACAGACCTGGTTGTCCTGGAACTTACTCTGTAAACCAGGCTGGCCTCAAACTCAGAGATCAGCCTGCCTCTACCACCCCAGTTCTGGGATTAAAGATGTGTGCCACCACCGCCCAGTGTGAAGACTGCTCTTGAACATGGAAAGTCAGTTCTCTCCTTCCACTATGTTAGTTTGGGGGATAAAATTTAGGTCATCATCTTTATTGGCAAATGCCTTTACCCTTGAGCCATCTTACTGGCCTCTTCATAGTGGAGTTTTACTTAGACATAAAAATGGAAGAAATTACATCCTTTAGGAAACTTAATGATGGTGGAGGTCTGATTAAGTGGAACATGTCTGAGTAAATCAGAAAGAGCCCAAAATTGAGGATATATCTGAGCCATTTCACCAGCCCCGAACAGTGTTGGCTACCTCATTAAATGCATAGAAGGAGAAAAGGTGAGAGATGATAATAGTGTTTAGGTTTTAAGCAATTGTTAGGCTTAATTATGCTATGTGTAGAGAAGGGAAACAACTTCAAAATGTGTGTGTGTGTGTGTGTGTTTGTGTTTGTGTTTGTGTTTGTATCTGTGTGTGTGTCTCTCTGTGTGTGCATGCATTTGTGTGTACACACCCAAAGGCCAGAGGAGGATGTCAAGTGTCCTGCTCTGTGTCTCTCTGTCTTACTGCTTTGAAACAGGGTCTCTTGCTGATCCTGGAGCTGAGATGATGGCTAGCAGGCCCCAGAAAGCCTCCCCCATCTCAGTGCTAGGATTACAGGTGTATGTAACCTCTTTCAGCTTTTTATATATGAATGGTGGGGATTCAAACTCAGGTCCTCATGATTGTGCACCAAGGATTCTTACCCACTGGGACATTTCCCCAGTCTGTCCTGAAGGGAATTATATAAGGAAGACAAATGTGAGCACAACTTGGGACATGTTGGGCTAGATATGTGTTTTAGACACAGAGTGGAGGGTGAGCAGCAGATGTGAATCTGGAGTCAGAAAAAAATTATGGCTAGTCACATGAACACATTCATCAACATTTAGCCAAAAGTCAGCAGCCTGGCTGATGTCACAGGGGCATGAGTTTAGCAAGAACTACTTGTGACAGCTCTGTGCGCTGAGCATCAGATCCCCTCCTCCCACTCAAAGGTGGCATAACCATTGCAACTCAACCATGGACTTGAGGGGTCATGGGAGCCAACAGATTACCCTGTGAATTTCTTTTGAAAGTATTTTGTGTGGAATTGCATCCTAAAATTACATATAGGAACTGTAGCTCAGTTGGTAGGGTGCTTGCCAAGCATGTCTGAGGCCTTGGGTTTGGTCCCTACTGCATAAACCAGGTGTGGAGATGAAAGCTCATTCATACAACACTAACAAGCAAAAAAAAAAAAAATGGATCTGGGCCTTAGTGCACAACTTTAATTGCAGCACTTGGGAGGTAGAGGTAAGTTTCTATGAATTTGAAGCCAGCATGCAGCATTGTCTGTGTAGCAAGTTCTAAGCAAGCCAGGGCTACACAGTGAGACCCTGTCTTAAAAAACAAAAGCAACTGTGTAGGTTGCCAAGGTCATGAAATACCTCTGAAATCTTGGCACAGGAAGCTAAAACAGGAAAATTGTGAGTTTGAGGTCAGCCTGTGCTATATAGTGAGATGATCTAAACACCCAACACCCCCCCCTCCACACACACACACAGAGGGCTCTGAAGATGCCTTGGTAAGTGAGTGTTCATCATACAAGCAAGAAGACCAGTTTGGTCATTAGCTCACAGGTTACAGAACCAGGGCACTGATGCTCAATTGGAATCTCAGTGCTACTAGGAAGAGGCATGCTGTGGTTCATCATCTCCAACAGTGGCAGTCTAGCACACACTCATAGGGGTACAAGCCACTACTCATACTTGGAGATCGGAGGACAATTTTCACTGGTCGGTTCTCTCCTTCCATCATAATGGAAGGTCCCAGTGATAGAACCTGGGTCATCAGGCTTGGCAACAAGAGTCTTCACCCACTGAGTCATCTCACCGGCCCTAAAACCAAGAGTTTACTGAATATTTGGAAGATCTAACATTCATCAGTGGTGGCTATCAGCTGAGGCCCAGCAAGAACTGAACACCTCCACAGTGCTGCAATGCACTCCTTCTGTGATCCAAAGCCTCTGCGCCAGTCCCACAGTAGTGCCCAGTAATTTCCTTATGCTGACAAGCTTCATTCATTCTCAAAATTCCTTGTTCATGTTTGTATTTAATCTTGGTGTTTTTGGGCCAGCCAAGCAAAATCCCACAGTCTACAAGTTCTTTCTCCTTTCCTCCTCCCCTCTCTCTGTGCCTCTCCTTTCTCTTTCTACCTATATTTCCCTTCATATTTAAAATTTTAATTGTCAAAAGTCAAAGTCATTTGAAAGCAGGAAGACAGAAAGTCTGCTGGCTCCCCCTCCTGGAACAGACAAAGTCAGCATTTGGGAACATATTTCAACCATTCAATTCTGTAGTTGGCATTCCTTTTGGGAACTGTAGATATGTTCAACTCAGCCTCCCACAAAACTGGATAGAATTCCATCTTCTGATGCAGCAATCTGCTAAATTCACACAAGTGCAATGGTTTTCCAAATCCGGCCCCATTCCCACCCTCCCAGTTCCTCCCATGAGGCTGTTTTGGATTTTCAGGGCTGTCTTGTCTTTGTTTTTACTATTCCTGTTGCTGCCTTTTATTCCCTTTTCTTATTTAGGGCATCTTCTAGTAACTCATTACAATGTTAACTATAATCATACTAGTAGCCTTGTTCTCCTTCACTCCTCTTTCATCTTAGAGGAAAAGAAAAGAGGGAGGGAGAGGGAGAGAGAATCTGAGACTGTAAATTGAGCATTTTATTTCACTGGGGACCTGAAAATGCAGAGCCACTTGCCAAAAATTTCAGTTCATGGTTGTATTGAGTAGGCAAGCAGATTTTCAAAAAAATTAATTTTATTCTGTTATTAATTTTAGTATGTGTGTATAGTGTGTGTGTACATATTCAGTAGAAGCCAGAGGCCAATCATCTCCCTCTATCTCTCTCAGCCTTATTTTACTTATCCAACTTATTGAGAATTTAATAGATACATGTCGTGTTTCAATCAGGTCCACCCCCCATTCTCATTAACTAAACTGTAATAGAGAGTAAATAAATTTGCCCTAGGCAACGGGAAAGTGCTTCAGTCCTTCAATGCTGGACCCCCTGTAGCCAGGAAAGGCTAGATTCATTCCTAAGATGCCTCTGAGTCTTCATTCCATGGATCTGAGTGAACCCACACACCCATGTTGTGACCACTCAGTTACACTCCTTGTTAGCTATCTTCTCTGGAGCTGTGGGTTGTAGTTTGGTTATCGTTTGCTTTACATCTAGTATCCACTTACGAGTGAGTACATACCATGTTTGTCCTTCAGAGTCTGGGTTACCTCACTCAGGATGATATTTTCTAGTTTCATCCATTTGCCTGCAAATTTTATGATGTCATTGTTCTGTTTTTTTATTTTTTAATTTTTTTGAGTTTTTTCGATATACAGTTTCTCAGTAGCTTTGAAGCCTGTCCTGAAACTTGCTCTGTAGATCAGGCTGGCCTCAAACTCACTGAGATCTGCCTGCCTCTACCTCCTGAGTGTTGGGATTAAAGGAGTGTGCCACCACTGCCCTGACGATGTCATTGTTTTTTACTGATGAGCAGTACTCCATAGTGTATATGTACCGCATTTTCTTAATACATTTTTCGGTTGAAGGGCATCTAGGTTGTTTCCAGGTTCTGGCTATTATGAGTAATGCTGCTATGAGCACAGCTGAGCATGTGTCCTTGTGGTATGATTCAGCATTCCTTGGGTATACGATCAAGAATTGTATAGCTGGGTGCTGTGGATGATTGATTGATAAATAAAACGCTGATTGGCCAGTAGCCAGACGGGAAGTATAGATGGGACAAAGAGAGAGGAGAGGTCTGGGAAGTAGAAGGCTGAGACAGACAGATGCTGCCAGCCGCCACCATGAGAAGATGTTAAGATACTGGTAAGCTACCAGCCATGTGGCAGCTTATAGAATAATAGAAATGGGTTAATTTAAGATATAAGAACAGCTAGCTAGAAGCCTGAGCCATTAGGCCAAACAGTTTAAATAATATAAGTATTTGTGTGTTTATTTTATAAGTGGACTGTGGGACTTCATGGGCTTGGCGGGACCCGGAGAGAAACTCTCCAGCTACAGCTGGGTCTTGTGGAAGATTGCCAATTTTCTGAGAAACTGCAATGCTGATTTCCAAAGTGGCTGTACAAGTTTGCACTCCCACCAACAGTGGAGGAATGCTCCGCTTGCTCCACATCCTCTCCAACATAAGCTGTCTTCAGTGGTTTTGATCTTAGCTATTCTGACAGGTATAAGATGGTACCTCAGAGTCATTTTGATTTTCATTTCCCCGATGATTAAGGATGTTGAGCAATTTCTTAAATGTCTTTTGGCCATTAAAGATTCTTCTGTTGAGAATTCTCTGTTTAGCTCTGTAACCCATTTTTTAATTGGATTGTTCAGTATTTTGGTGTCCAGTTTCTTGAATTCTTTGTATATTTAGAGATCAGCACTATGTCAGATGTGGGGTTGGTGAAGGTCTTTTCCCATTCTGTAGGCTGTTGTTTTGTCATATTTACCATGTCCTTTGCCCTATAAAAGCTTCTCAGTTTCCACAAGTCCCATTTATTAATTGTTGCTCTCAGTTTCTGTGCTACTGGTGTTATATTTAGGAAATAGTCTCCTGTGTCAATGCATTCAAGACTACTTTCTACTTTCTCTTCTATCAGGTTCAGTGTAATTGGCTTTATGTTGAAATTTTTGATCCCCTTGGACTTGAGTTTTGTGCATGATGATAGATATGGATCTATTTGCAATCTTCTACATGTTGACATCCAGTTATGCCAGCACCATTATTTGTTAAAGTTGCTTTCTTTTTTTTCATTGTACAGTTTTGGCTTCTTTGTCAAAAATCAGGTGTTCATAGGTGTGTGGGTTAATGTCAGGGTCTTCAATTCAATTCCATTTGTCCACATGTCAGTTTTTACGCCAGTACCAAGCTGTTTTTACTACTATAGCTCTATAGTAGAACTTGAGGTCAGGATGGTGATGTCTTCAGAGGTTGCTTTATTGTACAGGATTGTTTTAGCTATCTTGAGTTTTTTGGTTTTCTATATGGAGTTTAATATTGTTCTTTCCAGGTCTGTGAAGAATTGTGTTGGGATTTTGATGGGGATTGCATTGAATCTGTAGATTGCTTTTGGTAAGATTGCCATTTTTATTATGTTAATCCTTCCTATCTGTGAGCATGGGGAATCTTTCCATTTTCTGATACCTTCTTCAATTTCTTTCTTCAGAAATTTAAAGTTCTTGTCTTACAGGTCTTTTACTTGCTTAGGTAGAGTTACCTTAAGGTATTCTGTATTATTTGTGGCTATTGCAAATGGTGATGTTTCTCTGATTTCTTTCTCAGCCTGTTTATCATTTGTATATAGGAGAGTTACTAATTTTTTTTCAGTTAATCTTGTACCTGGCCATATTACTGAAGGTGTTTATCAGCTGTAGGAGTTCTCTGGTAGAATTTTGGGGGTCATTTATGTGCACTATCATATTGTTTGCAAATAGCAAAAGTTTGACTTCTTCCTTTTTAATTTGTATCCCCTTTATTTCCTTTTGTTATCTTATTGCTCTAGCTAGGACTTCAAGTACTATATTGAATAGATATGAGGAAAGTGGCCAGTCTTTTCTTGTTCCTGATTTTATTGGAATCACTTTGAGTTTCTGTCCATTTAATTTGATTTTAGCTACTGGCTTGCTGTAAATTGTCGTTATGGTATGTTCCTTGTATTCTTGATCTCTCCAAGACCTTGATCATGAAGAGGTGTTGGATTTTGTTGAAGGCTTTTTCAGCATCTAATGAGATGATTATGGGGATGTGTTCTTTCAGTTTGTTTATATGGTGGATCACATTGACAGATTTTTTCTCATGTTGAACCATCCTTTCATCTGTGGGATGAAGCCTACTTGATCATGGTGGATAATTTCTTTGATGTGTTCTTGGATTTGGTTTGCCAGTATTTTATTGATCATTTTTGCATCAATGTTCATGAGGGAGATTGGTCTGTAATTCTATTTCTTTGTTGTATTTCTGTGTGGTTTGGGTATCAGGGTACCTGTAGCCTCATAAAAAGAGTTTGGTAATGTTCCTTCTGTTTCTATTGTTTGGAACAATTTGAAGAGTATTGGTATTCGCTCTTCTTTGAAATTCTGGTAAAATCTGCACTGAAACCATCTGGTCCTGGGCTTTTTTTGATTGAAAGACTTTTAATGACTGTTTCTATTTCCTTAGGGTTATAGGTCTTATTTAAATTGTTTATCTGGTCTTGATTTAATTTTGGTATATGGTACCTATCCAGAAAATTGTCCCCATTTCTTTTAGATTTTCCAGTTTTGTGGAGTACAGTTTTTTGAAGTATGACCTGATGATTCTCTGGATTTCCTTGTTGTCTGTTGTTATTTCCCCCTTTTCATTTCCTATTTTGTTAATTTGGATGCTCTCTCTCTGCCTTTTAGTTAGTTTGGATAAGGGTCTCTCTATCTGGTTTATTTTCTCGAAGAATCAACTCTTTGTTTCATTGATTCTTTGTATTCTCTTTATTTCAATTTTATTGATTTCAGCTCTCAATTTGATTATTTACTGGCATCTATTCCTCCTGGATGAGTTTGCTTCTTTTTTGTTCTAGAGCTTTTAGGTGTGCTGTTAAGTTGCTAGTGTAAGATTTCTCCAACTTCTTTATGTGGTCATTTAGTACTATGGCTATTCCCCTTAGTACTGCTTTCATAGTGTCCCATAAGTTTGGGTTTGTAGTACATTCATTTTCATTGAATTCTAGGAAGTCTTTAATTTTCTTCTTTATTTCTTCCTTGACTCACTGATGATTCAGTTGAGCATTCTTCAGTTTCCATGAGATTGTAGGCTTTCTATAATTTTTGTTGTTGTTGAAATCTAGCTTTAGGCCATTGTGGTCTGATAAAATATAGAAAATTATTCTAATTTTTTTGGTGTATGTTGAGATTTGCTTTGTGACTCAGTATGTGGTTAATTTTAGAGAAGGTTCCATGGGGTGCTGAGAAGAAGCTATATTCTTTTTTGTTAGGGTGGAATGTTCTGTAGATATCTTTTAAGTCCATTTGGTCTAACATAATGTCTATGAGATCCCTTATTTCTCTATTAAGTTTCTGTCTAGCAGATCTGTCCATCGGTGAGAGTGAGGTGTTGAAATCTCCCACTATTAATGTGTTGGGTTTGATGTGTGATTTAAACTTTAGTAATGTTTCTTTCACTTATGTGGAAGCCCCTGTATTTGAGGCATAAATGTTCAGAATTGAGACTTAATCTTGATGAATTTTTTGCTGTGATGAATATGTAATGTCTTTCCTGATCTCTTTTGAGTGGTTTTAGTTTAAAGTTTATTTTGTTAGATATTAGGATAGCTACACCAGCTTGCTTAAGTCCATTTGATTGGGAAGTCTTTTCCCAGCGTTTTACTCTGAGGTAGTGTCTGTCTTTAAAGTTGAGGTGTGTTTCTTGTATGCAGCAGAAGGATGGATCCTGTTTTTGTATTCATTCTGTTATCCTGTATCTTTTGTGTTCATTTATATTAAGGGATATTAATGACATGTGATTTTTAATTACTGTTATCTTTTGGTGGTAGTGTGTGTGTATTTCCCTTCTTTGGGATTTGCTACTGTGGAGTTATCTATTGCCTGTGTTTTCATGGGTGTATCTGTCATCCTTAAATTTGGGGTTTTCCTTCTAGTGATTTCTGTAGGGCTGGATTTGTGCATAGGTATGGTTTAAATCTGGTTTTGTCTTGGAATGTCTTGTCCACTCCATCTATGATGAGTGAAAGTTTTTCTGGGTATAGTAGCCTGGGCTGACATCTGTGGTCTCTTAGTGTTTGCATTTACATCTGTCCAGCACCTTCTGGCTTTCAAAGTCTCCATTGAGAATTTGGGTGTTAGTCTGATGGGTCTGCCTTTATAAATCACTTGGCCTTTTTCCTTTGCTGCTCTTAATATTCTTTCTTTATTCTGTATGTTTAGTGGTTTAATTATTATGTGATGAGGGAGCTTTTTGGGGGGTCTAGCCTATTTGGTGTTCTATAAGCTTCTTGTATCTTCATAGGCATTTCCTTCTTTAAGTTGGGAAAGTTTTCTTCCATGATTTTGTTGAATACATTTTTCTGTGCCTTTGAGTTAGTATTCTTCTCCTTCTTCTATCCCTGTCATTTTTAGGTTTGACCTTTTCATGATGTACCAGATTTCCTGGATGTTTTGTGTTGTGACATTTTTGGCTTTGGTGTTTTCTTTGACTAATGAATCTATTTCCTCTATTTTTATCCTCTATGCCAGAGATTGTCTCTTCCATCTCTTACATTTTGTTGGTTATGCTTGCATCTGTAGTTCCTGTTCATTTACTCAGATTTTCTATTTCCAGCATTCCTTGTGTTTGTGTCTTCTTCATTGTTTCTATTTCGCTTTTTAGGTCTTAAACTGTTTCCCTCACATATTTAATTGCTTTTTCATGGTTTTCTTGGCTTTCTTTAAGGGATGTATTGATTTTTTTTCCAATTTTTTGTTTATCTTTTCCTCAATTTCTTTAACAGAATTTCTCATTTCCTCTTTAAAGAACTCTATTATCTTCATAAAGTTATTTTTAAGGTTACTTTCTTCTGCTTCTTCTATGTTGTGATGTTCAGGTCTTGCTGTAGTAGAAGGGCTAGGTTCTGGTGATGCCATATTGCTTTTTATGTTATTTCATGTATTTTTGCACTGGTGTCTGTCTACCCATCTCTTCCTCCAATAGGTACAAGAGGTGCCTGTGTCTGAGAGAGCTCTCTTGTTCTAATTTGTGCTTGCTGTGTTGGTGTCTCAGGGAGCTGCTCTTGGTCTAATGAGAGCTGGCAGGTTCTTTGTCTCAGGGAGCCACTCTTGGTCCAATGAATGCTGGTAAATTCTGTGTCTCAGGAAGCCATCGGAGTCACAGGAGGGTGGGTAGGTTTGGGGTAGGGCATGGATCTTGTAGATTGCATGGTCTGATAGGGGGTTTTGATAGGAGAGCCTGCCCACAGGAGTCTTCCTTGCTGGCCAGCAACTGGGGCAGTGACAGGTGGGGGTTCCAACAAAAATAACTTTAAATATGTATTGATATACAAAAATATCTTAAACAAGAGTAGAAATATATATACAGTATAACAGAAATAAACTTACATTTGTATCAATAAATAAAAATTCTTGCCAATGTAAAATATTTTAGACTATTGGTTGTTTAAAAGTAGATTCAACAGTCCGTTCTTTACCCCATCATTTCTATACTATATCCCTCTTTTTCCCTTCAGAAAGAGATCTCTGAATCTAATCTCTTTTGTTTAGCTTTCTCCCTGACCATAACAAGTAACAGTTTGTAACCTCCAACTCAAATGATGATAAACATCCATAACACACTGAATGACCACAACCACCCACCCTACCTCTTGGGAATATGGGCATTGTGTTCTCTAGATTGCTTTCTGTTGTCTTGGGGTGCTGACATCTTTAAGGGACCCTGGAAAAAAATAAGATAATGGTCAAGTCCTGGGAAAGCTAGCTGTTGTCTAGTCCCAGTACGGCAGGAAAATGTAGGGCTTGTCTTAAGTCTGGCTGGAATAGTCTGTGAGGCTGGACCATCTCAGTCAGCAGTCTTTGAAGCTATTCTGGATGTAGAACTCTAAGGAAACTGTAACAGAGGTACTCTGGGAGACTGGATCCTGTGGGTCACCCATTTTCATTGGTGTTGTGGTCTTCTTCCTCTGAAAATGCATAAACTTTCAAAAATATATATCTGCATTAACACAAGTAATGAATATGCAGTGTGCACAAGTCAATTAAAGATGTTTTTTGTTCTATGTTTGAACAGATTAAAGACATCTCTCAAATTTATAAGTTCATTTGGACTGCATAACCAAACTGTAATATAAATCTCTATCCATGCCATATGAAAGAATGGCATGTGATAATTAGTCATGAGGACTCTGTAGCTAACAATATTCATCATATATCATCTTGTCTCCAAGCTGTTCCTGTGTAGATAGATCAGCTTACCCATCACCTATCCTGTAGTCTTTCTTGGTTCCTCCCCTATGTCTATAGCCAAGATACTGAAGAGGTCTTTCCAAGTCAAATCTGATCTCTATTAACCTGGAAGGAATCCACAGCTTTTCTTTTCCTATGGAAACAAAAGCATAACCTCTTCCCAAACATAATACATTTTATTTGACTTCCATTTTTAAGTTGAGACATTTTAAAATATATAGGTTGGTTTAAAATTCAGCAGTGCCTTCCACAATCCAATGTCTCTCAGCAGCTGTTGTGTGTTTATTAGCATTCAAAAAATTCAAAATTAATAAAGCACCATATAAGGTCCAAACTTCCTGTGTTATAAAATTTTTCACCCTTACATGACTTTTTTTTGTATTACTTTGCTTCTCTTTTTAAAGATTTTACCTTATTATTTCTGAACTAGTTTTTATGACTGTCTACCCTTTAGCCTACTCATATTGATAAATGCACTGTAACCTGTTTAGAGGCATTTTCTGTCTGAACCTGCTT
This sequence comes from Peromyscus eremicus, assembly GCF_949786415.1. Classification (NCBI taxonomy): domain Eukaryota; kingdom Metazoa; phylum Chordata; class Mammalia; order Rodentia; family Cricetidae; genus Peromyscus; species Peromyscus eremicus. Next base: position 193,295,510 of record NC_081416.1, on the reverse strand, counting down.
CACTGCATATCTGTAAACTTTTCTGTCTGCATGAGAAAAATTCAAGCCATGCCCAGCTTAGCTCATGGAATGCTGGTGACTTAAGTCTGCAGGCAGCGGCTGGGAGATGCCTCTCTATACCACAGCTGTATGAAAGACTGTGGGACTAGGAAGCCATGTTTGGCTCCATTTTTGTGTGTTTGTAATCTTTTTTTTCTTATGCTGTCTCAGGTCTTACGTGGAAATATGTGCCCCCATGTTGGATGTCATTTGTAGTTGGACTTTTTCCTTGGGACCACCGGCTCCACAATAACATGGACACATTATTAATTATAAGAGCTCATCCAATAGCTTAGACTTGTTTCTAACTAGCTCTTCTAACTTAAATTAACCTATTTTAATTCATTTACTTTCTGCCTCATGGCTTTATTACCTTATCTTCGTATTGCCCATCCTGCTTTCTCTGTGTCTCTTGGTTACTCTCTTCTTTTCCTCAGTACCTTCTCTGCCCTGAAAATCCTTCCTAGCTATTGGTCATTCAGCTTTTTATTAAACCAATTAGAGTGACACATCTTCACAGTGTACAAAAGGATTATTCCATAACACTGGCTGTCCAAAGAAAGACCTGTTACACTCATAGAATGTTTCCTATGATCAGTTGACTGAAGAAGAGAAGATTAGAGCCTGGTTTACTGATGCTGCTGTATGTTATGCAGGCACTACCCAGAAGTAGAAAGCTATAGACTTTCAACCGTTTCTGGGACAACCCTAAAAGATACTAGTAAAGGGAAATCTTCAAAGTGGGTAGAACTTTAGGTACTACATGTGGTAATACAGTTTGTTTGGAAGGAGAAATAGCCAGATGTGCAACTGTTCACTGATTCATGGCCAATGGATTCACTGGATGGTCAGGGACATGGAAAGAGCATGATTGGAAAATTGGTGAGAAAGACATCAAGGGAACAAGTATGTGGATAGATCTGTCCAAATGGGCAAAGGATGTGAAGATACTTGTGTTCCATGTAAATGCTGACCAAAGGTACTTCAACTGAGAGGAGCTAATAATAAAGTAGATAGGATGACCCATTCTGTGGACAGTCAGCCTCTTTCTCCAGCCATTCCTGTCATTGCCCAATGGGCCCATGAACAAAGTGGCCATGGTGGCAGAGATGGGGGCTATGCCTGGGCTCCACAACATAGATTTCTACACACCAAGGCTCACACCTGCTGCTTAGTGCCAAAACATCCAACAACAGAGACCAACACTGAGCCCCAGATATGGCATCATTCCCCAGGATGACCAACCAGCAAGCTGGTGACAGGTTGACTATATTGGACCACTTCCTTTGTGGAAAAGACAATGCTTTGCCCTGGAGTAGATATTGGTTATAGATTTGCCTTTCCTACACATAGTGTTTCTGCCAAAACTACTTATGGACTTATAGAATGCCTTATCCATTGAAATGGTATTCCATACAGTATTGCTTCTGACCAGGGAACTCAATTCATAACCAGAGCAGTGTGACTATGGGTCCATGATTATGGAATCCACTAGCCTTACAATTTTCCCCACAATCTTGAAGCAGCTGGCTCAATAGAAAGATGGAATGACCTTTTGCGGACACAGTTACAGTGCCAACTAGGTGTCAGCAGCATAAGGGCTTGAGCAGGGTACTCCAGAAGCTAGTATATACTTTGAATCAACATCCAATATATGGTACTGTTTCTCCCATAGCCAGGATCCACAGGTCCAGTAACCAAGAGGTGGAAAGGGGATAGTTCCACTCCCCATCACCCCTAGTGACCCACTAGGAAAGTTTTTTCTTCCTATTCCCACAACTCCAAGTTCTACTGTCTTAGAAGTTTTGGCTCTGGAGCGGGGAGTGCCCCTGCTAGGAGTCATAACAAACACTCCATTGAACTGGAAATTCAGACTTCCCCCTGGTCACTTTGGGCTTTTAACTCTCTTAAACCAACAGGCTAAGAACAGAACAACAAACAGTGTTAGGAGGGATGATATATGTAGATTATCATATAGAAATTGAATTGCCTCTCCACACTGAGATAAGGATTATGTCTGGAATACAGGTGATCTTTAGGGCATCTCTTGATGCTACCATGTCCTATGATTAAAGTCAATGGAAGCTACTACAGCCTAATCTAGGCAGGATGACAAAGTTCACAGACCCATGAGGAATGAAGACATGAATACTACATAAGAAGAGCCAAGACCTGCTGAAGTACTTGCAGAGAGTAGAGGAAATACATGTGGGTAGTAAAGAAAGGTAGATATAAATACCTATAAATAAATATAAGGTAGATATAAATGTAAGGTCATGTGACCAGTTGCAGAAATGAGGACAACAGACACGAGTGCTTTTGTTGTATTTTGTTAAGAATGTATTTGTACTGCACTGCCACCCAGGGTAATGGTGATATCCAGGCCCAGCTGGTGCTGAGGACCATGTCTGGGTTCATTGTCCTACCACAACTGGGGTCTGTGTTGAGGTCCAAGGTCCATGTTGCCACCAAAGTTTACACGAAAGCCTGGAGTTGGGCCACAACCAACTGGTGTCTGGGGGGCATATTGCCAGCAAAGCCATCCTGTTCTAAGTGGCCTGTGCTTCCACCAGAATCAGGATGTCATCTGGGCCCAAGCTGATGCCAAGGGCCATGTATGGGTCCATGGTCCTGTTGCAGCTGTGGTCTGTATTGATGTATGTGGTCCGAGTCACCTCAGGGGGCCATAGGGACCATGAGTGATAAAATCAGAGGGTCATGCTGAGCCAGCCACATCTTTCACTGGCCCTGGGATAGCTGGTCCTGCACCTTGCTGGACACTGCAACATGAAAGCTGGTCCCAACCCTCATGGAAGAACTGTCCCTGGCACTTGGGAGAGATGGCCCCACCACTCAACAGGGGTGAGGGAGAATTGACCATGATAACATTGACATAGGGAGGACTGTCCAGCTCAACTACCACTCAGACCCACAGCCTAGGCCTTGCCTTGGTCCCCCTTAACATCTACCTCTGGTTGCTCATGAAGGGATGGGTTCTATGGAATGATACCCACAGGATTTCTATGAATCCAGGCAGCCAAGAGATATCTGAGGGGAGTTTAGGTGAGGATTCAGTGATATTGGTGTACCAGAAACCAGAGGCCTTGAACCAAACCTATGATACATTGCAATGAACATTTGCAAGTATGGCTGATTGAACAAAAGGGTATACTGTGTGACACATCATGGTTCTCAATGCCACCAGGACAAATGAAGAGGTGTTGGAGAGTCAGAAAAGATGGAGGATCGAAGAGAAATTTTGTTTTTGGTTTTGTTTTCTTTTTTGTTTGCTTGCTTATTTTGTTTTGTGCTGAAGACCTGCTTCAAGAGAGGGGTTCAGGTCCCAAAGAGGATTGTGGAGTTGGGGGAGGAAACAGGACAGGATCTGAGGGTGAATCAGGATAGCTGACAGGAGAATTTAATTGGAAAAAAAAAAAAAAAAGAATACACCGAGGGCATGTGAGCTAGAGTGTGGCTTGAAATCAGGGTTTGAGTAATGTAACCTTGACCTTGGCAATAGGTACCAGTCATATGTTAATTAAATGGCCACAAGTTCCTTTTGCCAGAGATAAGGAGGATGATTGCTTTAGCAAACAGAAACTTTCCTCAAGCACTGGAGAGAATGAAGACCCTTATCCAAATGCCTTACTTGTAGACCAGATACCATAGTACAATTTCTCAGTCTTGGTATATGGGTATGCTCCCCTCATAATGCTCCCAAAAGGGAAGATCCTGATTCCTAACTCTTTCCCCATTAAACTGTACCATTCTGATTTCCCTATATTTATGAACTGAACTCTTGTCCTAAATGGCCTCAGGCTCTGAATCTGAATTGTAGACATTTCTCCTTGGGATCAGGTGTGTCTAGTAAATCTCTAACTTTCCTGTTATTGATATAATTAGGAGAGCACAACGGGATTCCTGGTTCCATGATGGCAAGGATTTTTTTTCCCAAAGAATTATTATTTTGTTTAGAGAGGCTACCATTGTATACATTTTCATTCTTTACCAAAGCCCACACAAAATTTCCCAAAGAAAAAGATATTAATATTGAGAATCATTAAAAATAAAATTTAAAAGGTACCGCAGAAGTGTGGTCAGCAATGTTGAAATGATGGAACTTTGTCAGGCAGTAATGGTTGCCATGTGATCCACACCAGTTTTGTTTTGTTTTGATTTTTTTTTAAATTTTATTTTTGCAGGATGCTGTAAGGGTGAGGGGAGGATATGGAGGGACTGGGAGTTGAGCAGAATTTGGATGCATGATGTGAAATTACCAAAGATTCAATAAAGAAATTATGTTAAATTTTAAAAAACACAATTAAAAGTTCCTCCATGGCTTCTTGTTCAGTACCTACCTCTAGGTTCCTACTCTGAGTCCTTCAATAATGGACTGTGATAATGTAAAGTGTAAGCCAAATAAACCCTTTCCTTCCAAAAAAGAATGTACTTGTACAGATATTTGTGTTTTCAATTTCCTTATATGTTGTAATATCGATGAAAAGAATACTAATAGGCTGTCCCCCAGGGGACATTGCCACCTATTTGAAATTTATAAAGCATTTGCAGTTTTTCAATGGATAGTTATATCATGTTAGGCATAATTACGACCCAGTTAAATATATAATGCATTTGTGATTGTCTACATGATAGTTATGTTTAGGCATTGTTATGACCAGGTTATTGTTTTCATTTGGAAGTTAATTATGACATAAGGAGGTGTGATTGTGTGTCAAGTTGACAAGGGGTGGACTGTGATGACTATTCTTGGTTGTCAACTTGACTATATCTGAAATGAACTATAATCCAGGAATGGAGAGCAGAGTTGTGATCCTGATCTTGAGGCAGAAAGACAACTTGTCTCTGATCTAGATCTTAAAATTGGATGATGAGATGACATATGCCTTTAATCCAGACCTTAAGACAGGAAGGCACACCTTTAATCTGGGCTATACCTTCTACTGGAAGCCTATGTAAAGACATGGAAGAATGAAGATTTGGTTCATTTTTCACCTGCTTGCCCTCCCCTTGTCAGCATATCCATCTCTTAACTGGCATGGGAGCCTACTTTTTTAGGATTCCAGCATATGCAGACCAGCTGAGACACTCAGCCTCCTGGGACTGAGCAACTACTAGATTCTTGGACTTTCCGTTCACAGCTAACCATTGTTGGATGGCCACCTCTAAGTTATTCCAATAAGTTCCCATAGATAGATAGATGCTCATTCCATAAGTTTTGTGACTCAAGAGAGACCTGACTAATATAAGTGGTACATGAAAGTCTCCCACTATCGATGTGTGGGAGTCAATATGTGATTTAAGCTATGGTAGTGTTTCTTTTACAAACTTGGATAACCTTGTGTTTAGTGTATAGATGTTAAGAATTGCAATGCACCATTGGTGGATTGTTCCTTTGATGGGTATGTAGTATCCATCCTTAGCTATCCAAATTCATTTTATTTTAAAGTTAATTTTGTCAGATATTAAAGTTGTTAAACCAGCTTAAGTCCATTGCTGCTTAGGTCCATTTTCTTGAAATATCATTGTCTACTCTTTTACCCTTTAACCATTGATGTTAAGGTGTATTTTTTGGATGTAGCAGAAGGATAGATGCTGTTTTCATATCCATTCTGTTAGTCAATGTACTTCTACTGGGAATTTAAACCATTGATATTGAGAAATATGAATGAGCAGTATTTGTCAATTTCTATTATTTTGGTGGTTCTGTTGCTGTTTGTGGTGGTAGTAGCAGTGCGCGCATGCGTGTGTGTGTGTGTGTGTGTGTGTGTGTGTGTGTGTGTGTGTATGTGTGTGTCCCCTCATTAGATTTGCTGGTCTGGGATTTTTTTACTCCCTGTGTTTTCTTGGGTGTAGTTAATGTCTTTAGGTTGGAATTTTCCCTCTAGCACCTGTTCCAGGCCTAGATTTGGAGATAGATACTACTATCTATCTGGTTTTTATCATGGACTGTCTTGTTTTTTCCCTCTGTGGAGATTGAATGCTTTACATGGTGTTGTAGTCTGGGTTGGGATCTATGGTCTCTTAGAATCTTTAGCACATCTGCACCAACACATCTGGCTTTTAGAGTCTGTATTGAGAAGTCAGGTGTAATTCTAATAGGTCTGCCTTTATATATGTCTTTTTTCCTTTTAGTTTTTAATATTCCCTTTTAGTAACTTCAGTGTTTTTATTATTATGTGCCAAAGGGGAATTTCTTTTCTGGCCCAATTTATTTTGTGTTCTGTATGCTTCTTTTACCTTGACAGACATCTCCCTCTTTGGGGAAGGAAAATTTTCTTCTATGATTTTGTTGAAAATATTTTTTGCACCTTTGAGCTGAGAGTCTTCTCCTTGCTCAATTCCTATTATTCTCTGATTTGGTCTTTCCATAGTATTCCAGATTCCTTGTTTTTTGTTTGTTTGTTTGTTTTTAGATTTAACATTTTCTTTGACTAATGTATCCATTTCTTCTGTAGTGTCTTCAATGTCTGTGTTTCTTTCTTTCTATCCCTTGTTTTCTGTTGATGAGGCTTCTCTCTGTGGTTCCTGTATGAGTTCCTAAATTTCTCACTTGCAACTGTCCTTCAGTTTGGGTTGTCTTTATTAATTCTACTTCCACTTTTAGGTCTTGAACTGTTTTATTCATTTCCTTCTACTGTTTGTGTTTTCATAGATTTCTTTAAAATATTTATTCATTTCCTCTTTAAGGACCTCTATCCTCTTCATAAAGGCTGTTTTAAGGTCTTGTCCTTGTGCTTTAGCTCTGTTGGAGTACTCTGGGCCTGTTGTTGGTAGGGTTGCTAAGCTCTAGTGGATACATATTGGCATAGCTATCATCATTGTGTTTTTATGCTGGCATCTAGACATCTGCAGCTGGGAAAACTAAAATTCTAGGTGCTGATATCTGGTCTTGTCTTTGTTGGGTGAGCGTTTTGTTCCTTGGTGTCTGTTTCTTCTCTGGTTTCTAAGAGTATATGGTGGCTGTGTTTCCTAATAGGAAATTCTAGGGTCTTGACAAGCTTAGACACTAGGGGTTCAGGTGAAAATGTGTTTCTGGGCATTTAGAACTGACACTTAGGAATGGGGGTGAAGGAGCTTGGGGGGGCACAGCAGGGAGAAGAGCAAAGTGTTCCACCAAAGTCTGCTTAGTCCCCTGGAAATGAGAGAGATAGTGAGGAGAGGGTCCAGCAGGTCTGCTACAGAGCTAGGGATGAGAGTGGGGATGGATTTGGAGGAATGGAGAGGAAGGTGAAGATCTGCAATTAGCCTCTTGCTTCCCTAGTCAAAGTGGCCTAGGTTTCCCAGGGAAGGCCTGCTGGAGTTGCAGGCTGGGATAAAGTGGGGGAAGGGAAGTTGGGGACGCCCTGTGTGATGGACTGGGTATGGAGTAATGGGAGAACAGAGGTTGCAGCAAGTATTTTGCTACAGAGCTAGGAATGAGATTGGGAAGTTAGATTTGGAAGAGCAGAGGGAGAGGTAAAGATCTGCGGTTAGCTTACCTGTTTCCTGCGGGGCTGGACTAGCTTTCAGGTTCCCACTGAATCAAAATATTTTTAATTCATTTGTCTCAAGTTCAAATTTGCAGATCTTTCCCAATAATCTGAAGGCCTAGTTCTTATTTGTTGGGAGAGAGAGAGAGAGAGAGAGAGAGAGAGAGAGAGAGAGGTAAGGAGAGGAAAGGAGAGGAGAGGAGAGGAGAAGAGAGGAGAGACAGACAGAGACAGTCAGAGTGCAAGCAAACTTGAGGCAAAAAAAATTCATTAGGCTTAGGCAGAATGGTTATATAAAATAACCAAATAAAAGCTTCAATTTGCTTAGGAATGGAAGATTCTATTCTTGGGTGCTGGAGAGATGGCTCAGTGGTTACGAGCACTGGCTGTTCTTCCAGAGGACCTGGGTTTATTTCCCGGTGTCAAAACGGCAGCTCACAACTGACTGTAACTCCAGTACCAGGGGATCTGGCATCCTCACACAGACCTACATCAGGCAAAACACCAATGCACAGAAGAAGGAGGAGGAGGAAGAGGAGAGGAAGAAGAATCAGAACCTGTTCTTTTACGGTCTCCTTGAGGGATTAGGGGGGAGAGAAATGTGTGTTCTAAGGAAAGGGGCTCAAGGTCAGCTGACATCATTCAAGGTTGACTCAGGGACATTATGTTTTCTCCAGTTTCTGGCTGAAGTAGGTGTTGGGAAGTTCACCAGGACATTACTGGATAAGGTTTGTCTGAGAGATCCCTAGGTCTAGTTAGGGTGTGACATGATGAGGATCACTTGTCCTGCCTGCAGCCCTTTGTTTGGTATCTTTAAGGCCCTCTCCCAGGAAGAGCCAGGTAGTTTTTCTACCTCTGTGAGAAGATGCTATCAAAGTATTTAAATAGTGGCACTGTTCAGCTAGAGATGAGCAGGGACTGCTCCACTTTATCCTGTTTTCTTTTATTTTGACATTATAATTTAATTATAACATTTCTCTCATCTCTCCAAACACTCCTGGTAGGGTACCCCACCCCACTCTCCTTCAAACTCACTGCCTCTTTTTTTTTTTTTTTTTTTTTTGGTTTTTCGAGACAGGATTTCTCTGTGCAACAGTCCTAGCTGTTCTGGAACTCACTTTGTAGACCAGACTGGCCTCCAACTCATTGAGATCTGCCTGCCTCTGCCTCCCAAGTTCTGGGACTAAAGGCTTGCATTACCATCACCTGGCACATCCTTTTTTTAAAAAACTAATTGGTATTATATATATTCCTAAATACATCTTGCTCAGACTGTATATGTTACTTGTGTGTATGTTTTCAGGGTTAACAGTTTAGCACTGACAACAAACTAGTGTGATTTTCCATGGGGAAAGACCACCTCTTCCAACCCCAGCTTTCCTCAGTTCTTTGTTGGGGGTAGGTTAAGACCTCAAGGTTTTTTCCCTATTCAATTTAGCATGTCCACTGGTGTTAACTGTTCTTGATACCAAGTTCATTCAGGTAACCCTGGACAGGATTCTTGGCCCATTGCTTATGTTACCCTAGGCCTACGACATATATTTTCTATGCCTTTCTGTGTTCTGTTGGTACTTGATTTTGTCCCTTCTGTGAAAGCAGGTACACAGATGCAACAAAAAGTGATCTACCACCTCCTTAAAGTTTATTGTGCAACTTAATTTTGTAGCAGTGGAGCCAATTTAGGTCAATCTCAGTGCACATCCGCCCTGTTAGATAAAGCTCAGATATTCAGAGTTAAAAACCAACATGCCAGCTTCCTTTCCCAAATCAAGTTTTGACATACAATAATGTCAAATTTTAATATAACATTAAAGTTATTAAAAGAACATCTTCATTGATTGAATATATGAAATAAATTTTTTGAATATATGAAAAAATGGTAGACTGACAGCTTCTCACATGTAAAAATGTTTTTCCCTAAGATATAAGCAATCAGATAATATAAAAATGAAGGTTAAAAAATTAGGTTAAGGGGAAAATTAAACAATGAGAAAAAACAAACTACCCTAGAAACATAATAATGTTTCAATGCCTGGAAGTTAAACTAGGGGGTACATGCCTACAACCGGAAGAAGAGACTACTAGCTGAAGAAAGAGGACCCTGTGATGGGGTCCAGTGTTGGGGTACACAGTGAGTCTGAGGCCAGCCTGGGCTATCTAGAAATGTGTGTGTGTGTGTGTGTGTGTGTGTGTGTGTGAGAGAGAGAGAGAGAGAGAGAGAGAGAGAGAGAGAGAGAGAGAGGACAGATAAATGGCAGTGCCTAAGGAACAATGAGTTTCTTCTCTGTACAGGTACAGGACCCACACATGCACTTGCACTTTCATGACTGTATGCACACACAAACATATTATCTTGATAGCAACTTCTTAAAATGGGTTTGATCCCATTTGGGCTCATGTAATTCAATGTAGCAGATAGAAAAAAATGAGACAAGGGCAAAAAGTTTATGAACATATGAGGATCAAAACTTAATTAAAAATCAAATGCATGGTTCCAGACATGGTGGTACATTCCTTTAAGTCCAGCACCTAGGGGGAGAGCTGGGGCTGGGGGTGTGAGGGGGGAGGCGGGTGGATCTCCGTGAGTTTGAAGTCAGCGTGGTCTACATAGAGAGTTTCCAGGCAGTCCAGGGTAACCTATTGAGTGAGACCATGTCTCAAGTAACTAAAATAATGAGTTTGAGATCTGGTAGGTTTCAACCTGGTTACATTTCTACATTGTTGGTTCTGAACACAGCACACACACTTGGCCAACAAACACTGCCTCAAACACCTAGGCTCAGTTCTGACACTTTGGTATGTTATTTATTGAGGGTTTTTTACTACATATTCAAAGATAACGCTTACTTACAAAGAATAAAAGTTTTTAATATTTTCCTACCTTTATTTTGCTATGCAAATGTCAAATAAATGTACCTTTGGATTGTATTGCATTCAGATGTTTGATTTTTTTTTTAAAAAAATTGAGGTTTCTGACTTGAGATTTATCAATAATTGCTAACTAAATTTTTGACTTTTGATTAGGACAGAATATTCAACAATGGACCCTTAAGTACAGTGCTCAGATTTTGTACTATAAGAGCAATTCCTAATGTATAGAAAATCATAAAGTAGAAATATCAATTCCTAGAAATCAATCTACCTCAAGACTCAGCTTTACCACTCTTGGGTATATACCCAAAGGATGCTCGATCATACCACAAGGACACTTGCTTACCTATGTTCAAAGCAGCTTTACTCATAATATCCAAACCTGGAAACAATATAGATGCCTCTCAACCAAAGAATGGATAAGAAAATGTGGTACATTCACACATTGGAGTATCACTCAGCAGTAAAAACAAAAACAAAACAAACAAACAAACAAACAAAAAAAACGAATGACATTGTGAAATTTTGTAGGCAAATGGATGGAACTAGAAAGAATCATCCTGGGTGAGGTAGCCCAGACCTAGAAGACAAACATGGTATGTACTCAATCACAAGTGGATGTTAGGTGTAAAATAAAGAATAACCAGGCTACAATCCACAGATCCAAAGAGGCTAGGTAACAAGGAGGTCCCAAGGGAAGCCGCATGGATCTCCCTGGGAAGAAGAAATAGAAGGGTTCTCATGGCTAGATTGGGGGTGGGTGAAGATGGAAACTGGAGGGATCAGGTTGGGGATTGGATCAATGGGGAGAGTACTGAAAGATGACTGGAAAGGGTGTGCATTTTGGGTCAAGTAGAAACCTGATACAAGGGAAACTTCCAGGAATCTAAAAGGATGGCACCACCTAAGACTCCTAGCAATCATGGATACCTAACCTAAACTCTCCATCTCCTGTGATCAGACTGGTGATTACCCCAATTGTCATCAGAGATCCTTCATCCAGTAACTGATGGGAAACAGATGCAGAGACCCACAGCCAAAAACGTTAGGCCAACCTTTGAGAATTCTGCTGAACAGAGGGACAAAGGGTTGCTAGGAGCCAGGTAGGTCAAGGGTATCACAAGCAAACCCACAGAAACAACTAACCTCGCTCATAGAAACTCACAGTCTGAACTAACAATCAGGGAGCCTGGATAGGACCAACCTAGGCCATCTACAGATATGGGACAGTTGTGTAGCTTGATCTACTTGTGGGACTCCTAACATGGGAGCAGGGGTTGTCCCTAATGCTTTGGCTGGCTCTTGGGAACCTATTCCTCATACAAGATTGCCTTGCCCACCTTTAATACAACGGGAGGTGCTTAGTTTTACTGCAACTTGATGTGCCATGCTTTACTGATACCATAGGAGGCCTGTCCCTTTTTGAACAGAAACAGAAAAGGAGTGGATTGATGAGAGAGAGGTGGGGGTGTAGGGAATGAAAGGAGAGGAGGAGGGGGAACCTGTAGTCTGGATGTAAAATAAATAAATAAATTAATTTAATTTTAAAAATAAAAAAATTATCTTTGGAAAGCATGGAAGATAGGTTGGAAAGATGGCTCCATGGTTAAGAGCGCTTGCTACTGCCAGGTAGTGTAGCATATGCCTTTAATCCCAGCACTCAGTAGACAAACACAGGTGAATACCTGAGTTCAAGGCCAGTCTGCTCTATAGAGTGAGCTCCAGAACAGTGAGGGTTACACAGAAAAAACCTGTCTCAAAAAAAAAAAAAAGAAAGAAAGAAAGAAAGGGAAAGGAAAGGGAAAGGAAAGGAAAGGAAAGGAAAGGAAAGGAAAGGAAAGGAAAGGAAAGGAAAGGAAAGGAAAGGAAAGGAAAGGAAAGGAAAGGAAAGGAAAGGAAAAAAGTGCTTACTGCTCTTACAGAGGACCTGAGTTGGTTCCCAGAAATCTTACCTCAGGGAGCTCACAACCACCAGTAATTCTAGCTCCAGTGGATCTGAGACCTCTTCTGGCTTCTGCAGGCACCCACTCTCACACAGACACATAAACAAAAATAAAATAATTTTAAAAAAATATTTCTGTAAATCTGAACCAACAACCAGGGATCCTGCATGGGACCAACCTAGGTCCTCTACATATATGTGACTGTGTAGCTTGGTCTAGTTGTGGGACTTCCAACAATGGGAGCAGGGGCTGTTCCTAATACTTTGGCTGTCTCTTGGGAACCTATTCCTCATACTGGATTAGCTTACTGAGCCTTAATACAAGGGGAGGAGTGTAGTCTTACAGCAACCTAATATGCCATGCTTTGTTGGTACCCATGGGAGGCCTGCCCCTTTTTGAACAGAAACAGAGGAGGAGTGGATTGAGGGAGGAGAAGAGGGAGGGGAAATTGTGGTCAGGGCAAAAAAGAGAGAAAGAAAAAGAACGAAAGGAAGAAAGAAAGAAAGAAAGAAAGAAAGAAAGAAAGAAAGAAAGAAAGAAAGAAAGAAAGAAAGAAAAGAAAAACTTCTGTCTTAGGGTTTTGTTGCTGGGCAGAGACAGCATGACCACAAAAAATCTTATAAAGCAAAACATTTAGTTGGGGTTGGCTTACAGTTTTAGAGGTTTAGTCCATCATCATCATGGCAGGAAGCATGGTGGCACGCAGGTAAACATGGTGCTGGAGAAGAAACTGAGAATTCTACATCTGTATCTACAGGGAATAGGAAGAGACAATGAGCCACTAGGCCTGGTCTGAGTTTTGGAAACCTCAAAGCACACCCCTGCAGCAACACATTTTTCTCCAAGAAAGCCAAAGCTACTCCAACAAGGCTACACCTCCTAATAGTGCCACTGCCTATGGGCCTATGGGGGCCATTTTTATTCAAGCCACCATGGCATCAAGGATGCTTTACATCCTGAGGTATCAAAAATATTTAGCCAAAATGTAGTTCTTTATATAAGAATAAACATATCCACCTCACAATTTTGCAAATTTACTTGCATCCTTAAAAAAGTATAGTTACATACATACTAAATAATTGTGTCAAAGCAAACGTCTTTATAGTTATCAGTTAGTATTTAATTTATATCTCTACTTTGTACATGCATATACTCAAGGTTGTGGAATAAATTCTTGGGTAGAAAGAAATTGTGAATGAAAAGATTTAAGAAACCTCCACTGAGGCTAAAGACATGACTCAGTGGTTAACAGCACTACTGCTCTCCTTGAGGGCTCAAGTTCAGTTCCCAGAACCCCTGTCTGGCAGCTCAGAGCCTCCTGAACGTTATCTCCAGGGAATCTGATCCTTTTCTAGCCTCCTTGGGCACTGTACTCACATACCCAAACTCATACATAGCAAACAAATGTACACATGATAAGATATATAATCTTAGGGGGCTAGAGCAGTGGCTCAGCAGTTGTGAGAACTTGCTGCTTTTACAGGGAACCCAAATTTGGTTCCCTGAACCTACATGACAGCTCAGACTCATCAATAACAGGGGATCTGATGGCCTTTTCTAACCTTGGCAGGTACCAGGCTCATGTGTGGTGTGCATGTATCTATGCAAGCAAACATTCATATACATAAAATAAAATAAATGAATATATATACATATATAATAAAATCTTTGGAAAAGAGGAGAGGAAGAAGAAGGAGGAGGAGGAGGAGAAGGCAAAGGAGGAGAAGGAAGAAGAGGAAAAGGAGAAGCAGAAGCAGAAGCAGAAGCAGAAGCAGAAGCAGAAGCAGAAGCAGAAGCAGAAGCAGAAGAAGAAGAAGAAGAAGAAGAAGAAGAAGAAGAAGAAGAAGAAGAAGAAGAAGAAGAAGACGACAAAATGGCTTAGTGGATAAATACCTCCTTGTCAAACCTGATGACCTAAGTTCCCTTTCCAGGATCCATAGGATGAGAGGGCAGAACTGAGTCCCTCAAGATGTCCTCAGATTTCCACATGAGTTCTATTACATACCTGTGTTCATATGTATGTATGTACATACATATATACATACATACACACCTTATTTAGCAATACAAATAGTATTATTAGAAAATCTATTAAAATAATCATACAAAAAAACAAAGAAGACTAAACATACCACCTGGTTAGAGGCTCAAAGAACATCCCTTAAAATTCAAATACTTTTCCTAACAAACTCATTATGTAAAATCATCTCCTCAACCTATGATTCTATCCTTGTAATTACATAGTTGTGCAAAGCCTAGAGCCCTAAGCAAATTAAATGCTTGTACATAAATAATACAATGGCCTGCTCCCAGCTGCCTTCAGCCAGTTTCTTTTTTGTCTTGACTCAACACAGAGCAATGTCCCCCACGTCAAAGGCTGCAAATGCTGTCAAATACTGGCACTGCCCAGTAGCCACCTTCCTCCTGGCCCTTTCTCTGGAGCTCGATATAAACACTGATGCCTGCAGAGGTACCAAGTATACACCTTAAACTCACCATGCCCAAGCCTTGCTCTAGGTTTCCACTCCAGGCTTTTTTCTTACTCCAGTGGATATAGGCTCCATCTTCGGGAGTCCCTGGCCAAAAGGTCTTATAGTCATTCTTTCCTCCATTTCCCACTTACAACACATCCAGCCAGAAATCCTCAGAGCTTAACATTCAAAACAGATCCAGAACAAGAACAAACACCTACCACTGCACTTCCGCTTCCCCCTCCACTCCCTCAGCCTTTTCCTCTTGCTGTGCCTCTCCTCCTCCATCTCCTCTGCCTCCTATTCTTCTTCTTCTGCCTCTTTCTTCCACCCTTCTGCCTCTCTACTTCCTTCTCTTCTTCCATTTTCTGTCTCTCTACTTCCTTATCATTCTCCTCCCCCACTTCTTTTTTCATCCTCTTTTTTCTTCATCCTTATTTTTCTGCCTCCTCTTCCCCCACCCCCTCTTTGTCCTCCCCATTCTTTCCCCCACACCTCCTTTCCCCCCTGTTCCTCTCCTTTCCTCTTTCTTTTTGTTTCCCTATCTGCCTTTTCTCTCCTTTTCTGACAAAGGAGCCCTAACCAACAGGCAAAGGATGTGTCTTTGCAGAAAGATGACATGCAACAGGATGCCCTCAAGGTAATAGGGATGGTTTGTAACAAAAATTGCCAATGAAAAGTGTTAGGTCCATAAGAGGGAATGGTGCCAGAGCCTGAGTCATGTGCTGAGAGAGCCTCCCCAGTTAACGAATGAGCATCGAAGTGTGGAGAAGCAGAGCCAGGCAGGGTAAGGATACAGCCGCTCTGGACAACAGTGGTAAGATGAAGGACCAGTTGTATATTATAGTAAATACTTTCCAGGAAATGGGAAATGAGTTTCCCAATCTCAGAGAAGGGATTTACACTTAAGGATGATCTATATGGTAGTGAATGGGAACTGGTATCAAAGAGGCAAAGGTATCATTTCTTTCCCTTTTTTTAAAAAAAAACTCTTCCCTTGAGTGCTGATTCTCCTCTCTCCTCTCCTTCCAGTCCCTTTCTACTACCTTCCCTCTCCAGCACACACACACACCCACCTTTGTTTCTCTTTATAAAAGAGCAGGTCTCCCAGGGTATCAACCAAGCACAGCTCCAGTATTCCTCTGTTTAGTTTTGTGTGGATGATCTGTTCACAGATTGGTGAGAGTTTCCTGTTGAAGTTTCCCATTATTAATGTGTAGGGTTTGATATGTGATTTAAGTTTTAGTGATATTTCCTTTATAAATGTGGGTGCCCTCGTATTTGGGACATAGACGCTCAGAATGGAGACATTATCCTGGTGGATTTGGATTTGTCCTTTGATGAATATGAAATGTCCTTCTCCATCTCTTTTGGTTAATTTTGGTTTTAAGTCTATTTTGTTAGATATTGAGATAGCTACACCAACTTGCTTCCCAGGTCCATTTGATTGGAAAATCTTTTTCCAACCCTTTACTCTGAGGTAATGTCTGTCTTTAATTTTGTGGTATGTTTCTTGTATGCAGCAGGAGGATGGATCCTGAATCTATTATGTTAGCCTTTGCTTTTTATTGGGAAATTGAGTTCATTGATATTGAGAGAGGGTAAAGACAAATTATTGTTAATTCCTGTTATTTTGGTGATGGTGGTGGTGGTAGTTGTGCGGTGGTGGTGGTGGTGGTGGTGGTGGTGGTAGTGGTGGTGTGAGTATGTGTGCTTTTCCCGTCTTTTGGTTTTGCTAGTATGAGATTATTTTCTGTTTTTACATGGGTGTAGTTAGCCTCCTTTGGTTGGAGTTTTCCTTCTAGCATGGGCTGGAATCTGTGATCTCTTAGAGTCTGTAAGACATCTGTCCAGGCCCTTCTGGCTTTTAGAGTCTCCAGTGAAGTCTGGTATCATTCTAGTAAGTCTGCCTTTGTATTTTACTTGGCCTTCTTCCCTTGCAGCTTTTAACATTCTTTTTTTTGTTCTATACGTTCAGTGTTTTGATTAGCATGTGCAGGGGCATGGGGGCGGGGGGACTGTTCTTCTGGTCTAATCTATCAGTTTCCTATAAACATCTTGTACCTTTATAGGCATGGCATTCTTAAGGTTAGGGAAATTTTCTTCTATGATTGTGTTTAAAATACTTTGTGGGCCATTGAGCTGGGATTCTTCTTCTTCTACTCCTATTATTCTTAGGTTTGGTCTTTTCATAGTATCTCATGTTTCCATGATGTTTGTGTCAGGATGGTTTTAAAAAATTATTTATTTATTTATTTATTTATGTATATGAGTACTTTATTTACATGTATGCCTTCATGACAGAAGAGGACATCAGATCTCATTATTGATGGTTGTGAGCCACCATGTGGGTGCCAGGATTTGAACTGAGGACCTCTGGAAGATCAGGAAGTGCTCTTAACAGCTGAGCGGTCTCTCTATCCCCACTTAGAAACATCTTTGTGTGTGTGTGTGTGTGTGTGTGTGTGTGTGTGTGTGTGTGTGTTGTTTTATTAATTTTTATGTGTTTTGTCGTTTTGTTTTGAGGCAGAGTTTTGTCATGTAGCCCTGGATGGCCTTGAACTCACTATGTAGATCAGGCTGGTCTTAAACTTAGAGAGATCTCCTGCCTTTGCCTCCTAAGTTCTGGAGTTTAAGGCATATGTCACCATGCCTAGCTTATTGTTTTGTTTCTTGAGACAGGGTCTCACTCTGTTACCTAGGCTGGCCTCAAACTTACAGCAATCCTCCTGTCTCAGTCTCCTAAGTTCTGAGATTGTAGACTACACAGATTCTTGAGTTGGAACTTAAAATTTTTTTTTATTTTATATCTTTTTTTTTTTTTTTTTTTCAGAGCTGAGGACCAAACCCAGGGTCTTGTGCTTGCTAGGCAAGTGCTCTACCACTGAGCTAAATCCCCAACCCCTCTTTTTTTTATTTTAATGAAGAAAGGCTGAACATTAAGAAATTAACATTCAATTTATCAAGTTAGCAAAAAGAGAAAATAGGAGCCTAAATGAAAGGAAATAGAAAAATAACGATATGTCAGCTGTAGTACTGAGACTAACTCCAAAAAACAAGAAACAAAAGAAAAAAACCCCACACCTTCTATTCACATCACACTCTTTTTCCTTCCCCTCTTCCTTCTTTTTTTATTTTTTTATTTTTTATTTTTTATTTATTTATTTTTTTAATGGGGCAGGGGGACTTTGTAGCAGGAATCTTAAAAGTTCTTACTAATAAAATCAAACCTGAGGCCAGTTATTGGGGTCAATGCTGGTAGATCCGAGTATCAGAACAAGCCACAGCTATCTCACCTAGCCAACTTCTTAGCTGGTCTTGTTTCCTCAGACTGGAAGCTTCTATGTCCTCATCCCAATGGCTCTCAGCTGAACTGCTGCTCGAAATCCTGAGCGCTTAACCAGCCAAATGCTTAACCAGCCAAATGCTTCTAGTTTCTGGTCCTCACGCCTTATAAACCTTTCTGCTTTCTACCACCACTCCCTGGGATTAAAGGCTGCTTTCTGGGATTAAAGGCGTGTGTCACCATGCTTGGCTGTTTCCAATGCGGCCGTGAACTCACAGAGATCCAGAGGGATTTCTGTCTCTGGAATGCTAGGATTAAAGGCGTGTGCTAACATTTTCTAGCCTAAGTATCTTGTGGCTTTTCTGTCTCTGACCCCAGATAAGTTTATTAAGGTACACAATATTTTGGGGAACACAATACCACCACAGGACTTTTTTTTCTGGTCTAATCTATCAGTTTCCTGTAAACTTCTTGTACCTTTATAGGCATGGCATTCTTAAGGTTAGGGAAATTTTCTTCTATGATTGTGTTTAAAATATTTTGTGGGCCATTGAGCTGGGATTCTTCTTCTTCTACTCCTATTATTCTTAGGTTTGGTCTTTTCATAGTATCTCATGTTTCCATGATGTTTGTGTCAGGATGTTTTTTAGATTTAACATTTTCTTTGACCGATGTATCAATTTCTTCTACTGTATTTTCTATGCCTGATATTCCTTTTTCCATCTCTTATATTCTGTTGGTGATGCTTGCATCTGAAGTTCTTGTTCACTTACCTAGATTTTCTGTCTCTAGGATTCTCTCAGTTTGTATTTTCTTTATTGCCTTTATTTCCCTTTTCAGGTCTTGAACAGTTTCATTAATTTATTTCATCTGTTTGTTTCTTCTTCTTAGCCTTCTTTAAGGGATTTATTCATTTCTACTCACCAATTGTGTTTTCCTGGATTTCTTTAAGGAACTCTATTATCTTCATAATGTTAGTTTTAAGGTCATTTTCTTGCATTTCAACTGTGTTAGAATGTTCAGGGTTTGCTGTGGTAGGATAACTGGGCTCTGGTGATGTCATATTGCCCTGGTTGTTGTCAACTGTGTTCTTAAGCTAGCCTCTAGGTGTTTGGGTTTGGGCTAATTATAGGTTTAAGTGTTGATTTCTGAGTTTGTCTTTGTTGGATCAGTGTTTTTTGCCTTGTTTTTTTTTTTTGTTTCCTCTTTAGTTTTCTGGCCTGAGGGGCCTGTCATTCTGGTGATAGGCAGTCCTGTATTCTAGGAGGTTGCCTCTGGTGAGGTTTTGGTGGTCTGTGTAACGTCTGGGTTTCTGGGAACTGGCATAGCCTCTGGAAGAGCAGGGGACTAGGATTCTGGGTACCAGCAAGGCCTCTAATAGTGCAGGGGGCTTCTGCCAGAGTTGTGGTCTAGGACCTGGTGACGAGGATGGGGAGGGAGCTGTCGGGGGAAGCCTGCACTGGCTCTGAGAAAGTGTTGGTGGTCTTCCAGTAGGGGGCTTACCTGGGGTTCTGGGTACTTGAGTGGCCTCTGATAGAGAAGGGGGCTTCTGCCAGAGTTGTGGACTGAGATATGGTGTGGGGTGGGATATGTTGGTGGAAAGCTGGTTGGGCTCTGAGGAGTGTTGGCAGTCTATGGGCAGGGTCTTAATTGAGGTTCTGAGTGCCTGTGTGGCCTCTGGTAGAGCAGGGGACTTCTGCCAGAATTGGGACCAGGATATGGTAACAAGGAGAAGGGGGCTGTTGTGGAAAAACTGGGTGGGCTCTGAAGAGTATTGGTGGTCTGTGGGTGGGGTCTTATTTGGGGTTCCAGGGTGGGGCCTTACTTGGGGTTCCAAGTACTGACAGGGCCTTTGGTAGAGCTGGGTGTGCCAGGATATCCAAAGGTATGAATTTCAACATTTGTTTTATGAATGAATGCAAATGACCTCTTGTCTTAATTAGGATTTCTATTGCTGTGAAGAGACACCATGACTGTGGCAACTCTTATAAGGGAAACATTTAATTAGGTCTAGCTTACAGTTTCAGAGGCTTAGTACATTATCATCATGGCAGGAAGCATGGCAGTATGCAGGCAGACATGGTACTAGATAAGAAGCTGAGAGTTCTAGATTTTGATCAGCAGACAGCAGAAGTGATGACTGTGTATCACACTGGATATAGCTTGAGCATATAAGACCTCAAAGTCCTCCCCCACCATGACACATTTTATTCAACAAGACCACACCTCCTCCAACAATGCCACACCTCCTAATAGTGCCACCCCGTATGGTCCAAGCATTCAAACACATGAATCTATGGGGATCATTCCTATTCAAACTACCACACCTCTCCTCCCAAACATTCTTGTTTACCTTTTCCTATTTGTAGTACTGGGGATCTCAGGATGTTTCTCATGCTAGGCAAATGCTCTGCTGCTGAGCCACATCCCCAGTCCACTTACTTTTAATTTTGAGGCAGAATCTTGCTAAGTTTCAAGTTGACCCTGAACTTACCCTGTAGCCCAGGAAAGCATGGAATTTGGAATTTTCCTGTCTGAGCCTTCTAGGCAGTAAGGGTTACAGTCTGGCACTATCATATAATTTAACATTCAAACAGCAGGATACTTGTTTTCAAAGTTAACTGATTGGGTTGACTTAAACAATCAAAGAAGAATCTATTACAGGATTCAGGGTACTTGACAACATGCAATAGCTAAAATACGGAGTTCAGAAACTGGGTCACAACTCAAGGAAACAATGACAGCAGAACCACTGCCAAGTTTTCCTAGGGACAGTCTCATTTGTTAAGTGCCAAGGCTGTGAAAATGAGCACCAAACTTTTCTTCGTGCCATGATAAAATCTCAGGGTGAGTTTAGCATGACACCACACTAGCCAGTAAGTGCCCTGGTGTTGTGGGGTATCCACCAGAGAAGACTGCTATAACATAGATTTGAGGCAATAGGAAGTCTTCATTAGCCAGCCGGAGACTACATTGGGTGTTCAGAATCTCAGAGTAGACTGAAACCTTCCTCAGGGTGAGTTTTTAAGCACAGAAAACATATCCTGGATTGTCATACTTCAGTTAACAAGAACAGTTAGCCAGAAACAGAACTACAAACACCAAAAAGTAAGGTTAGTACGTTTAGAGGTTTCCCCAGAGCTATGGTCTTTAATAGATTGGGTCTTTGTTTTCATTTTGGCAAGTGGTACTGTCTATGTCCTGAGTTTTATGACTTGGATGGTACTTCCATCATGGAGTCAGTTGTGCTAAGGTCTGGGGCCCTGTTATACTGGAAGACAAGTAACTAGCATTTAGGTTCCTAGTCGTTTGATGTAGGACTCCACGAGTGTTCACAAAATGATGAACTCTCCAAAAGGGGGATGATAGCCCAACTTCTCACTGAAAACAATTTTCTGGGATGGAGAGATGGTTTAGGAGTTAAGAGTGCACACTGCTCTTGCAGAAGACAGGAGTTCAATTCCCAGCTCACATCTTGGGTTGCTCACAACTACCTCTAACTCCAGCTCCAGGGAATCAAACGACTCTGGACTCCTCAGGTACCTGTACTCATAGGCACATACATACACACACAGACACACTTACACACACTTACACACATACAAGATTTAAAATAAAATAAATATCTTTTAAAAACTATTTTTGAAAAAATTCAAATACAGTTACAAACAGAACAATTAAAAAGTATTAATGATGGAAAGGATATGTCCTTACTACGTGCATTTAACATGTTTCTATACCTAGAAAATGTGAAATTAACCAGGAAAAAAACTCAAAATCATACAGTAACTCATGATCATGTCTGGTCACACCAAAACATTTTAACTTATCACTATTTACATTTGGAACAAGATAATAATTTGTTGTGGGGACAGAGTAAAATGTCATGTCTCAGTTATAACCAAAAGAAAATGTCTCCGGGGATTGAGAAGATGGATCAGTGAGTAAAGTGCTTGCCGGACAAGCATGAGGACTGGAGTTCCGGTCTTTAGTGCCTATGGCAAACAGCCTGGTATGGCGATGTGCATCTGTAATCCCAGCACTGAGGAGCCAGAAACAAGAGCATCAAGGTGGCTCTCTGGCCAACCAGCCGAGCCTAACTGATGCAAATTATTACCAATAGTGGGAGAGGATGGAGGGCAGGTAGAGGGCAAAGCATTGGGAGAGATTAAGTGACACCTTGGTGACAAAGGCCACTAAGAACCCTGTGGTGGACTGGCTGCCGCCCACTGACTTGGGGACCAAACAATAGGAAAATGAAGAGCAACCTCTGCATTCCCACCTTTAGACATGTGTTGGAAATACAAAAACTCTCTATGACTGCCTTAAGAGAATCTACTAGAGCCAGGTCAACCAGAGACATGATCCTTCTAGGTCCTTTACGCTAAACTAGAGAAGAGAAGAAATTATGACCAACTGAGGCAGAAACAGATGGCTCATTGCATTGGTGGAGTGACCGATTGCAGACTGTGGAAGTAAACACTCACCTGGTGAGGCTGTGAAAAGTCTAACAGAAGAGAGTGGCTTGAAGCCATCACACTCTATACAGAATCAGGGCCTGTTCTTCTTGCTTCTCCCACCTGATAGATAAAATGACAAGGAAGCTGTGCTGGTTTTAATTTTCAGTTTGACATAACCTAGAATCACCTGGGGCAGGGGTGTCTTCTCAGGAACTGTCTAGATCAAGTTATCCCATGAGTATGTCTGTGTGGATTGTGTTGATAGCCTTAACTGATGTGGGAAGAATGAAAGTAGGTGGCATTATTCCTTGGGTTTGGGGTCTAACTTGTACAGAGTAAAGAAAGCTAGGTTAGTACTAAGCATTATGCATTGATTCTCTCTGAATGTGATGTGACCATGAGCTTGAAGTTTCTGCCTCAACTTCCCTGAAATAAAGGACTATAACCAGGAATTGTGAGCTACAACAAACCTTTTCTTTACTAAATTGCTTTTGGTCAGACCATCCTGTTTGTTGTTGTCTTTTAGATGAGATTTTTCACTGACCTAGAACTTGCCAGGCAGGTTAGGCTAGCTGGCAGTCAACGCCTCAGGGATTCAGCAGTCTCTCTCTCTCTCTCTCTCTCTCTCCTTTTTTACTTTCTTGCTTTCTTTGGTGTTAACATTGGTTCTGGCCATCAAACTCAGGCTCTTGCATCTGCAGCAATCAATGTATCAAACGAGTCATTTTCCATTCTGTGTTGGTTTGAATGAGAAACACTCCTCACAGGCTCATGCATTTGAACACTTAGCCTCCAATTTGAGATACTATTTGCAGAAGTTTAGGAAGTCCAGCCTCGCTGGAATGAACATATCACTGAGGGTGAGCTTTGAAGTTATACATACTTTCCCCGACTTCTACTTTGCTCTCTGATTCCTGCTTGCATTTGAAGACTGAACTCTCTGCTTCCTGTCTGCCTGCTGTCTTGTCTTCTGACCATGATGGACTTGTAATTCTTTGGATCCATAAGACAAAAGAAACTGTTGCCTTGACCATAGTGTTTTATCATAGCAATAGAAAAGTAACCAATATACTTTTCCTAATTTTTTTTTCCTTCTTGAAAGAACTTTTAAGGATCACAACTTGAGCACATTATAAAAATGTCTCATCTTCCTGTTCTGGAAATGCTCGATAATATTATACAATCAATTTGATGCTTTTTGTTCAAGCTTTTATCTTTGATAAACATGAAACTATGACAAACTTATGTAATTTTCCTAATAAACTCAATTGCTTTGAAGTTTAATTAGTGAGAAACAATATTGTTGGGGCAATACACTTCAGTGCTTTCTTGCTTTCCCTCTCTCTGCATTTACTTTGTCTGGACAAAAAATAATTTACCACAGAGATTTTTATACATGATTTTACTTCTACTTCAAGAAAGCTGTCAATCACTGTTCAAAACTCACCTCACAGATGTGAAGGCTTTTCAAATAATACCTTTTCTTAAAAGATGCATGGCCTAAATGGAATTAAGTAACATTAAATACTGCTATTAAAGATTATTTTCTTTAATGATATAAAAGCCAAAACCATAAACAATTCTACAAAGCAGTCTGCCTATCATAAAACCCATCTATTTCCACCTTACATCTTTTTACAGTTTTTTTCCCTTCATTTTTTTTCTACCCCTTCTCGTCCCAAGAGTACAAAACATTCTCATTAAAGGTACTTGTTCTGAGCGTAGCATGGTGGCACATGCCTGCCATGCTAATTCTTGGGAGGTAGAGGCAGGAAGAAAGTTCAAGGCCATCCTCAGCTACATAGTGAATCTGGATGCAACCTGGACAGTGTGAGACCCTGATCAAAAAGAAGCAAAATAAAACAAAATTTAAAAAGCAGGACATAATCATATATGTCAGTCTAGAAAGACAAATACCAGGACTGGAGCTATGGTTCAGTGCTTAAGAGCCCTTTCAAAGGGCAGATTTTGCTCCCAGCACCTGTTAATATTCTGACTCACCCCTTGGTGCCACCCTGTGTCCAAGGGATCAACATCTTCTCCTGGCCTCCATGGTCACTTGCATGTATGTGACACATGGACATACACACAAAAAACAATCTTTTTTAAAAATGAAAGAATGAAAATTGTCTTGAGAAACAAGAGTGGGAAGAGGGTAAGAAAATGGAGGTTAGAAGAGAATGGGAAGAATGTGCTAGACACACAGGATATACCTGCATGATAATAAAGAATAAAACAAAGCAGAGAAGAAAAAGATTTGTTCTTCTCTGTTTCGGGAAATTCTATGTCTAGATTCTGGCTTCTAGCATAGGAGTCCTTGCTCCTAAAACTCATGGTGTAAGGTGAGAGGATAAAAGAGGAGAGAAATCAGCTTTATAACCTGAAGACGTTCATGAGTCTGGAATTCTCATGACCTAAACAACTCACATCAGGCCCCTGATCCCAGCTCTGTCCATCAGGTTCATCATCCTACCCTTGTCCTTGAGCACTCCCCTCCCCCCCCCCAATCTTATCCATGAGCCCTGCTGTGGGATGGTCTGTATGTCAAATGTGTTGCTGATTGGTCAATAAATAAATCACTGATTGGTCAGTGGCCAGGCAGGAAGTATAGGCGGGACTAACAGAGAGGAGAATTGAGAGAACAGGAAGCTGGGTGAGGGAGACACTGCCAGCCACCGCCATGACAAGCCGCATGTGAAGATCCCGGTAAGCCACGAGCCATGTGGCAAGATATAGATTTATAAAAATGGAATAATTTAAGCTGTAAGAACAGTTAGCAAGAAGCCTGCCACGGCCATACAGTTTGTAACCAATATAAGTCTCTGTGTTTATTTGGTTGGGTCTGAATGGCTGTGGGACTGGCGGGTGTCAGAGATTTGTCCTGACTGTGGGCCAGGCAGGAAAGCTCTAGCTACAAGCCCTCCCCCCAACTTTGTTTATGAAGCCCCTTGTTTTAATTAGAAGAGACACCATGACCATTGCAACTCCTATAAGGAAAATATTTAATTGGGGTGGCTCACTTTGTTTCAGAAGTTCATTCCATTATCATCATGGTGGGGAGCATGGCAGCATGCAAGCAGACATGGTATTGGCTACATCTTGATTAGAAGGCAACAGGAAGGGGACTGACTCACTGGGTGTGGCTTGAGCATATATGAGACCTCAAAGCCAGCCTCAACAGTGACACACTTCCTCCAACAAGAACACACCTATTCCTGCAAAGCCACACCTCCTAGTAGTGCCACTCCCTATGAGATTATGGGGGCCAATTACATTCAAACTACCACACCCCCTCTTCCCAATCGTGTCCATATGGCCCCTCTTTCTATCTTTGTCCTTGAGGCTACTCCTCCTGATCTTATCCATGAAATCACTCCTCCTAACCTTGTCTGTGAAGTCTCTCCTCCCAACTCTGTCCACAAGGCTGCTCCAGGCAACACTGTCTTTAGGTCTTTCCTCACAACTTTGTCCTTCAGGCCCCTCTTCCCAACTCTGCTGCATTGAAGACAGAACTTCAAAAACAGACTTTCAAAGGAGGGACTCATTTGCAATCACACTAATGTGTGTGTGTGTGTGTGTGTGTGTGTGTGTGTGTGTGTGTGTGTGTAAACAAATAGGCATATTTCTACTGGTTGCAAACCGAGAAGTTTCAGCAGATCTTAGGCAGCTCTCTGTCTGGGGTATGTCCAACCATGTCACAGCCAAATAAGGCAGACATAGCTGTCAGGCTTGGCCAATCAGCAGTTTCCCTGTTCAGCTTTTGTTCAGGGTGTGAAGCTCCCTGATCCCTGCTAGGTGAAGAAGCTCTTCAAATTCTAGTTTTTAGCACTGCCTGATGCATGGACCATTCTTTGTTCAAATGAGAATCATAATTTTAATTTGTTAAAGCCAGTGAGATGGCTCAGTGAGTATGTAAAGGTATGTTCCACCAAGCCTGACAATTTCAAGTCCATCTCTGGGAATCACATAATAGAAGAAATAACCAACTTCTAAAAGTTGTCTCCTGACCCACACACGTGTGCCTCTGCATGTATGCACACTTGTAAACACACATACACAAACACACACACACATCTCTAAATACAGTAACTTGATATGTCTTAGGTTATTATTTTGTGTGTGCACAATGTGTATTTGTCACAATGCTCATATGTCTGTTCTCTCCTTCCACAAAATTTATCTCAGGGATCACACTCAGGTCATCAGGCTTGGCAGCAAGCATTGGTAATCACTCCTGGAATCATCTCATTGGCCTAAAGTTATTTTCATAACTCATCAGTGTGCAGTGTTCAGACACAATCTTTTTGTCAAGATTCAGTGCAATCACTAGATGAATTGGCTAAAGCCTCTGTTGTGATTGCTGGGCAACTTGGGTTTTCCCATTGCCAGGTCCTGTTCCCTTTGCTTTGTCCCCCACCTATGAATCTGAGAGCTGCCCACTTTATCCTATGAACTCTGATCTCTGCTTTGGAGTCACACTCCTGAAGAGCCATTTGCAGCCTCCATGCTTTTCCAAGCATTAGGGATGATTCTAGCCTTTTGCTCCTGCAATTACGTAACAAAAACACTTCACCTGAATGAAAACATGTTGACATTGAATAAACACAAAACATGTTGACAAAATAAACATTGTTTTTATTAGGTATAAGAAAAAAATATGGGACCAGTGATGCAGCTCAGTTGGTAGAGTGCTTGCCTGTCATTACAGGGTCCAGGGTTTAATTCCCAGCACTGTGTACAACAGCACGATAGTCCATTTCTGTATCCCAGCATCTGGGATGTAGAGGCAGTAGGATAAGATGTTTAAAGTTTTTTGTCAGCTACATAGACAGTTCAAGGCCAGCCTGGGCTATGTAAGTCCTATCTCAAACTAAATAATGAACAAACTTCTGGAAAATGTCTCAGAGGGTACAGGATCTTGTCATGAAGTCACCTGACAAGCAGAGTTTGATCCCCAAGACCCATGTGGTGGAAGGAGAAAATGGACTCCTTCAGCTTGTGCTCTGACTATGGCACACATTTACTGTCTTCACATAAGAAAACGTAATTAAACATTTACAAAGAAGAAAGAAATTATATCATCTACAGGAAAGTGGATGAACCTGGATGTCATCATGTCAAGCAAAACTGCCAGATTTGGAAGACAAACATTGTAGTGGGTAGCTGTTCTGTCTATGACCTTGAAGCATCGTCCCTAGAGATACAGCAGGTTACTGCACTACCTGCCTATGACCTTGAAGTACATGTCCATGGGGCATGGCCTCTCGAAGATCCTTAAGACATGAGATGCAGGTCTTAAGACTGACTTAGGCAGCCAGAACAGCAGTCCAGAGCCTGCAATTATTCTGTACTATACAGTGAGTTTTCCCCTTAATAATTCCTTTTCCCTTTAAACAGACTCTGTGGATTTCTCGCTATGAAACATTACATCTTTCCACTGATCCACAAACATATATTTGAAGTATATAATGGGAACACAGAAGGGGGAGTATTTTGAAGAGGAAGAGGGAAGAAGAGAGGACAGTGTCAGGCGAGACAAATATGGCATGTTTTTTCACATATGTAGAATCTATCTACACACACACAGGATATGAAAGAAGTAAGAGGGACTGTTTGCTATTTGGGGTAGGAGGCCAGTGGAAGGTGGGGGGGGCGCTAAATGAAGTAAAGTAGAGGTGAATGTGAACAGAGTCCACGGTATAGGTATATGCAAATGCCATAATGAATCCCATTATTTAGTACCCTGAAAAGCTAAAAAGACAGCAGAGCGGCAGGAATGGCTCATCATTTCAGAGTACTAGCTGCTCTTGCAGAAAGAAGACTTGGATTTAATTCCTAGCACTGACCTGGTGGCCCACAATAGTCTCTGTCTCACCTCCGCAGGCACCAGGCAAACATGTGGAGCACAGATATACATGCAGACAAAAGACCCATACAAATAAAATAACTCTTAAAAGAAAACTAACATTTTAAGTAAAAAGGGGCTGGGGGAGACAGCTCAGTGGTGAAGAGCTTATTCTGCAAACCTGGGGACCAAGTGGACATGGCAGCCTGCCTGTGATTCCAGCCTCAAAAGGCAGACAGGTCAAGCTCGCTGTTGAGACTAGCTGTATCTGTGAGCTCTAGGGTTGGCTGAGAGCTCCTGCGTCAATGAACAAGGTAGACCATCAATAGAGGATAATTTGTGCCATCAACCTTGAGCCCCTGCATGCACCCACTCTTATGCAAAGGCATGTACACACCTGCATAAAAATGTAAAATGGATACAATCGTGAAGGGAACCATGAGGAAGAAGCAGGGAGGAAAGGCAGCTAAAGAGGGCAACAAGGAGGTGAATATGAGCAAAATATGACAAACTTAGACAAAAATATCACAACGAAACCTGGCCTTTCATCCAACAACTATATGCTAGTTAGGAAATAACATATCGACGTGTGCAGTGAGGTGATGGGAGCAGCACAGCCTGTTTCAAAGACTTAGGTGAGGCCAATGTAAACAGAGAGGATAAAACTGAGCCGATTAAAAAATATATCTTTACTTTAAATTTTATTCATTTAATATCATTGTGCGGGACACTCATGTGTCCACAAGCTTCAGGAAGTTTCTCCTTTATTTCGTATCTGGCTTTTAAGATTGCTAAGTTATTAGCCAGGCGGTGGTGGCACACACCTTTAATCCCAGCACTGGGTGGCAGAGGCAGGCGGATCTCTGTGAGTTCGAGGCCAACCTGGGCTACCAAGTGAGTTCCAGGAAAAGGCAAAAAGCTACACAGAGAAACCCTGTCTCGAAAACAAACAAACAAACAAGATTGCTGAGTTATAGTTGTGAGACATCACATTTGGCTTTTTTATATGGGTTCTGAAGACTTGAATCATCAAGCTTGCATGGCAAATGCTTTTTACCCGTTGAATCTTCTTCCTAGCCCTTAATTAATAAATTCATTTGAAATTTTAAGTACTCTAATTATGTGTATATGTATGGGTGTGTGCATGGGTATGCTTTGTGCCAAGCAACTTAGCCCAGGGGATGGATGATGGGAATGGCAGATCTTGAACACCAGGAGTTGAAAATGGACACTCCTGTCTCCAAGAATGATACAAATGATGGGTCCTAAGTTTCAGGGATTTGTAGGAATTTCAGGTATGACTCTTAGGTTCTGTGTGAATTGAAATTTTCTGAAGCAGAGGACAGGAGCAGTTGCCCCCATGACTTCTGATGGTAATAAAGGGCTCATGTCTCAGGAATTATGTCGCCTTATCCCACAGGCTAAAGCAAGTGCCAGACTAATCTCTAAATAACCCCTTTGACATCCACCCATCCCTCCATTTACTCACTTAACAAACATCTTCCTGGTCCCTACTCTGAGCCACGCCTGTGTTGGGTGACACTGAGGACCAAGAGGTGACTCAGATATAGGCTGTTACCTCACATAGTGCTCACAGTCAGACCCAGTCACAACAGAACACAGCTGAATCCCAGCTAGGACAAGAGATTGGTCATCAGGACTGTGGATGTGTGACAGCAGTCCTAGACACCTACTCTATGTATAGGGACTGATAAAAAGTGTGCTTTTAAATCACATGTGATTCTGTGTGCAGAAGTAAAAATGTGCCAGTGCCGGTCCCCAGTACTCACATGTTTTTACAGACACATCACACCTTCAAAGGAGGAATATTGCATTTAGTGACAAAGCAGCCTGGGCTCAAGTCTCTGGCTTATTTTATGAGTCTGTGCTTTTCCCTATTAAGAACCTTAAGTCCTAGATGGGGTTTTAGCTCACTGATAAGAGTGCTTTCCTCGAATACGGGAGGCCCTGATTTCCATCCCTACCATGGCAGAATCTGGGTCCCTCATCTTTACATGGAGACTAATACCCATGGCTGATAATAAGATGTGTGTTTAAATGATATACTTTATAGCAGTGGTTCTCAACCTTCCTAATGCCATAACCCTTTAATACAGTTCTTTATGATGTAGTGACCCTGAACCATAATATTATTTTCATTTCTACTTCAAACTATAGTTTTGCTACTGTTACGAATTATAATGTAGATATCTGACATGCAGGATGGTCTTAGGTGATTTTGCTAGGAAAGGGTCACTTGACCCTCAAGGGGTCGAGACTTACATGTTGACTCTGCTCTGTAGAGACTACTAAACCCAGGAAGTGTTCGAATCTCTCAACAAGGAGTGTGTGTGGTAATTGTCAATGCCAGCAGTATTCACTCTTATTGGTGGGGAAATGAAGTATGTTCCAACATACTTACCTGAAACCATTAGTACTGAACCTTGTATAGAATATATTTATTTCTTTGTCATATATATTTATGGCAAAGTTTAATTTATGATTTAGGTATAGTAAGAAAGAAAACTCTAGAAAGCTGAAGTAGGAAAACTGTTAAATTGAGGCCAGCCTAGACAACTTAGTGAGACTCTATCTTGAAATAAAAAATAATAAGAGGGGCTGGAGGTACAGCTTAAAGCTTAACATGTATTGCTCTTGAAGACAACTGGTGTTCAGTTCCCAGAACCAACCCCAGAGGGTTCACAGCTGCCTGTAACTCCAGATTTGGGTATCTGATGCACTTTCCTGGTCTCTGGAGGCACATGTACTCACATGCATCTTAGTCAAACTGAGTTTCAGGCCATAGTGAGATCCTGTCTAAAAACAAAACAAAACCCAGCAACTATTAGGAGGGGCTGCCAGTAACAGAGCTCTTGTCCAGCATGTCTGATTTTCTGTATTCATCCCCAGTAGTGGAAAAAATAACCCTCGAATATTTGAATAGGCACATGTGTTTAAAAAAAAAAAATGTGGTACATATACACAATGGAATACTACTCAGCAGAGAAAAACAATGACATCATGAGGTTTGCAGACAAATGGATGGATCTAGAAAAAATCATCCTGAGTGAGGTATCCCAGACTCAGAAAGACAAACATGGTATGTACTCACTCATAACAGGATACTAGATGTGGAACAAGGATGACTGGACTGCTACTCACATCACCAGGCAGGCTACCTGGAAAACAGGACCCCAAGAAAGACACAGGGATCGCCCAACGACAGAGAAATGGAATGAGATCTACATGAACAGCCTGGACATGAATGGGGGTAGTGAAGGGCGAGGGTCGAGGGAAAGAGAGCTTGGGTGAGTGGGAGATCCCAGCTGGATCAACAACAGAGAGGGAGAACAAGGAATAGGAGACCATGGTAAATGAAGACCACATGAGAATAGGAAGAAACAAAGTGCTAGAGAGGCCCACAGAAATCCACAAAGATACCCCCACAACAGACTGCTGGCAATGGTCGAGAGACAGTCCGAACTGACCTACTCTGGTGATGGGATGGCCAAACACCCTAATTGTCGTGCTAGAAACCTCATCCAACTACTGAGGGATCTGGATACAGAGATCCATGACTAGGCCCCAGGTGGATCTCTGGGAGTCCAATTAGCGAGAATGAGGAGGGTTTATATGAGCGAGAATTGTTGAGACCAAGGTTGGGTAAAGCACAGAGACAAATAGCCAAACAAACGGAAACACATGAAATCTGAACCAATGGCTGAGGGGTCACCAACTGGATCAGGCCCTCTGAGTGGGTGAGACAGTTGATTGGCCTGATCTGTTTGGGAGGCATCCAGGCAGTGGGACCGGGTCCTGTGCTCATTGCATGAGTTGGCTGTTTGAAACCTGGGGCCTATGCAGGGTCCCTTGGCTCGGCATGGGAGGAGGGGACTGGACCTACCTGGACTGAGTCCACCAGGTTGATCTCAGTCTGTGGGGAAGGCTTTGCCCTGGAGGAGATTGGAATGGGGGGCGGGCTGGGGGGAAGGTGAGGGGGGCGGGAGGGGGGAGAACAAGGGAATCTGTGGCTGATATGTAGAACTGAATTATATTGCAAAATAAAAATTTAAAAAAAAAAAAAAAAAAAAAAAAGGCCCGGTCTCTTGTTTGGATTTATAAATTATAAAATAATTAACATTTTATATCACAGATTAATTAATTATTTTAATTATACAATAATGAAAATAAAACGCTAAATAAACAGTCATTAAAATGAATGGGTATGAGGGAACCTTTGGGGTTATGCTGCTAAACCGGGTGGAGATAAAGTGATAGTGCACCACATGCATACAAAATTCCCTATGTACCCCTCTAATGTTTTTAGGTTCTAATAGGCTGCTCACAATATTCTCGTTCATATTCTCTGGCCTCTCCATGTCTCTTTGCAGCTTCTCCCCTGACAGCCCACCAGCCCTACAGTCCCCACTAGCTCCTCACATTTCCCTCCTCACTCCTTCCTCCTCGGTGGTCCTAGTCCCTACCCAGGCGAGAGGAGGCCTGCTTCTCAGAGTCCACCATCTCTTTCTTTCCAGCTCACCCCGGCCCCAGAAAGGTCTGACAAGCAGGTCTGACCCTTCTCCTCCTTTTGCTCAAAAAGCTCCAAGGCTCCTACTTAGCCTCAGGCAACTTCATTCTGAGTTTGGCCTTGAACACGCTCAGAATTGCCCGCCCACTCATCCTATCTGCTGCGCTCCTGGCTCTTGGCCCCAATCATATGGGACTGCTTTGTTACCCTCCCCTATCACCCTGGTTGCTGCCATTGGGCTTTTGCCTACACTGTGCCCTCGGCCTGGACCTTCCTTACAACAATTCAGGTCTAACTTCTGATTCTCTGAGGTAGCACCAGCAACCACGCCTTCTTGGTGGGTCGTCTGCTGACTACAGTAGGGTGGGTTTCCATCCGCGGCCCCACCCACCCCCTATCTCCTGAGTCTCTGGTCTCGACACCCCCACCCCGTCACACTCCTTCACCCTGGAACGGGACATTCTGCGGCTGGGTCTGATTCCTTCATCAGTCCGTGAGCTCAGTGTGCCAGGGTAGATATGGGGGTCTAATTCACCTTTTGAGTTCCAGTGCCGGGGAGGGGAGAAACACAGCGCAGGAGAAGGGGGGCGGAGGACTGGGAGAGCCGAAAGGGGTGGGTGGGAATGCAGCCCCTGGTTGAGGAAGGTGCACTGAGGAAGAGAGGAAAGAGAAAACATCCAGCCAGAAAAGGAGAAAAACAGAAAATGCAAGACTAGTCGCTAGCAAAAAAAAAAAAAAAAAAAAAAAAAAAGGTGAAGATGCAGAGACTGGGAAAGGCAGAAAGGGAGGTCAGATAGAAAGAAGGGAGGCCAGAGAAAAGAATGACATGGGGGGAGGGAAAAGAGGGAGGAGGCCGAGAGCCGGGAAGGGAGGTGAGATGGAGGGAACCGAAGGGTAGAAAGCCGCAGAGACTGAGCGGGCCCTATCCAAGGAGGAGGGAGGGAGGGAGGGAGGGAGCCTGCCTCCACTGCCTCCCGGCCTCTCTTTTGTCCCTTCCCTTCTCCCTGCGTCATGCTCCCCTAGCCCGGCCTCCCCTCCCGCTCCCTCCTCCGCCCTGCTCCTCCTCCCTAGGGCTGGATGGAATTTTTTCCCCTGGACTCGGGCCAGCTTCGGGGCAGGGGGGTGGGGGGGAAGCCTGGCCGGACTGGGTTGGGCGGTGGGGAGGGGCTGGGCAGGGGCCCCCCGGGGAGGGGGCCGGTCCGAGGCCACGCTGCCCGCGGGGTCTAGGGGTGGAGGAGCCCCGGCGCGCAGTGCCGGGAGGAGACACCGGCCAGAGGCCGCAGGCGACCGGGGGCGGAGGATGGCGGGGCTGGCGGGAGGAAGGAGAGAGGCCGCGGGCGGCAGAAGAGGGAGAGGATGGAGAACCTGGGGCTGGGGCTGGAGGACACTGGGTCCCGCGACGCTGGAGCCGCGGAGCGGTGAGTCTGCGGAACCGGAGGGGGATGGGACCTGGGCCGGACTCCAGGGTCCCCAAGGGAGGAGGCAGCCAGCCTGGGCCTGGATTTCTGGGTTCTCACTTGGATGGCGGAGAAGTGGTGGCGGTTGTGGTTCGGGGTGGGGGTGGGGGGAGGATGGTGAGCTGGGTGTCGGGACTCCTCAATCTTTGATGGAGGGGGCTGGAGGTCTAGATTCAGGGGTCCCTGGGTTACAGAAGCTGGGAGGGTCTGAGATTCTAAAGGAAGGATGTAGGATCCCAGAGTGTAAGGGACTGGGGACCAGATGCCAGAGACCGCAGGGAGGTGAAGGAAGACTGTCTGGCTTTGGAAGTGCCTCCGGCGGCCCAAGGGTTAACGTCTGGCTGGAAGGGAGGGGGAGGGGCAGAGATGGGGCTGCGGGGCTTTGCGGGGTCAAGGGTGAGCCGTATGAGTGGGAGGGTGTCAGGAGGAGGGGGAGGTTGTCTGGGCTGCCAGACGGGCCCGGGTCAGAGCCCGGGGCAGGGGATGTCTGGTAGTGGAGAGGCCCAGCGTCCAGGTTCCTCTGGGGACCCGGGATTCCAGGCCTCGGCCCCCTCCTCCCTCAGAGTCCACCTTCCAGCCGCTTACCAAGATTCCACAATCTGAAGCTCTAGCTGAGGTGTGCCCAGGACCCAGGAGCCTGGGCCACCCAGCTGCTTCTTGGCTGTGACCCGAGAGTCCACTCTCCCGCAACCACCTCCTGCCCAGAAGCATAGGCCACCCTCCCATTCCCTCCTCCTTTAGAACCTAAGAGTCAGGGCCCCAAGCATTTTTCTTCTTAGCTGCCAGGACTGGGGGATAGGTGGGGGGTCCTTACCAGGAACCACGAGTTCCCCCACCCCTTCTTAGCCCCAACTGGAGTCCAGCCCTCCAGGGGTTAAGGGGGCGGGGCCAGTTGGTTGCTATGGTGCCAGACTGTTTGGGTCTGCTCTCTGACCCTTGGGGGCTCCCTAGGGTCTGCAAAGAGGGGGAGGGGACCCAGGCCCAGGGGAAAGTCCAGTGCCTACCTCTTCCCCAAAGCAAGCCTGTGAACCCAAGGGAGATGCACCCATGCCTGGGGCAGTGACCTTGAACCAGCCCGAAACCTCTCTCAGCCTCAGTTTCCCCTTTGAGGAGAAACTTACTGGGTGTGGGAGAGATGCTCTGGTCTGGAGAATCTTTAAGATTCTCGTTTCCCCGCTTTCCTCACCCCCCTCCTCAGGCCCCAGGCAGCCCCGGGGCATGCTGGGAACCCAGGCCTGGGCTCTGGGCCAGGTTGGTTGGGGGGGGGGGGGAGAGCCTCCTCCCTTCCCCTTCCTCCCCACCTTGGCCTG
The DNA here is from genome assembly GCF_949786415.1 of Peromyscus eremicus. Lineage (NCBI taxonomy): Eukaryota > Metazoa > Chordata > Mammalia > Rodentia > Cricetidae > Peromyscus > Peromyscus eremicus. Next base: position 193,259,810 of record NC_081416.1, on the reverse strand, counting down.
ACTCTCGCCCCGCCTGAGGGTCTGGGAGGTTGGGAAGGAGGGAAAGGAAGACTTGAGCTGGGGCCGAAGACCCGTCTCAGGCCCCCGCCTCCCGCTTTGCTTCTCCGCCCCCTTCCCGCCTCTCCTCCCCCCTCCTCAGCAGGTCGCTACCCCGGCCCAGGGCCCCTTCTCGACCCACCCCCACTCCACTCCCAGCTCCAGACCTGGCTCTGAGCAGCGAGGGGGAGGGAGGGAGAGAGGGAAGGAGAAAAAGAGAGGGGATGGGGGAGGGGAGGGAGGAGAGAGAAGGAGACCTGGGAGGGAAGGGGAAAAGGGGGAGAGAAAGGGAGAATGAGAGAGACCCTGGAGAGGAGACTGGAAGATGCGAGGAGTGTGGAGGCTAGACTGAATAAAAAGCGGGGAGGAAAAGAGAAGAGGGAGACAGAAATTCGGATAAAGAGAGAAAATGAGAGACAAAGCCAGGAAAGGAGGAGGCGAAAGAAGACAGTGAAAGAGGGAGAGAAGTGAGAGGTAGAGAGGGAAGATAGGAGGTGAGGGAGAGGAGAGGGGCAGCCAGAACAGAGACAGTGAGGACCAGGCGTGCAGATATGGCAGGAGAGGAGAGCCTAGACAGGGAAGATACACACTGAGAAAGAAAGAGGGAGAACTGGGAATGGGCAGGGTAAGAAAAGACGGGCGGAGAGAAACAAGATGGACATGGAACCTGGGAGCCCCAGAGGACCAGTTCTGAGCTCAGCCTCAGGGTGGGTGCATATCCTAGGGCCCCTCGCACCTGCAGCCGACCGACTTTGGCCAAGTGGTTTCCGGGCTCAGGGGTGCAGGTAACAGCCTCATCCCTGAGTTGGAGGAGTCTAGGAGACAGGACCCTGGTTGGTGTCATTACTCCTGGGTCATAGCTGTCACCCTAAAGGTTCAGAGTGGGGGGAAGGTAGAAGGGACGGATTGTTCTGAGAGGCTCATGAGCACTCCTGGTACCCAGGAGCCCTGAAACTCAGGTTTCAGGAGGGGGGCAGATTACCAAGACAAACGAGGCCCTCTCCCTCCAGCACTCCAAAAGCCAGCTCTCTACCCAGGGTGCCCCTTCTAAGGGGCATTCCTGTGGTTGTACCCAGGGTGGGGGGGGGGATTGACCCCTGAGTCTGAGGTAAGAGTGTTAGGAATTGGACCCCTGGGTCTGACAGAGAACTGAGTCTGAGGGAGGACTGGGACCTGGACCTCTGACTGTGGTAGGAAGTCTGGAGCCAGTACAACTGCATCTGAGGGGGCCTGGAGTCTGGATCCCTGGCTTTGAAGGAGGGGGAATGGGGCCTCGATTGTGCAAGAAGAGCTGGGACTGAATTCCTGGGTTCCTTGGGGAGGAGGAGGGGGCCGGGGGCCCGGACTCCTGGGTCCTGGCACCCACCCGTAGAACCGACCTTGCGGGGCCTTCGCCGCACACAAGCTCGTGTCTGTGGGTCCGTGTCGGGGGCTCACCATCGCGGCTGGGACCTCCCCGGCCCTCCCCACCCTCCTTACTTCTCTTGGTCCCCCATCATTCCATCTGTCAATCTGCCCACCTGCCGCGCCCCCCGGGCTGAGGTAGGAGGTTGTATAGTTGAGGAAGACACCCGAGGAGATCACTATACGGCCTCCTAGCTTTCCCCAGGCTGCGCCCAGCACGGGAAGGGGCCGGCGGGGACCCCAAGTCCACACCACTGCCCCAGAGTTCCTAGGAGGAGCTGGGGTGTCTTCTCTGTCCACACCCTGTGTCCTAGCCCTTTTCTTTGCCGTCTCTCTGCCATCAGGAGATTTCCACGTTTTCCGTCTCTGTCTCTTACCCCACTGTCCTCGGGGTTCTAGAAGCTTCTGTTTCTCTAGTGCTGTGAATCTATCTCTGTGACATTGTGGGTCTCAAGGCCTCATGATATCTCTCCAGGTTTCTCTGTCTTCTTTGCCCGTTTTCTGCCTTCAGGAACTCAGTGTATCTGTGTTTCTTTCTCACTTCCCTGCTCCCACCTCTGGGGAAGAGGGCTTTTCTGGTCCACCATAGCTAAATTGCCGGCCTCTGGGTCCCTGAGACCCTTTAACCTGTGAGGACGTCCAGGGTCACAGGTGAGGTTCTTGGGAGCCTGGCGCCTGGCTCAGCCACAAATGTAGGGATTGCAAGTGACCCCTGACAACCTTCCTCTAGATGGAGCCTGGCACTTGACCACCAGCTGAAAGACAATCTCTGATCTTAGGCCACAGCTCCCCTCCCCCACAGTGACCTCACAAAGGTTACTAGCTTCTCCTCAGACCCAGAGACCCTCTGAGATGGCCCTTGTTACCCTGGTGGGGAGCACTGTCCTGTTCCCACTGATCTTCAGGGCATCCACGTGGGCCTGTCTCTTCTGCTTCACTACCCATGAGGAACGCCTCCATGTGTGCCAGATGTTTGTGGGCACAGAGGGCTCCAAGCTGGGCCAGTGTAAAGATGCTCTCACAGCTGCCTTTGAGGGTCTCTCAGACATGGAAATCAGTGAGGAGACCCTCCTCCCTGATCCAGGGCCATGGGGAGGGGCAGGAGAGACCTTGAGCGACTCCAAGAAGAAAAGCTAAGTACAGGATCATGGCAGAGACGCAGGGAAGAGAGACGGGGAAGCAATGGAAGGAAACATATTCAGAGAGGGGCGGAGACAGTGCCTCAGAGAGAGACTAAGGACAGTGAAGGCCTTGACAGAATTACAAGAAAAGAGATGGAAAACTAGAAAGAGTAGAAGGAGCATTGCTCAGAGAGAGGAGGGTTTGGATGGGGACACAGATGAGTGGGGAGATCAGAGACCTAGAACTCCAGAGACCTGAAGATAGACAGAGTCCCAGAGTGAGGGAGAAAGGGGCTGACAGAGAGAGGTGGCCAGGGACCTAGAGAGAGACAGTGATCCAGAGGTAGGACAGGTTGGAGTAGAGACTGACAGGGAGAAACAGATCCAGGGTGGTGTGACAGAGACAGAGACCTAGAGAGAGAGCTAAGGAAAGACTAGAGAGAGGGAGGGACGGATATCCAGATTGGGGCTTAGAGCTGGGAATAGAAACCCAGAGAGAGAAAGTATTATCTCTCCAGAGAGGGCACCTAGGCCCTGGGGTGGGGGTGGGGGTGGGTGAGGGTGGGGGTGGCGGGTGGATACTTGTAGCCACAAGTCAGACATAGAAAGTATGCCGGCACCAGATGTGTGCCACAGTGCTTCCTCAGCCTGCTTCTCGTCCACCCTCAGACTATGATGAGCGGAGCCACCTGCATGATGCATTTACACAGATGACCCTCTCCCTCCAGGAGGTGGCTGCAGCTCGTGGTGAGTGTTTTTATGGAATTTGGCTTCCCCTCCCACCCCCTTGCCCAGGACTATGTGAAGGCATAAGTGATTCCTCTGGTTGGAGGGAGTGATACTGGAACCCTGTGTGAATTAGATTATTTGTTGGGCAAAGTCCAGAGGTGAGTAGAGTCAAAGACAGCAAGGAACCCAGGGAGGTATAGAAGTCACAAAATCTGAAGCCCTGTGGGGTCAAGTCCATGTGACCTGTGGTTCTCACACTTGGGCTCTGAAGTCTGGGTGTGTCCCCAGACAGTCTCTCACCTGGGCTCCACTTACCTATAAGGTAGAACATTCTCATCTCCTAGGGTGAGATGTTCTCTTTATCTCCCAGAGTACTCAGAGCTCATTGGGAGGGAATGGTTCTTTTTGAGACAGGTGTTATGGAGGATGTAATTTGTTAAGACAAGACACAGCCGGGCGGTGGTGGCTCACGCCTTTAATCCCAGCACTCGGGAGACAGAGGCAGGCAGATCTCTGTAAGTTCGAGGCCAGTCTGGTCTCCAAAGCGAGTTCCAGGAAAGGCGCAAAGCTACCACAGAGAAACCCTGTCTCGAAAAAAAACCAAAAAAAAAAAAAAAAAAAAAAAAAAAAATCCTTCCTGCCGGGCGGTGGTGGCGCATGCCTTTAATCCCAGCACTCTGGAGCAGAGGCAGGCAGATCTCTGTGAGTTCGAGGCCAGGCTGGGCTACAGAGTGAGTTCTAGAAAAAAAAAAAGGCGCACAGCTATACAGAGAAACCCTGTTTTGAAAAAAAAAAAAAAAAAACAAAACAAAACAAAACAAAATCTAGACAAGACACAAACACATATATTTTTCATGGCTAACAAAGACAGGTAAGAGCAGTAGAGCTAGCCATTCAGGACACAGACTTGGAGAGTCAGCCAGACTCCTGCTTGGGATATCAGGGAAGAGCATGCCCATGTAGCTGTATGGAGCAGCCCTTAAGGCTCTGGGGACATGTAAACACAATCACACCAGGTCACCCCAGCCACAGAGCACACAGTCTTCTATGTAATTGTATGTATGGCAGTGTGAGAAGTCATTTTTGTTTAAGGATAAATCGGCTGCTCCCAAGGATCTGGGAGTTCATGGCCTTTTTTTTTTCATCTTCAATGGTTCATGTTGTTCCTACTAAGTTTGATATCAAAACCCTCCCAAACAAAGGGCCCATTGATTCAGTGGGTGTCCAGGACCATCATGGAAGAGGATTTTCTGTGTGTCCCCAATCCCAAAGAAGAATTTGAGGAAACTGAGAGATGGAAGAAATGCAGGATTCTGGGGGATGCCGTCTCTTCTTGCCTGGGCTTGTCTCCTTTTTGAAACTTGGAAAAAGCTACCAAGTGCATACCTAGGAGTAGAAGATCTTTCTAGTGTGGCACAGAGACTTGGGGGCAGATGGAAGCTGGGGTTAGAGAGGAGGGGGCCTGTGACACAGATCTGAGACCATCGTGAAGAGGAGGGACTAGGAAATAGAAAAGTGGGCCAAGATCTGTTGGTCTATGACAGGAAAAGGAAAAAGGTGGGGTTATAGGAGTGCCTTCACCTAGGGTCTGACTTCTTAGTAGTGACATCTCTAAGATGGGGTTCATGGACGCCAGAGCTGGACTGCGGACAGATGATTAGGGTTATAACACAGTAACCACAAAGGGATCCTGGTGACATCCACAAGGGATCTAGAAACCTGGATGTCGGATCAGTCAAGATGTCCTGAGGGACCTGGAAAAGCACAGAGTGATATAAGCAGGGTAGAGGAGCTTCTGCTGCTCTAGGTGTAGACAAAGATTCTGGGACCCCACAGAAGCAAAGACTGAGGACTGGGAGAAACTAGCCTAGTAAGTTCCTCAGACAGAGGCTGATGGAATATTCCAGAATTACCTGTAGAGTCAGAGCTGGGACCAAAACTGCAAATGTTCTGTTCTAGAGATGCTTGTATTTAAGGGCAGAGCACAGACAATAAAAACAGCCAATAAAGTGTGAGGTTGAGAGTGTAGCTCGGGGTAGACAACCTCCGTAGAATCCACTAGTGAGGTTCTAGGGTTATGGCTTTGTAATAAAGCCCTCACGTAGAATCCAGCAGTGAAGGGCTGGAGCTATGGCTAAGCTGTAGAGCATTTGCCTAGAGGTCTGTGTCTCCTGCATCGTCCTTTATGCTAATTATTCTCCTAAGGGATATTCCATTATCACCCCTGTGATGTGGAGTTTCACAGCCTTACCTTCCAATTGGAAAAGTTAGGACTGAGCTGGGCTTGAAGATGTGTAGTCAGGAATTAGGATAATTGTGCATTGGATGAGTCAGACTAGTACCGTTTCTTGGAGGTTATAGAGATGATAATGTCTCTGTATACACACCATAAGTTTATAATGTGAGTATAGGTTGGATATCCTTAGTACAGTAATCTGAAAGCTGAACTGTTTCTAAGCTAGATGTGGCTCATCACTCCAATGCCAGGGCAGTGGATGAAGCAGAGAGGTCAAGAGTTGAGAGCACCTTTGACTACAAAGTGGAAAAGAATTTTTAAAGGCTAGGGATGTAGCTCAGTTGGTGGAGTACTTGCCTGTTATACACGAGTCATGGGTTTATCCCCAGACCCTAGTATACTTCTTGGTCCCACATGTCTGTGATCTCAGCACTCAGTGGAGGCAGGAGGATCATCCTCGGTTACGTTGTGAATTTGAAGCCAGCCCAGCATACAAGAGACCCTGTATTAAAGAAAAATAATTATCCAGGTGTGGCAGTGGCTCACACAATGCCAGTATTTGGGAGGCTGAGGCAGTAGGGTTGAAGGAGCCTAGGTTACATACACAGAATAAAAAAAACAGACAAAATAAAACAGTGACATACGTGTGTGCATGCGTGTGAAATGTTTCAAAATACAAAGCCTTTTCGAATGTCATCTCAGCTCCGCATAACATCACATGACAGGCCACAGGTAAAACTCAGGCCCACTCAAAATAGTGTGAACTCAACCTTCAGACTGTGTAAAACATTATGAAACAAATGAATTTCCATTTTTACTTATTTATTTATGTGTACGAATGTCTGCCTACACTCATGTCTGTGTACCACATTCATGCCTGGTGCCTGAAGAGGCCAGAAAAGGGTGTCAGATCCCCTGGAGTTGTAGTTACATGTGGTCATGAGCCACCACGTGGATATTGGCTGAACCTGGGTCCTCTGCCAAAACAGCAAGTACTCTTAACTGCTTAGCCATGTCTCCAGGCTGTTTTTATTTTTTATCATGTGTATATGTACATGAATTTACTGGAGACTACTCTGGGCTACGTGAGACCCTGTCAACAAAGAGGGGTGGGGTGGGGTTAGGGAGAGATGGTTCAGTGGTTCAGAGTGCCTGCTGTGCAGTCATGTGGGCTAGTTTTAGTCCCAGCACCGTCAAGTGTGGTGTCCCATTACACTCTTATAACCCCAGGCCCAAAGTAAATGAAGGCAGGGGCCTTGGTGGGGCTTGCTGGCTTCCCTGAGAACACATGAATTAGAGCATCCGAGAGACCCTGCCTCAGAGGAATAGGCAGGGTAACATAGGTGGACACCTGACACTGCGTTGTGACGTGCGTAGGTATGAACAGATGCGTGTCCTGCACGTTTATGCACATACTCACAGACACACAAGTAAGTCATTTTTAAAAACAGTGCGTGCATGGTGAAGTATGGAGGTCTGAGTTTTACAAGTGATTATGTGGCCTTGATGTATGTTTATCCTTTTTGTTTGCTTTGAGGGAAGGTCTCACTACATAGTCCAGGCTGGCCTTGATCTCATGATCCTCCTAGCCTCCCCAAGAACCTGTGTCACGACATCTAACTTCTCTAACCTCTTCGTGCCTCAGTTTCTCCATCTCAGATTTGAAGGGGGTAGTAGTAGATGATTCTCTGTATAGGCAGAAGCTCTTAGACTCAAGGCTTATGAGCACTCCAAAGCAGACTACAGGACAGCTGAGAATGAAAGAGATTCCGTCGCTCATAGCACTCAATCCTGCCCACACATCTTTTTTTTTGGGGGGGGGGGGAGTTGAGACAATTTCTCTGTGTAGCTTTGGAGCCTGTCCTGGAACTCACTTTGTAGACCAGGCTGGCCTTGAACTCACAGAGATCTACCTGCCTCTGCCTTCTGAGTGTTGGAATTAAAGGCATGCACCATCACTGCTCATGTCTTTATGGTAGACACTGCCACCATTGCTGTTTTATGCATGGCAAAACTGAGGACCAGAGAGTTGTCACCTGATGAGCCTCACATGTGGAGGCAGACTTATGATCTGTGGATAGATGTACCTCAGTGTGAAACAGATGTACTCAACAGCTGTACATGCCAGGACTGAAATCCAGTGTCAGAGCTCCTAACACATGCCCCTCACCAGGGAAACTGCAGCACCTTTTGTACCATTATAGTTCAGTTGGCATATTGCATGTTCCATTTACCCTGTTTAGGATATTTCCCTTTACTCCTGACCCCATGTGTACAAGATGTATAAACCTATCCTACCCTTGTCCACCTCACAGGTCTCTGTGGTGACCTTGATATGTCCCACCCACTGGCACCCTCCTGTGAGTCATTGATTTGGCTCCTAGATGTATCTTGGGTAAGGCCTTCAGCATCCAGGCCTCTCATTGAGGGCTCCACTCTGACTATATCCTCCTTACAGTACTACCATCTCTAGATCATATTCCTGCTCTTGTGGTTAGGAGAATGACCTCAGATTGTTCATTTTGAACCAGCTTCTTGGCTTTGGTGGTGTTCTCCTTGTAGACAACAATGTACCATCTTTTCATTAATACCTTCAATTCTTTGACAGTTTCATACACATGTATATTTTGGTCATCGCCCTCATTGCTGTGACAGAATACTTGACAATCACCTTAATGGTGAAAACACTTATTCTGGATCACTGTTTTAGAGTAGTCCAGTGGTTCTCAACCTGTGGGGCATGACCTCTTTGGGATCCTTTCACAAGGGTCGCCTAAGGCCATTGGAACACACAAATGTTTACATGACAATTTACAGTAGTAGCAAAATTACAGTTACAAAATAGCAACAAAAATAATTCTATGGTTGGGGTCACCACACCGTGAGGAACTGTATTAAAGGGTCACAGCGTTAGGAAGATTGAGAACCACTGGTGTACTGTGACAGGAAGACACAGCAGGAGCCTGAGGTGGCTGACCACATTGCATACACAGTCCAGAAGCAGACAGAGTTGAATGCGGGTGTGTTCAGCTTTCTCCTTTTGATTCCATCTGGGACCCCAGCCCAGGAAATGGTACCAGCCACATACAGAGTGGGTTTTCCTACCCCTTGACAGGCCCAGAGGTTTGTTTCCATGGTGATTCTTAATCCTGTGAAATTGACAATAAAGATGAACTATTGTACGAGTCTAAGGTGCACCTAAATGACATCATTTTAACCCCTCTGAGAATGTTGTCTCATTCTTCCATACTGCACTGGGGATTAGGATTTCACATATGAGTGGGGTGGGGTTGGACACTGTCATAGAAGCATTTCCACCAGATGGCCTGCCGACCTTGTTGCTGGTCTCTGGTGAGCTCCACCTCATGATCTGGAGGGTACTGTGGTGGTAAGCATCAAGGACTCAGAACATAAAAGAGTGGAGGGGTAGAAATGAATGGTGGTTGGGGAAGGGCTGGGAAATGCTCTGTTTAAAGGGAGTGCTGGTCACCGACCTGCTAATTGCTGCCTTATGGCACTGTGGGTTATGTTTTCTAGCTTTGTACATTTTTTTAAAAAGATGCTAAGCATTTTTGTGACCTGTTTTGTGTGTTGGCAATCAGTTCATTTAGTTATATTTTAAGATTTATTTTATTTTTAATTACATGGATGGGGCTGGGGTGTTGGTTCATGTGAGTGCAGAAGCAGGAGCTTTTGAACGCCTGAAGAGGACATCAGATGACCTGAAGTTGGAGTTATAGGTGGTTGTGAAACTCCTGACATGGGTGATGGGAAATAAAATTGGATCTTCTGCAAGACATTGGCTTAACTGCAGAGCCATCTCTTCAGCTCCCCCTGCTCCACCCCTTTTTTTCATTTTTTTTTAAATTTTTAGACAGGATTTCTTTGTGTAGCCTTGGCTGTCCTGTAACTCACTTTGTAGACCAGGCTGGCTTTGAACTCAGAGATCCTCCTGCCTTTGCCTCCTAATTGCTGGGATTCAAGGCATGTAACACCATCTCCCGGTTGAGATATCAAACTTTTTTTTTTTTTTTTTTTTTTGGTTTATCCAGACAGGGTTTCTCTGTGTAGTTTTAGTGCTTGTCCTAGATCTCACTCTGTAGACCAGGCTGGCCTTGAACTCACAGAGATCAGCCTGGCTCTGCCTCCTGAGTGCTGGGATTAAAGGTGTGCACCATCGGCGCCTGGCAAAGATATCAAAATTTTGTATGACTGTCCCAAAGATATATATTGGTAACCAGTTCATATATAGAAAAAGAAACAAGCCAGTGATCACTGTGCACACCTTTATAATCCCAACACTTGGGAGGCATAGGCAGGTGGATCTCCAAGTTCAAGGCCCACCCAACTTGTCTATAAAGTGAGTTCTAGGATAACCAGGGCTACACAGAGAAACTCTATCTTGAAAAAAGGAAAGAAAGAAGAGGAAAAGGAACACTTTCCTGTCTGATTTTTATCACATCCAGGTGATGCATTTGGGTCTAAGGCCACTGCTCATGACCTACAGTTCCTGCTGGACTCTAGAATTCACTCAACATACACTTACTGAGCTGTTTTGTAAGACCTGGGGCCCTCCTGTGTGTTTCTGAGAATGCTGTATTCAAGAGGTGGAAGCTTGGGGAACATTGAGAAGAGAGGGTTGAAACATGAAGAGTCAGAGGTTGGGGAGGACTAGACAACGTGGTGTGTCCTGGACATGACAGGACCAATGTACTCCTGAGCTCACTGCAGCTGTGGTTGCCTACACAAGATCAAGTCGGTCAACATTCCAGTGCTGTGGGGGAGGGGCTCACAAGCCTCCACCCCAAACGGAGGTGCTACTGATAGGGAGGAGGGAGAGCCAGTTGTCTTCAAAGGTACATGTAGTCCCTGGTAGGTTGGTAGGTTCACCGTGCTCCAGTCCATGCATGTATGAAATTCTTAGAGAACAAAAATCATTAATTAAAAACATACCAAAAAGGAGCCAGGTGTGGTTATGTGTACCGTTAATCCTAACACTGGGGAGGCAGAAGTAGGCAGATCTCTTGAGTTCAAGGCCTCAAGGTCTACATGGAGAGGTAGGTCTAGGCTAGCCTGGAACATAGTGAGCCACTTTTTTAAATCTATCTATCTATCATCTATCTATCTATCTTTAACCCTATTTTTATATGCATTGTTGTGAAGGTGTCAGATCCCCTGGAACTGGAGTACCAGTTATGAGCTAATATGTGGGTGCTGGGAATTGAACCTGGGTCCTCTGGAAGAGCAGCCAGTGGTCTTAACAAAACAAAATACTAATAACATGGATTTATGCTGTTACCGTATGTAAACATCTAATTTAAACACCTAATTTACATACACAATCTAATTGGCATATGTGTAATTGCAAACTGGTGAAGCCTATGTACACTGTGAATGAGGCACAATGAGAGATAAAAGTAGGGGACTTTAGTAAAGATTTGGGGTAATCAAACCCTTGCAGTGATACATGAGATGGTAAGATATGTAGAATAATGGAGAGCTGGGCAAAAGATGTTTATAAACAAATTAACGGTGTCAGGTAACCTGGAGATTGAAAGTGGACAAGAGCAGCTGCAGCAGAGAAAGAGGAGACAGCCATCACTGTAGGGCTTAGTAAGCCCTGCAGAGGAGTTGATCATTATCCTCCCCTTCCCACTAAGATATAAATGTATGGTGCTCTCAGGAGGAAGAAAGAACACCTTGTAGAAGGTTGCCAGCCTTCGCTTTGGACCTGTGGGAGGCAGAAACACAGCATGTGCTTATGGGAGAGACAGCAAGTCCTGACTATTCAGCCATAGGGAAAGCACTGTTAGTATATCCACCCTGCTTCATCCTCCAGGGTCCTTTAAGGCTGCGTTCCCTAGTGCTGCAGCAAAAATGAAGAGGACCATTCATCACCTTAAAAAAGGTAAACCAGCCTCCACCTCCGAGCCCTGCAGACACACAATACACCACACACACTCTGAATCCAGCCTAAGCCCTGGGACCAGTGGATTTCCTATCCCAGGACAGATAGGACAGTCCTACCCCATATCTGTCCAGGCCTCTTCTGGGATCTGCTTCTCTCCCTGTGCTCAAAAGCATCCTCTCAAGTTGGTGCTTCTCTAACTGGGCCTACTAATTAGGTGCTCACTCCTTGAAGGACTGCCCGAGATCTACTCCCACCCCCAGGGGTAATTAATACCTCAAGGCTCATTCCTCCTCAAGTCTCCTGTTTCCTCGGTCTCCCCTCCCCCCATTTCCCTTTTCATAGATGGTTAGCTGCAAGCCTTAAACATGAAGTCCTGTGGACTTGGCCCTGCCCCATAGGAACTATGTGCTCTATTCTCCCCTCCAACTGCTCTATTAGTAGCCTAGGCCTGTTTTCCAGAGGAGAGGATTCCCTGCCTGTACTACCTTCTGGAGGGGCTTTAGGTAGGTCTGTCAACTACCTGAGTCCTAATGCCTCTTTTCTCTCCACAGTCCAGGACTGCATCCTCCCTTGTGGTAAGGACTTAGTCCCAAACCTAAAAACAGCAGGGGAAGCTGGGGTGGAAATCTGGAACTTAAGATGGAGTAGGCCTTAGATCCAAAGGAAACCAATAGAAAAGTGCATAAACTAGGTATTCACAAACTTCATAGAAGCAGGCACTGCTGGTGAAGGCCTGTCATCCTAGCTACTCCAGAGGCCTAGACAAGAAGATCACACATCCAAGGCCAGCCTGGGCTACACTGAGTGAGGCCATGCGGGACAACTTAGGGGCACCCCGTCTCAAAACAAAATTTTAAAAAGAATTCTGAAGGTATATGTAGCTTAGCAGTGGAGCACTTGTTTAGAATCTCCCAGCCAGAGGCTGGGGGTGTGGGTTAGTGGTAGATGCCCTGCCTAGACTCCTGGGGGGTTCTGTGTTCTTAGTGGTAGACTTTACTAGAATTCCCAAGTGGGGACTGGGAGCATGGTACAGTGGTCGAGAGTTTAGCTAGCATGCATAATCCCTAGGTTCAGTTCCCAGTGGTTATAAAACACACACACACACACACACACACACACACACACACACACACACACACACACCAGGTAAATGCTGCTGTATAGAAAACAGGCTTAACAAGCCAGTAAGTGGCCCAGGGGCCGACTGGACAGACTGATCTAAACAATGCAGGAAAGGTGGGATCTATCTTCCACCTCCCCAGTAGAACCCTGGGATTCCCCGTAGATTCAAGAAGGTTCGGAAACTTGGTCAGGAGACTGCGGGGGTGGGGGTGGGGAGGACTACAGGAGGGGAGCCCAACACTCCTGGTCACGGCTCACAGGCGTCCAGGAGGCCACTAGGCGTTTCCACTGCTGGGGCTGCTTCTCCACAATCTGTGACCTCCCTCTAGACTGTCCAGGTGAGAGGGCGGAGCTGGGATGCCAGGGAAAGGGCGAGGCTTGTGCAGGCTTACCAGGATCACCTTGCCTCTCTCCAGTTCAGGACGTGACGGTGAAGCGAGGGGATCAGGCTTTGTTTTCTTGTATCGTGGGCTTCCAATTGCCAGAATCGGAGCTCACTTACTCCTGGAAATTCGCGGCAGGAGGTGTGAGTCGAGACAGGGCCAGCTGGCGGGTTTAAGGGGTCAGCTCTGCTCCAGGGAAAGAGGAGGCTAAGTTCAGAGTACTGGGCGTAGGGTTTGGGTTTAGTGTGAGAAGAGGGTCGGGGACCTAGGGAGAGACCAAGGTTAAGTATATGGAAGACCGGTGCTTAGATGTGCATTATGAGTCAGACTTTAAAGAATGCCGGGAAGGGTTGCTTAGGGCAGCCAAAAGAGTCAGGCTTGTGAGCTGAGTCAGGTCTGGGAGGGGCTTGCCGTTCTGGCTGAGTCCGGGTGCGTTTGAGCTCTTCCATCTCGCAGCTCCGGACTCAGGACGTGTCCTACTTCCGTGATGTGCCAGGCGCCCACGGGTACCTGGCGCGAATCCGGCCAGTGCAACCCACGCACCGGGGGACCTTCTCCTGCGTGATCCTGCACGACCAGCGCCCCCTGGCGCGGCTCTACTTCTATCTGAACGGTGCGGGCGGGGAGAGGATATGAGGTGGGGCCAAGGGCGGGGCTCCGCCCCCTAACTTGCGCGCCCCGGCAGTGACTGGCCCTCCTCCTCCTGGGGAGACTGAGCTCCAGGTCACGTTCCGGGAAGTGATGAATTGGACGCCGCGGGAGGCGGAAACAATCGAGCCCTGGAGGCCCAGCCTAGGCGAACTGCTTGCCAGGCCCTCGGCTCTGACGCTTGACAACCTGTTCCTGATCGCGGCAACCGCTGCGTTCGTGTCTGCTGGTGTCACTATGCTAGTGTGGTGAGTGCCAGCTTCCACCCTCCCCTCCCCCAGCTCCTCTTGTCCACGCCGCAGGCCTCCGCCCCACGACCCCAGGGGTCCAGGCGTCCGTCGGTCCTCAGTACAGACCCCAGCCTCCTTCCTCAGTCGTACTCAGGTCTTATCTCAGACCAAGGGAGTCTAGGCCCCACCCTCCAAGACCTAGGAGTCCTAACCCTGTTTTCTGAGATCCAAGAGTCCAGGTCCTAGCCGCCCTTCTTGCTCAGGCTGAGAAATCCAGGTCTCTGTCCTTACGTCTCATAACCTAATATGGTCCTGACACCAGGCCTTCGTGCAGACTCAGGTCTAGGCTCTTTGCACTTTGAAACCCAAATGTGTTTCTGTCCCTGGGCCCTCCTACAGCACACATTCCATTGTTTTTCCAGGGTGTTTTTTCGATGGTACTTAAGTGGCGACTAACAAGGGTATCTGTCTTGATCTGACATTCATCCCTGAAATAAAGAATATTTCAGTTCTGGATTCTCTCTCTTTTTTTTGACGAGGTCACTGCTTACCTGCGGAGGAAGACAGACGAAATACCCCCAAATGCTTAAGTGTATGGACCCATGTGACAGGACACAAGCTATCGGTTTGTGGGGCTCTTCGTTGGCGCCGTTGGGCACCACCAGCGCAGACCCTTATCTGTTATCTTGCAGACTCCTTGACATTTCCATCTGTAGAAGATACTCTCAGAGTATATATGGTACCCTTCTCCCCCTAACCCCCTCAAAAAAAAAAAAAAAAAAAAAGGTCAAACAAGGCTTTCTTCTTTTAAGAAAAAGCACCTATAGCCTTCTAGCAGTTTAATGCAGAAATCACTGGGATGACAGCCCTAGCTCCACACTGAGGGATTCTAGGCAGGAGCTCTACTACTGAGCCACACCCCAGCTACTTACTGGAATATTTTAGATAGGGCTCTACTACTGAGGTGCACCCTCAGCCCCTGTCACTAGGCAGTGTCTCTAGCACTGGGGCACACCTCCAGCCCCTTACTGTGCATTTTAGACAGGTACTGTAGAGGTGAGTTACATGCCTAGTCTGTGTGGGTGTGGTGGGGTACTTTTTTGTACATTCACATGCATGTGGAGGCCAGAGGTTAACCTCAAGTGTCAGTCCGCAGGCAAGATCCACTCTTTTGGAGACGGCATTTCTCAATAGCTAGGACTTGCCTGATTAGGCTAGCTGGCCAGCAAGTCCTAAGAATCAACATGCCACTACCTCACCAGCCCTAGAATTACAACTGCATACTTTTTACACCCAGGTTCTGGGGCATGTACTCAGATCCCCACTAGTTTCCAATCTAGTATTTTGTCACGGTGGGTTACTTCTCTGCCCTAAACCCATCAGTGGCTTCTGTTGTCACTGGAATCAAACCTACTTGTTAAAATTTCCAAAACTCAAGATTCTGTCCCATATTGGTCTTCCTAGCCGTGTGCCTACCAAGGAAGAGAGCTTCCCATCCTACCCTGCAGTTCCCTTTTCTGCCTGTGGTACCCATTATAATTCTCAGCCTCCCCCATGGTCTTGGTACATGTTTCCTATTCACAATAATGTGTTTGTTTTCCCCCTTCTTTCCTCATGACCTCCTTTTCTCTTATCCCTGCTGCCCCCCTGCTCATTTCTACCATCACATCAGCCCAGTAAATACCCATGACAACCATCCAAAACCAACACTGTTTTATTATATAGCTTCTATCTCCTCTCATGTCTTCTTTGTTTCATTTCAGCTGGGGTGGCCTCAGCCTTGGTCCCCTGAACTTTGAGAGATATGTTCCATGTCTGAACATTCACCAAGGCTCTTCTTCCATCTTGAAATGACTTCTCTTCGAACTTCATGACCTCACTTCCTGCCCATTGCACAGGCACTCTCTCTGGCTAGTGCCTACTCCTTATGTTGTCCGTGTGTGTGTGTGTGTGTGTGTGTGTGTGTGTGTGTGTGTGTGTGTGTCCCTGTTCCATGTAGGCATGATAGAAGGCTAGTTTTTGAGATGCAGTCTCCTGTAGTCAAGGATCACCTAAAACTCAGATAACCTTGAGCTTTTGATCCTCTGGCCTCCACCTCCCAAGTGCTGGTAAGAGTGGTGTGCACCGTTGGTCCCAGTTTTATACAGTGCTGGAGGCGGAATGGAATGCTCTGCTCCTGTTAGGTATGTACTGTTCCAACTAGCTGTATGCTCCTAGCCCTAGACACGATTATTAAGCACTCCCCAGGTCTTTTTCCCCCTCCAATGATGATAGGAAAGGCTGAGTCTTCTCATCTTCTAAACATGGCTTAGTCTTGCTAGTGTCTATATCACTAGTGTCCTTCCTTCCATCTACCGTCCTTTCATTTTCTTAATGTGCTCTGTGCACATGTGTGTGGGTACACAGTACATGTGAAGGACAGCAGTTGATTTCAAGGGTCTTCCTCACTTGATTTCCACTTTATAGTTTGAAACAAGGTCGCTGGACCTTGAAGATTAGTCTAGACAGGCCTGCCAGTACTTCTCAGGCACACTGTGGCTTTGCCTCCCCATAGTTGGGATTACATGTGCCAGTATTCCTAGTCGATGGACATCTGGGTTCACGTCCTCCTGCTTGCATCTAAGCACTTTCTAACAGCCATTTCCCAAACCTCTGTATTGCTTATGTCATGGACAGTAGACAAGAATGAAGTAAAACACATAATATTTGTGAGGGAAAGATAAGGAAGAGTTTTGGAACATTGAAGAACAGTGGTAGTTGGCTCTGGAGACTGACTGGGAAAGTGGCATTTGAGGAAGGACTGGGAGGCTCAAGCTGCATACATGTTTGTGAGCTCCGGTGCAGCAGTTGCAGGGATGAAGCAGCGTTTTTGGAAATGAACACACTGTGAGGTCAGAGAGCCTGGAGGGAAAGGGAAAGGCGGAGCAGGTTGTGCAGGATATTTCCCAGTGCAAGGTTTCAATTTTCCTCTGCCTTGAGCCGACAGTTTTCTGAGTGTGTTAGTTAATTTTCTGTTGCTACGACAAAACATGGACAACAGCAACTGATAGAAGAAAGAGTTTGGTTTAGCCTACAGTTCCAGGGGGATAGGCCATGAGGACAGGGGATAAATGGCAGCAGGCAGATGAGAGATCACATCTCAAAATGTTCAGAAGAAGCCAAGGGAGCCAACTGGGAGATGGATGAGATTATAGGTTCAGGAAGGCCGTCGACAGTGACATGCATCCTCCAGCAAGACTTTACCCCCAAAGTTCCATAACCTGCCCCAAACAGCACCAACAACAGGGGAATAAGGGAACCAATATGTGTGAACATATGGGGGACATTTCTCATTTGAATCACCACACTGAGCCATGGAAGGTCATACACTACACAGCTCCTGTATCAGCTACTTCCCTGTTTCTGTAACCACAGTACCCAACAAAAACAAGAAAGGGCTGCTTTATTTTGGCTTGTGGTTTCAAATCTCTTAGGTTTGGGTAGGGCTGAGGAGCTCCAGCATGGTTTTGGATCTCTTAGGTTTTGGCAGGGTTGAGGAGCTCCATCCAAGGCAGTAGGAGTGTGTGATCCCAGGTTTGTGGCCTGCCAGCAAGTGGAGAGTTACAGGAATCAGGGGTCTGGCTAATAAACCTTTAGCACCTGTCTCCAGTGACCTATTCTGGTGGGCCACACACCTCATGAAAGGCTCCATATCTTCCCAGATGTTGAGATCTACTAGGGAGCAAGCAATACAAGCCTGTGGATGGTGTTTCAAGTTCAAGTCTTGGAGGTGTCACTTTGAGGTGCTGCAGAAACCAGGTAAAAACCAAAGATCTGGGACAAGGGTGAAGGGGGAGTAACTCCCAGTCTAAGAGTTACATTTCTTTTGCTGTGATAAAACACCATGACCAAATGCAACCTAAGGAAGAAAGTTATTTTAGCTTATGATTCCAGGCTAACTGGCAGTCCCTTATGGTGGGGAAAGCCTGTTAGCAGTCAGGGAAAGGCATGAAGGCAGGAACAGGAAGCTGGCTGATCATAGTTTCATCTACACATAGGCAGTGAAGAGAATAGAAAAAGCAGAGAGGCTAGAACCACTCAAAGCCTGACTGCAAGGTTCCACCTCTTGAAGATTCCATAACCTCCCCAAACAGCACCAACTAGGGATTAAGTGTTCAAATACATGGGAACATATCTCATTTAAACCAGAACTCCATTCTATCCAGAAGATGGACCCAACAACAGATGGGAATGCAAAGTCTAAGAGACAAGAAGACCCCAAGAAAGCTCAGTAGCATTCTCTGTAATGGACCTGACCTAATTCTGGTCTGTCCAGAGCTGTACCAGCTACCTACTGTCTGCAAATGACTTGAAAGGGACAAGTCTTGCTGCATGTGTTTACAGCTGGAGGTAACTATAATTAGTGCACTTCTTGCTCCAGGGCAACAGAAGTCACAGGGGCATGTGTGTCTGGGATTTTCCTTCTTTTTGGTCTGCATGTATGCCAGAGGTTGATGCTGGGCATCTCCTTCAATCAAACCTGCTAATATTTTTGAGGCAGAGTTTCTGACTGAACCTGGAACTCACTCACTTAACTAGACTTGCTGGCCTCCAGGTATCCCCACTTATCTCTACTTCCCCAAATCTGAAATTGCAGACATTCACTACTGCGCCTGGGTTTTTACGTAGATTATGGAGGAGGGACTGAGGTCTCTGTGTGTAGGCAGCAAGCACTTTACCAACTGAGACATCTTAATATTATTATTTTTTGTTGAGAGTCTTATTTTGTAGCCAAAGCTGTCCTAGGACTCAGGATTTTCTTTCTTTATCCTCCCTAAACGCTGGGAGAATCTGTGTGACATCACTCTCAATATGCAGGTACTCTTAACTATATTTATTTGTTTTTGGGAACAGGGTCTCTGTGTCTAACCTAGACTGGCCTGGAGCCTGGGGTCTTATGTTGCTTTCCAAAGTGCTTGGATTTTAGGTGTGTACTACCATGGCTGCCACTTCTGGGGAGTCTTTTTAAATTTTTAAAATTAATTCATTTATTTCCATGGAGGCTAAAGTACAACCTACAGGGGTGGACTCTCCTACTTTGTGGGTACTGGGGATTGAGGTTAGGTAGCCAGACTTGATGGCAAGAGCCTTTCCCTACTAGGCCAGTGTTTCTCAACTTGTAGGTTGCAACCCCTTTGGGGTTGAATGACCCTTTCCTAGGGGTCACATATCAGATATTTACATTTACATAACAGTAGCAAAATTACAGTTATGAAGTAGCAATGAAATAATTTTATGGTTAGATATCACCACAACACAAGAAACTGTATTAAAGGGTTGTAGCATTAGGAAGGTTGAGAACCTCTGCATTAGGCCATCATGCTGGTATTCTTAATTGCAGAACGTAGTTGGTGTGTTGGCTAGGACTCTCTTTTGAGCTTATCTATATCTCTTTCCTTGCGAATTGGTAACGTACTTGGCCAATGGGTTTCTGACTGAATCAGTGAGCCAGTGGAAAGCTGTAGTGGTTACTCCAGCTTGAATCTGTGGCCCAGGGAGCTAGGATGATGCTATTGTGTTGGCTGAGACAGGGAGATGGATTAAGAGAAGGAAAGTTTGGAGTTGGGTGTGAGATTCCAGTTAACTATTAAGTGGAAACATCTCAGAGGCTGTTGGATACACTAGTCTAGAATTTAGACAATATTTTGGAATTCTGTCTCTAGGTGGTGAGTGTAATTAGGGTGCTTAGAGCCATAATGGTGAGTAACTAACAGGCCATGTGTAGGCAGATGAGAAAAGTGGTTCTCTAATGACTGCATGAAAAGGAACCCAAAGAAAGGCTTTGAAACATTTTCATATTTATATTGGGTGAGAGTATGACAATTTTATTATGCAAATAGGTGTGCTTGCCTGTCTGAGCATCTGGAGTCCAAGAGAGAGTCTCAGATGTCCTGCTCTGTCACTTGCCATCTATTACTGTGAGGCCAACTTTCTCCCTGAATCTGGAGCTTGTATTTCCTTGGCTAGGTTGGACAAAGATAGCCTTGAACTCCTGATCCTTCGACCTCCGAGTGCAGTGATTACAAGTACAGGGATTAAGGTCTGCACTAACATTCTTAGTTTATGCAGTGCTGGGTCAAAGTCAGTTTCATGCATGCTCAGAAGCACTGTAAGAGCTAAGCAACATCTTTAGCACAGAACCAGGAAAAAAACAGAGGAGTGGGGTTTGCTGAGGCTCCTGTTTCTTCCTGACAAACGTTCCATGCCAGGTTATGATAGTACATGCCTTGAATCCCAGCACTCAGGAAACTAAGGCAGAGGTAGGTGGATCTCTGAGCTTAAGGCCAGTCTGATCTATGTAGTGAGTTGCAGACCATCCAGAGCTTCATAGAGAGACCCTGTCTCAGAAGCAAAAGAAAACAAATCAAACCAAAAAGAACAAAAAAACCAATATGCACCCCTACACATACATGGGGCATGGAGGGGTGAGGAAAGCGGACAGACTGACTGCAGAAGTTGCCACCTCAATGGGAGGCTTGTGGTTTTAGCAGTGGAGATATCATTAATGAACTTAATGACCAATTTTGTGGTATGGGGGAGAGGTGAGGAGGGAGGGCTGGTCATGTGATTGGTTTGGTTTTCCCAACAACAGGAGTCAACATTAGTCATTAGGAAAATGGAAATCAAAACTACAAAGAAACCAAACCACAGCCACGGGGATAGCTTGTAATTAAAGTGTTACATAATAAGGTTAGCAAGAAGGTGGAGAGATCAAAAACCTCATCACATTTGCTAGCAATGAGGTAAAGTGGAGTCGCCTCTGTGGAAAAATCTGCAATTTCTCCCCAGAATTAGGATCTGGAAAGCTGTCTTGGTGAGCAAAAGATTTGCAGTGAATCATGAGGACCTGAGTTCGGATCCCCAGAACCTATGTAAAACGGCACAAGACACTGAGCTTCTGTATCCCATCTCTCCTATGGCAAGATGAGAGATGGAGCCAGGAGAATCCAAAGACGCTTGTGGGCCACCAAGGCTTGTAGATGTAGTGGCGAATTAGAGACCCTACCTCAAAGAAGATGGACAGCAAGGACTGGATGCTCGGGTGACATGTCCTTTGACCCCCACCTGTGTGGACACAGTCACATACATGAGCATACACACAAAGATAACACAAAATTAAAGCAATGGCTGAGGTTGTAAGTGTGGCTGAGTTAGTGGCGCAATTGCCTAGCACATTTAAAGCCCCAGTTTCCATCCTCAGAACTCCGTGAACACAACGTGCTGCTTTATGTCTATAATTCCAGAACCTGGGAGATGAAGGCTGGAGGATCAGAAGCTCAAGGTCATCCTTGCCAAGTTTGAGGCTAACCTGTGCTCTATGAGAGCCTGTCTCAAAATAATAATAATAACAACAATAATAAATTATTATTTTAAAGAAATGAATGATTTATTACATAATAAATGTTTTGAAATATTAAAAAATAATAATTGAACTATAAGACCTAGCAGTTCTTTTCCTAAATGTACACTCAAGAATTAAAGTTTTAAGCCGGGCGGTGGTGGCGCACGCCTTTAATCCCAGCACTTGGGAGGCAGAGGCAGGTGGATCTTTGTGAGTTCGAGGCCAGCCTGGTCTACAGAGCGAGATCCAGGAAAAGGCGCAAAGCTACACAGAGAAACCCTGTCTCAAAAAACCAAAAAAAAAAAAAAAAAAAAAAAATTAAAGTTTTAACTCTACACAAAAAACTACTGAAGAACATCATAGGTCCCAAATTGGAGACAACCTAAATATCTGTCTACTGATAATAGGGTAGATAAAAATGGTTTGTGTTCTGTTATGGTATACTGCTTAGCAATAAAAAGGAATGAATCAGAGATTCAATGGCTAAGGTGAGCTTTGAAAGTGTTATGCTAAATCAAGTCACAAAAGGCCACAGACTGCCCGCTTCCATTTATATGGTCTAGAACAGGTAAGTTCACAGAAGATTAGTGGCTGCCTTGAGTGTGTGTGGGAGGGGCATTGGGATGAGGCATGACCACCAGTGGGTATGGGATCCCCTGGGGAGAGATGAAAATATAAAGTTAGATTCTGGCTATGGCTGCTTAATGATCAACTTACTGAAATTGAAGGTTTTTCATGGAATATTGCTACCCACAGAAAGGGAAGTGGTACAGTAGTTTAGGAGGAAATTGAGGTCAAGAGAGTCTTAGAAGGTTTTTGAGACAAGATTCTGTGTAGCCAGGGTGGCCTTGAACTCCTTATGTAGCAGAGTGTGATGTTTAGTTTTGATTGTCCACTTGACACATAGAATTACTTGGATTGGAGTTACCTTTAGGTATGACTGTGAGTGATTTTAACTGGGTGAATTAACATTGTATGACTCCATTTTATGGGATGGGCTTAGACTGATTGAAAAGGAGACTGAGCTGACCACCAGCATGTATGCATAAATCTATTGCTCTTGACTGTGGATGTGATGTGAGCAGCTGCTTCAGGTTCCTGCTGGCTTGACTTCCCTGTTATAATGGACAGTGGCCTGGAATTAGCCAAATAAACCCTTTCTTCTTCGCTGCTTTTGCCAGGGTGTTTTCTCACAGCCACAGGAAACAAAACTAATGGGAATGACCATGAACTTCTGATCCTCCTGCCTTCAACTTCCAGGTGATGGGGATTATAGGTGTGCCTCACTCACATCATCTGCCTAATACTTGTGTTTTCTTTAATTTTTATTTAAGATGTATGGGTGCTTTGCCTGCATGTATGCCTGTGCACTACACCCACGGAGGCCAGATCCCCTAAAATTGAAGTTACAGAGGTTGTGAGCCACCATGTGAGTGCTGGAAATTGAACTCAGGTCCTCTGAAAGAGAAGCCAGTGTTCTTAACTGCTGAGCCATCTCCCCAGCTCCAATACCTGTATTGTATGAAGACAGAACCTATGTTCCCAGGAAGAGTGCCCGGTGGAGGCTCAAAATCCATCACCCTTTATTGGGCCCTGTGTCCCTAATTCTCAATGACGAGAAAAATGGGAAGAGGTGCTTGGAAGAAAATAAATAAAAAATTTATTATATCTTAATCACAGTACAAACATTAAATAGCAACAGGGAGAAAACAGGGACCTTCTGGCCCTGGTCCTACAAACACACACCCTGATCAATAAATTACCCCTCCCCAGAGACCCACAAGTCTTGAGTTCCAATACAGTCCATTGGATATATTCCAATAATGCATTCCAAGAATCTTGGATGGCTCCCTCATTTCAAGGAGAAGGGAAACTGAGGCCAGGGAGTCCCCATGGCATTCATGGCTCCTGCAGCTACCCCGCAGGACTCCTCTTGCTTCCCTACAGCCCTCAGTGGGCATGTTCATGGCCAGACTCACACCTGAACACGATAGCCACCGCTCCGACGCCTGCAGAGCCTCCGCACAATCACCCAATAGAGAGTCAGCATTACCACCCAGTAGGCTACATAGGCACCTGCTCCAGCAGCGAGGTGGTAGGCCTCAGCTGCCCGGGATGGGCCACTCCAGTCGGCCTGCGCTTCCTGGGCAACACTGCGGACCAGGCCTCCAAGCAGCAGCAGAGCCCAGAGTGCCAGGGGTAGCACCGGAACATAGTTAGCAGCCAGCTTCTTCCGGCCTGAGGTGCCCCAGCCACTTTGATTCATGGTAACCAATGCCAGGAACTTGGCAGGCAGCAGGCCACACATGTAGAGTGGTGCATAGAGTGACAGCAGCACCATGCGGAGGCAGCCTCGTAGCCAGGCTGCAAAGGCCGCCTTAGCCAGCGCCACACCCTGCACGCACAGCAGCACCCAGAGCAGAGCCCACGGGCGTCCAGCGTAGAAGAGCCGCAGCACTGTGGCAGCCACGAAGAAAGGGAAGAGGCCCGAGACCACCGCTTCATAGGTCATCCATGCATGGTGGCGGTGCCACCACAGGGCATTGTATAGCCACTCGCGGAAGTAAGACTTGGACCAGCGGGTCTGTTGGCTCAGCCAGCGCAGGAAGGAAGAGGGTGTCTCCGAATAGCATCTGGAGCGCGAGGTGTATCTGACAGGCGCAGAGAAACGAGAGGACATCAGTGTGGTTCTCCCTGGGGCTTGGACAAGAACTTTAAATTTTAAGATCATTTCATGGGCATGGATGCTTTGCTTGCATGTATGTATGTGTGCTTCATGTGTTCCTGGTGCCTAAGGAGGTTAGAAGAGGGCATCACAGCCCTTAGAACTGGAGTTACAGATGCTTATGACCTGTCATGTGGGTGCTGGGAATCGGACCCAGGTCCTCTGCAAGAGCAGCCAGTACTCTGAATTAGCTGAGCTACCTCTGCAGTCCAGTGAGCAGAATTTCGAAGTGACCACTTTGACTGCTGTTGGGTAAAGGTTTTTTTGTTTTTGGGTTTTTTTTTTAATTTGTTTTCTTATCATTGTGGCAAAATACCTGAGGACGACAGGTAAAGGAAATAAGGGTTTTATTATGGCTCATAGTTCAAAGGTAAAGTCTGGCGTGGGAAGGAAAGCATGCAGGCAGGAATACGAGGCAACTGATCACACTGAATCCATGGACAGGAAGCAGAAGGGAATGAATCCTGGGGTATGTGTGGTGTGCGTGGTGTGGGGGTGTGGGGGGTATGTGGTGTGTATGTGTGTGTGTGTTGTGGGGGTGCGTGTGGTGTGGTGGTGTGGGGGGTATGTGTGGTGTGTGTGTGTATATGTGTGTGTTGTGGGGGTGTGGGGGGTATGTGTAGTGTGTGTGTGTGGGGGGGTGTGGTGGTAGTGTGGGGGTTATGTGAGGTGTGTGTGTGTGGTATGGGGGTGTGGGGGTATGTGTGGTGTGTGTATATGTGATGTGTGTATATGAGGTGTGGGGGTGCGTGTGGTCGGGGGTGGGGGTAATGTGAGGTATGGGGGGTGTGGGGGTATGTGTGGTGTGTGTATATGTGGTGTGTGTGTGTGGTGTGGGGGTGCGTGTGGTGTGGGGTGGGGGGTAATGTGAGGTGTGGGGGGGTGTGGGGGTATGTGTGATGTGTGTATATGTGGTGTGTGTATGTGGTGTAGGGGTGTGTGTGGTGTGGGGGTGTGGGGTATGGGGGGGATGTAGGGGGTATGGATGGTGTGTGTGTGTGGTGTGTGTGTGTGTGTGTGTGTGTGTGTGTGTGTATGTGGTGTGAGGGTGTGTGTATGCCTAAGTGTATGGATGCACAAGGAAGCCTGAAAAGTGTCTCAGGTCCCCTGGAGATGGAGTTACAGGCAACTGTGAGCCACTAGATGCAGGTGCTGGAATTCAGCTTGACTCCTCTAGAAGAGGTCCTCTTAACCAATGGACCACCTCTCCAGCCTCCTCAGCATCCTTTCTATGGTCCTTTATCATCGTTTAATATTTGCAACAGCTATGACTGCATGAAGTTCGTACGCCAGGCAGTTTCTAGTAATTGCTCAGTCCGTGTGAGCTACTGCTGTTTTTACTGTGACTAACACTGTTACTACAAGCATGACTAATATTAGTCATTGACACAAACACCATCAGTGACATGACTAAGTGCTGACTAAATTGGCAGGTCCTGCCATGAGGAGTAAGACACGACTGGCCACTACCCAGGTTAGTCTCTATGTGAGAAGTTCTCAAAAGAACAGTTGGACCCCTTCCTGTGGCCGAGTCAGAAACCATTAATCTGTCCCTACATGGCTTAGCCGTACCCATGCAGGGTAGCTAGACTCTCAGTTAAGGAAGTCACAGGTGGCCATCAGCAGTTAGTTCATTAGACAACATCAAACTAGTCTGTCACCAAGGGCAGTGTTTGTGTCATTTGGCACCCTCAGTGTTCTGCTTGCTTCTGCTTTTGCTGTTTGTACCCAAAACATCTGCCTGGAGGTTGCTGTTCCATGCCAGTCTCTGCTCAAAGCCCTTCATGATTCATTTTAGCAAAGGTCCTATGAGTCTTTCACAATGGGACCCCTGCTGGCCCTCTGTCCTCTCTCCTGGTGCTCTTGGCTAAAATGAGATTATAGCTCCAACTCTAGCTGTTTCCTCCAAATTGAAACATTTCCTCTTGGAGGGAGGAGGGAAGACTTAAAAACATAATGGAAGTTCAAGGAATTTACAAGACCCAGGAAGCTTAAAATGTTACAACGTTACAAGATTGAGGAGAGCCCTCCTCAAGGAGGTGAAAAACTGTGGAGGGGTGAGGGGTGGGGGGTGGTGAATGACCCTTCAGTGGAGCTGCCTGCAAAGTGCAGCTTTTGTGAGCAGTTAAAGCTGACTCAGAATCATTCATGCATAAGTACACCCAATAAACTCACCGGCATCAAGTTAGACTTGGGTAGATGCAGTGATATGTAAGTAAAGCCTTTGTGTCTGGCTTTAAGTGAAACATATAGTAAAGCCTCATGTCTGACTTTGGGAGAAATGTTTCAGCAAAGCCTTTGCTACCTTTGGGTTAATCAGTAGATACTGTGAAATTGTTTTGAGACTGTTTCAACCTTGAAAAAATACTGTCTTTCTGCAGAATCTGCACTTGGTGCTACAGGAGAGCTTGTAGCTGCACCAACCTTAGTCCTAAAACAGCCTAAGTTCTAAGGCTGACCTGGAGTTCTTTCTTTTGGTTATGGCAAAAGGAACTGAGATTTGTATGGGTTTTCTGCTCTCACGGGCAGCAAAAGCAAGTTAACTTTGATAGTTGGAACCTTTCCTCGCCCTTATTAACCTTGTATATGTTTGAATAACGTAACTGTAATGAGCTAGCTGGGGAGTCAGTCTTTTTCAAGAAGACCGAACCCCTCTGCTCCTTTGGAAAATGAGGGCTTAGCATCTTGGTGAGCTTCTCTCTCTACTTTGGCCCCTATGACCAACGTCAAATGACAGGTAGAATTTTATTTTATTTTATTTTTTAATTTACCTGTTTTTGGTCTGTCATTTGTGCCCTGTCTGGGGTGAATGGATGTTTGTTTACATCTCCGCTAGTTAGTTTTAACTGTCAACTTGCCACAACCTAGCATCACCTGAGAAGAAAGCCTCCACTGAGGAGCTGTCTAGATCAAGTTGACCTGTGGGCATGTCTGGGGGAACTGTCTTGATTGTTCATTGAGGTGGGAAGATTCACCCTGAATTTGGGTAGCCCTACTTCACAGGGTAGGTACTGAATAGTGTTAAGTGTAGAGAATGCTAGCTAAATACTAAGCAGAAGTCGGCAGCTTGCTAGGGTCCATTCATTTCTTTCTGCTTTTGATGGTGGATGCAATACAACTGGCTGCTTGAGTTCCCGCCTTGACTTTCTGTCAGTGATGGACTGTGATCTGGAATTATAAGCCAAATAAACAATCCCTCCCTTGCATTACTTTTGGGCAAGGATATTAAATTGGGACACCACATCTTCCCCAGGAAAAGTCACATAATATACTACCTAGTTTACCACACTTAATAAATATATTGTGTCCTCAGTATAAGGAGGAATATATGCCCCTTTTGCCTACTGCTGTGCCTCTAGAGCATCCAACAGAGACTTAGTGACCAAATTCGTACTGTCACTAAAAGACTTCGTCCAGAGTCTGCCATGTGGAGATCAGGCACTCTCCTCCTCAGTTGCCTCTTTTCTTGTTGCTTCTCTCACTGGTTTTACCCCACCCCATCTACTTATCTCACCCTTCTCATTTCCCTTCTGAGTGGTCTACGCCAGCTTGGTCTCCATGGTACAGCCCACTTAACCTGTCCACCTTGTTCCTTCTGTGTGAAATTGCTCACCGTCACCTTTGGTAGAGGGGAAGAGTATTCACAAAGCCCTTTACAACCTTTCTGGTACCTCCAATTCTCTCCTATTATCAAACTCTTTGAAGGCCATTGGCTGAGTACACATGGCTCCTCTGCCTCTTATGATATTTATCCTCTGCCTCTCCCTGTCTCTCCCTTTGTCTCTCTCGCTCAGGGACACTCTTCACAGACACAAACATGTGGTCCCCTCAACTTACTTGGTAGCGTAGCCCATGCTGAGCATGCGGTTGGTGAGGTGTCTGTCATCCCCGAAAGTGCAGTGGGTACCCAAGAACTTCTGATTGTACCAGGCTTCCAGGAACTGCTGCAGGAGATTGTTTCTGTACAGGCCTAGGTAGGGTGGGGAGTACCCAAGCATCAGCCTCTGATGTGGTCAATGTCGTGCTCAACGCATATCTGTTTCCCACCCTGTGCTTCCTCATCTCCATCCTAGTCTCAGCCTGGCCCCTCATCACTCCCAAATACAGCCCCAGTCTTAACTGAACCCCCTTGCCCGTTCCAGTGTGTCTGTCACCTGACCATGCACTGTAATGTCATCACTTCCCCCACAATGCCACAGCATTCTCAGTGCCCTGGTTCAACCCCATCCCCACCCCAACCTCATCTCACTCACTTCCATGAGCCCTTTTACAGCAACTTACCCAGTCTCCATCCTTTTCCCTTTCCCAGCTTCATTCCTCTCCAGCAGCTCTAACACCATCTCCCCACTCCCCAATCTTACCTTATCTGTAATCCCGACCCCAGCCCTATTTTTGTCCATACCTTTACCCTGTCTCTGGCTCCCTTTCCTGATCGTCACCCACCCACAAGCCTTCCAAGCCCCACTTTCACTCACCCAGAGGACCACTGATGCAGGACACACAGTGGAAGTAGCTCTGACAAGCTCGCTCCACATTGAAGGCTACCCAGTATCGCAGGCTGCTCAAGAAGCTGACCCAGGAATCCAGAGGGTTAAGGATCCTTACGTCTCCTCCAACAGCCCCTACCCGAGGGTCTTCATCCAGCACTCGCACAAGCTCCAGCAGTGCCATGGGGTCTAGCCTTGTGTCTGAGTCACAGACCTGTGAAAAGGACGGGACCAGGATCAGACCAGAAACTTATACAGGGCTGGGGTTTGAAAGGGCATGTAGATTGTTTACACCATTCCCTGGGCTGGGATCCTGGATTATATAGAAAGTGAGCTGAACACAAGCTCGGGATGCTTCAAGCTCCTGTGAATTGAATTCCCATTCATGAAGAACTTTACCTTGAACCATGAGCTAAAGTAAGCCCCTTTCTCCCTTATGGTGTTTTTTGTCAGAATATTTTCTCACAGCAACAGGAGAAGGAACTAAGACAGTAGCATGTTAGTAAATGGCCACACTGAATGGATGAATGCATGATGAAATAAAGGTCTATAGATGGATGGATGACAAAAATCTCAACATGAAGGAAAGAAAGGAAAAAAAGGGTGGGGGAACAAACTGCTATATAGAAAGTAAGTGAATGAATAAATAAGTGGATGAGGTCCACACTGGATGTAGAACCATGGGTACAGAGAACGGTGAAGGAAAGAATTTCCATATTTCATGAAGAAAAAAGTAATTAACATGTTGAATACCTGGATAGATTAGTGGGTGAGTGGTTAAGCGAATGAATCTCTGTATCAAATGGATGAGTAGTTGCATGGAAGGATGAATGAATGTATGCTCAAATAGAGTTTCCTTCTGTCTTAAGTGGTTGCATGAATGAAAGAGGGGTATAGTTTCTTCATTCAGGGCTGTGGTTGGATGTGAAATGTTCCCCATAGGTTCATGTGTTTGAACACTTGGTCTCATAGCTGGTGGCACTGCTTTGGAAGGTTATATAACCTTTAGGAGATGGGGGCCAGCTAGTGGGTCTCACTTCCTTTTCTCTTTCTGCTTCCTATCTGCAGGAGCAATGTGACCAGCTTTCTCAAGCTCCTGAATCCATTCCTTCTCTATCATGATGGACTGCACTCTCAAACTGTGAGCGAGAATAAACCCTTCTTTCTTTAAGTTGCTTTGGTCTGGTGTTCTGTGGCAGCAACAAATATACAATTGGATAGAGTGAATGAGCACTGTATTGGGTGTGTATGCAAATGCATGTACCGTTTAACGAAAGAAACACACCAAAGGAATAAAAAAGGAGGAAGCATTGTATCAAATGGATGGATAAGATTGACTAAATATCCATATTAAATAAGTTCATCAATGGTTAATGAATGAATGAGTGAATGGATGAATTAGAGTTTCTGTTTGAATGTGTGGTAAGTGAGGAAAGAGGAAAGGATTTAAGGCAGGAGGGATAACTAGGTGGACCCAGATTTGAATCCTCGGCATCCATATAAAAAGCTAGGTGTGGCTGCATGTTCCTGCCTGTAACATAGTGTGCGCTCTCTTTGTGTGTGTGTGTGTGTGTGTGTGTGTGTGTGTGTACAAGAGGATCACTGGAGCTTACTGACTGCCAGCCTAGTCTTTCAGTGAGAGGACATGTCTCAAAGGAATGAGGGAGGAGGAGAATGAAAGAGCAGGACATAGGATGTCTTTCTCAGTTATTCACAGCGCGCACACATACCCCACGCCCACACACGCACATATAAATAAGAGAAGACAGGATTGACGATACATTGAAGAAATTAATGGTCTATTAGAGGATGGATAAAACCACGAATAACTATAGAAAGATCTTTTCACCAAATGAATAAAGAAAAGAGGAAAAGAAGAGGTTTCTTCACATCTGTTTGAAATAGCATCTCCTGTTTCAAAGTTCAAAGCCTGACTTTGAACTTCTGATCCTCCTGCCTCCACCTCCCAAGGCCTGAGGTGCACCCTACTCTTTCTGAAGTGGAGGGTGTGAGATCACACTCAGAGGTGGCACAGGGCGCCTTGCACTCACCTGCACGTAGTCCACGGAGTCTCCCAGCGCCTTGAAAGCTGTGTACATGACCTCGCGCTTACCGCCCCAGCGCTGCGCCACACACACGCACCTGCGTGTCCTCACCAGTGCCTCCACTGCCAGCCGCCCTGGGTCCTCAGCCTCCACCTCGCGGTAGGCACCGGTACCCACTGCTCCTGCCCCCTCTGCCGGCTCCCAGGGCTGATGATAGTTGCCATTCCACACGTAGGTGGCGGGGTCCTCATCGGCGAAGACTTCGCGGAACATGTCCACCATGTACAGATCCTCTGCGCGGTTGCCGTCCACCACCATAAGGACGCGCAACCGCTCTCGAGGGTACATCAGAGCGCGTGCTGAGGTCAGACACTGGCGCAGGTACGAGGGATCCTCCTGGTAGGCGGAGATGGTGAGCGCCACGCTGCGTGCAGTGGCGGCATCTAGGGGTCCCTTCGCCGAGGCGCGCCGTGCCGCCTCCGCCACCCTCCGATGCTCCAGGTAAGCGAAGAGGCTCTGCGCCACCAGGTGCGCGCTGAGGAATGCCCCGTAGAGGCCGAAGGCCAGGAGGCCGTAGCGATCGGAGGCGAGAGGGACGCCCGCGGCGTAGGCCCAGGTCATGAGGCCCAGGATGAGCAGTGCGAACGTAATCGTGAGTGCTCGCCGGGCCAGGCCGGAGCAGCGACGTGCTGCCTCTGAGGGCTTTGACATGTTCTGTGGGGAGCCAAGGAGAAGGATCAGTGTTGAGGGCTTTCTGGAGATGACCTTACTCCTGGGGATCCCCTTCTAAGCTGGATGATAACATCTCAGAACTTTTAAATGATCTCTCATATTTTAAAGGTTTATTTATTTATGTTTATTTTATTTGTGTGAATGTTTTTCCTGCATATATGCCTGTGCACCATGTGCCTGGTGCCCATGGAAGCCGGAAGAGGGCCTCAAATGCCCTGGAGTTGGAGTTACAGGCAATTGTGAGATCGGTTGGCTCAGGTCCTCTGCAAGGACAGCAAGTGCCATTACCACGGTGACAGCTCTCTCTCTAGTTACCCCAGTAGTTCTTAGAAAGAAGATCCCCTGAGCACCACATTTGAAGCAATTGTGGCTCTTATCTCGGCTTAATGCCTTATTTTACTAATTACACCCCCCCTTTTTCTTTTTAGTAGAAAGAGTCTGTGTAGCCCCAGTCAGTCTAGAACACCCAATCCTTCAGCCTCAGGCTCCTGAGTGCTGGGAAGACAGGAGTGAGTCACCAAGCCAGGCTTTTACACGGTGCCTTCTAAAGTAAGTTATTATGCCTCTCCCTCCCCCAGCTTTAGCATCTCTTCTTTACAAAAGGATTACACAATGCAACTCCCCAGGCTTTCCCTCTTTTTTGTTAGTGGCCCATAAAATGGTGCTGGCTGGTGGGTGGCTCAGTGGGTTAAAGGTGCCTGCCTCCAAGTCTGACAACTGAGTTTGATCCTTGGAACCCACAGGATGAAAGGAGAGAAATCAACTTGCTGTTCTTTGATTAAAACACATGCTTTGGCATGCTTTTTCCCAAAAAGTAACTTTAAAAATTAGGAAAAAAAATAATAATAAAGTTAAGAATAACCGTACAAACAAAAATTTCTCTGTGTCAAGACACTAATACTATGTACTAAACAGTATATTCAAAATGTGTACCAAGTGTTGTTCTAACCCTTTTATATATGAACTTGTTTGTTTTAGAGACAAGATCTCCTGTAGCCCAGCCTGTCCTACAAGTAGCCAAGGATGACTTGAACTTCTGATCCTACTGTCTCAACGTCTGGAGTGCTGGGATGACAGGCAAGCAGCCCAGTTCATGCAGTGCTGGAGGTAGAGCAATGCTAGGCACGTGCGCTGCCCACTGAGCTATATTTCCAGTCCCTGGTAAGTACTCTAATCACCACCATTTTCTAGGCAGAGCCGCCGAGTCACAGAAATTTAAAGTCCCAAGGTTACACCTGAGATGATGGGAGCTGAACCCAGGATTCCAGTCATTAATCACAGTCTTCCTAGACTGCTTTCCCCTCTCAGGAGAGTCTCTAGTGGCAGCATTGCAGTCACAGTGTAGATAGCAAAGCAGGGTGGTCAGAAGCTTGTGATAGGTGAGCAGCCACAGGCGACAGCATGGCACCTCTGACTTCCCAGAGGCCTGATGTGTGCCCCTTTTCCACTGTTCAGTGACTTGGCAGGGCCATGTGCATTTACACATCAGTGGAGTTTTCTCATCCATGAAATAGGTGAGTAGCAGCTTCCACAGCCAGACATTCTTCTACAGCAGCCCTCCGCAGTGGGTACTATTGCTGTGTCCTGTTCCCGAGGCCCAAAGAGATGAATTCTCTCACTAAAGGTCACTCAGAGAGTAAGCAGAGGACTTAGGGTTCAAACACAGACAGTCTGGCTGTCATGCTTTCTCTGTCTTAAGCTGTCAGATCCTCCCTCCCAAGCTGACTGTGGGATAACCCTTCAACATAAGGTCGGCAACACTGTCCATAGCTGAAATGCAGCCAGTATGACCAGTGTGTGAGTTTCTAATCTTAATTTAACATTAAGAAGCTGGGGAGATGGCTCAGCATACACAAAATAGCTGAGTGCCCATCTGTAATCCCAGTGCCAGGCAGGCAAACAGGTAGATGCCTGGGGCTTGCTGGCCAGCCATTATAGCTGAAATTGTCAGTTCCGTATTCAGTGGAAACCCTATCTTTAAGACAAAGACTAAAGAACAGATAGAAGAAGACATTCATGTTAACCTCTGATCTCCACAGGAGCAGGCACAACTGAGCACGCACCTACAGCATTACACCCAGAGACATTAAAATGAAAGGCCTGATGGCATAAGCCTGTCATCCTAGCTACTTTTGAGGCTGAATGATGTAAGAGGATCTCAAGTTCAAGGCCCGCCTGGTTAACATAGTGTTTAACCCTCTATCAAAGTAGAAATGAAGACACTAGCAAGATGGCTTAGTAGGTAAAGGTACTTGCTACCAAGCTTGAGGACCCCAGTTTGATCGCCAAAACTCACCTGGAGGAAGGAGAGAACAGACTCTGGGAAGTTGTCCTCTGACCTCCACATTTGATTGAGCAAGCACATAGACACACACACACACACACATACACACACACACACACAAATGTTAAAAAAAAGAAAAAAGAAAAAAGGTGGTGAGTATAAGTGGTGGAACATTTGCCAAAGACACAGGAGGCCCTGGATTCAGTTCCCAGCACTTTTTACATATGAATGCACACACACACACACACACACACACACACACACACACACACATACACATACACATACAACTATAAATGCACAATTTAAATATGTAAATTAAAATAAATATTCCATTTAGTCCCATTCAATTATAGAAAAACTTTTAAATATGTTTCGAACAAATGTGATGCATGACTCTTTTTAACTATAAATTTTACAAAAAGATAAACCATCTTATAGATTTAGTCAGGGGTGGGTGAAAAAACAAAAGATCTCATTAATATTTTTGTATTGGTAACATTGAAATGATCATTTTGTTTTCCAGACAAGGTTGCATGAAGCCTGGGCTGGTTTTAGCTTCACTACATGGCTAAGAATGACGCTGAATTTCTGATCCTTCTTCCTCTGCCTTCTGAGTGATAACATGACAGAGGTAGGCTACCACATTCGGCTTATTTGGTGCAGGGGATTGAACCTAGGCTTTCTGTGTGCTGAGCAAGCACTCTACCAGCTGAGCTACATCCCTTAAACAATCACGTTTCAAAATATTTGTTTGTTTGTTTGTTTAGTTATTTTTTATTTGTGCGAATGTGCATGCACACATGCCATGGTGCGTGTGTGTGGCAGTCAGGGCAACTTTTAGGAGTTAATTCTCTCCTTCCACCCTGTGGGGGAGCAAACTCAGGTAATCAAGCTTAGCAGCAAGCACCTTTGCTCTTTGAGCCAGGTTGCCAGCCCCAAAGAACCATATTTTTAAATGCACAGTAGTGGTCAGTACACAGATTTCACTTCTACTTACAAACCAATATCTTTTCACATTTGCAAATTGTTTTAAACTGAAAGTGAAACAAAAATATTT
This sequence comes from Peromyscus eremicus, assembly GCF_949786415.1. Lineage (NCBI taxonomy): Eukaryota > Metazoa > Chordata > Mammalia > Rodentia > Cricetidae > Peromyscus > Peromyscus eremicus. The sequence goes on along the minus strand of NC_081416.1, from coordinate 193,225,276 downwards.
TGTGGAGCATGAAAGTTACTTGCAGTTCAAACCCCAGTGTTCTTCACATTGCACTGCTCATTTACCCATTATCTATGCTGAGTCTGCTGTAGCATACCAAGACTGAGTAGTTCTGGCAGAGAACGCAATGTCTTCTAGTCCTCAAGTGTTTACTGTTTGGTGTCTGGTAGAAAAGTTTACAGTCTTCTCACACACTGGGTCAAAGCAAATAAATTACCAAAATTAATTTCATTTAAAAATTACACTTATTTGTTTATTTTGTGTGTGGGCATATGCATGTCACAGAGCATTTGCCCCAGTGTGTGTGTGTGTGTGTGTGTGTGTGTGTGTGTGTGTGTGTGTGTAGGTTGGGGGACAGTTATGGGACTAGGTTCTTTCTTCCCAGTATTTGGGTCTCAGAGACCAAACTCAGATTATCAGGCTTAGTGCAAGCACCTTTACCCCCAGAGCCATCTTGTAGGACCCACTTTACTTTTAAAAGAGGATTTAAAAATTATGTGGTAATTCATGTTATGTTTCTGAACAGTGGAGGTGAATTAGGGATTTGGGGGATTTTAAAAGAACATGCAGGGTTTCCCTGTGTTGCCCAGACTGGCCTCAAATTCCTAGACTCAAGCATCCTCCAGTCTTAGACTCCAAAGTATCTGGGACCTCAGGTACATGGTACCAAATTTGAGAAAGAACTTTTAAGTACTCAGTAACAATTATTCTTTCTTTCAGACCCCTTCATTACTGTCTTTTTGCCTCAAACACAGCTCTGCCTGGGCTCCTGGGGTGGCTCAGATTATGAGGAAGTTATGGACACCTCCACCTACAGCTGTACTGGCAACATTAAGAACCACACAGACTGAAAACACCCATGTTCCACAAGACGACTTCATATACCCTGTCTCAGGCTGAGCACGGGCGTCCTGTGACCTCCCACTGATGGTCATGCAGGGGACGTGAGGACACAAGTCCTCAGTGTCAGGAAGAAACAATATCAAGATGATAAAAAAACATGCCAATAGCCACACAGACAGCCACCAAGGGTCTGGGATAAAGGAACAGAAGTAGAAGGTTTCAGAAGAAATAGTGAACAGTTAAAATCAGTGGTTCTCACCCTTCCTAATGCTGCCACCCTTTAATTCAGTTCCTCATGTTGTGGTGATTCCCAAACATAAAATTATTTTAGTTGCTACTTTATAACTTAGTTTGCTACTGTTATGAATAGTAATGTAAATATCTGATATGCAGGATGTATCTTCATTGTTACAAATTGACAAAAGTGGTCATGACCCACAAGTTGAGAACCGCTGGTTCAAATAAACCCCAGCCATATGAAATTGCTCTTTTTACAGGTCAAGAGAGGTTGAATATTGGTGAATGCATGTAGTTCAGCTAAATAGATTCTGAACCCATAAAATTGAAACCGAAATGCATACATCATTTACATGCGAAGTCTTCTTTGGGAATACCAACATACATTTACAGAATCATAGACCTGTATGGATGACAAACCATATAGCAATGAACATAGAGAAAGAAACTCACTCCACCTCACAAGCTCACTGAACACATACAGTTGCTGTCACAAGTAGATACACACGTACACGAACTCCTTCTCAATAGTCTCCAATACACATGGTCTCACATATGGTAGTAATTACCCTTTATGGCAGCAGAAAATACACACACACACACACACACACACACACACACACACACACACACACGCACACATGTACATACATGTCTCATGGCTGTGGGTCCTGCTGGATTCTCTCCTCTCCGGCTTGCTCTGCAATCCGTGTGTGCCTGGAGCTAGCTGGAGGGGGGCCATTTGAAGACCAGCAAATGCGGGGGTGGAGGAGAGCTGACGTCAGAGAACTAGCCCATCCAGGGGCTCTGAGGTCACGCAGTCCCATGACTCCACCCTCTTTGATTCCCGACATTGCCCCCATCCCCCTCGCCAGATAGGACCTCCCTTCACAGCCCCTCAAGCTGGTCCTTCACTCCCCCTTTTCTTCCAGCCCTTCCTCTCTCTTTTCTCTTTCTCCCCTTTTCTCTTGCGTTAAGTTCACTTTACCTTTCATTTGTTCCGTCTGTATATTCCTTTCCACCTTTCCCCCATTTCTTTCGCATCTCCCTCAGCTGCTTCTCTTGTGTTTTGTCTGTATTTCTGTCTCCATCTCGCCCCATTTGTCTTATTGCTTTCTATCACCCACTCTGACTCACTGTCCCCCCCTTCTTACTTCTTCCTCACTTACTCATCATCTCCCCAGACTCTCTACAATGGGTTCTGCAGGAACATACATCAGCAACTGGCAGATAGATAAAGTGCACACACGAGCATGTCAGTGGGTGTGCCTGTGTTGCTGGCATGTGTTTTCACAGCAGCTTGGAGCTACAGCCAGAATTGCCTGCTTTTTACTGGGCTGGTGTCTGTCTATTGTGTGTCTGTGGGGTGTGTTTGTGTACATACATGTGTCCATGTCAAGATCTGGCTGGGGCTAAGGACTGGAATACTGGGATCTGTCTTCTGAAGGATTTCAGTGACTTCAGGGAATGACCTTGGCTCAGTGTTCTGATATACATCCCTGAGACTGGGTCAGAACATAGCTGGGAAGAGATGGGGTCCCAGGGTGTGTGTACCCCAGCTCCTTGGGGCCAGAAGGCCAGTGATCCCTGCCACTATTTTATATTCTTTTTATAAGGGTTTTTGTTGTTGTTAGCTCTAAGACTATCTTTCTCAAAGTTCCTGTCACTGTGAACTGATAGTGGGTAGTGTCCAGTAACTGTTCCTACATCCTTCTGTGTGGTAGATGCTGACAATTATATTCTTTCTTTCTGTCTGTCTCCCATAATGCTCTCTCATTATGCTTGACCCCCTGACTCTGTTTGTCTACCCATCTGTATTCCCATTTCTTCCAATCCTCCTCCTCGTCTCCCTCTCTCATGTCTATTTCTAATTACCATCTCTCACCTGTCTGTCATCTATCATCTTCTGCTGACCTGCCATCTCTGTATCTATCATCTATCTATTCCTCTGTCCCTCTATGTCTTTAACTAACATCTGCCTACCTGCCTGTCTCTTTGTGAGACTCTCTCACTCTCCCATCCCCCTCTGACTTTTTATGTCTCTCTGTTTTTCCTTTCTCCTGCGGCTTCGTCATCTCTCCTAGCCATTTGGGACTCTTCCTGAACAGAGCCAGGTTCTCACATCCAGGGTGTGAGAACCTCACTAGACACGGTGTAGGGGCAGTGCCAGGTTGAATCTTTGTTTGAGCCTGGCCACTGAGGAGAAGGTCCCTGGTGGTGGGAACCTGGTCACCACCCGCCCATCAGGGCAGGGAAAGCTGTGTCTGACACTATTGCCGGGAGCCTCTGATGCTTAGTGTCTGGCTGTGTCAGGATGATGGATCCACTGATGGAGTCAAGCCCAGAGCAGGGGATATGAGGAGTTCCTGTGGCTAGAAAGGGATAACCCAAGCTCCACCCAAGGAGCTGGGCATTTGACTAGCCTGAACACCGCCCTGACTGGGTGGAGCAGCTGTATAAAACCAGATGTTTCTAAAACCAGAGTGTGCATGAGAGAAAGACCAGGATTTCAAACCCTGGGAGTTTTCTCTGCCAGGACACTAGAGACCTGGCCACAGCCCAGACTCCTCCTTTAGACCCAGGTGTCCAGGCCTCAGTCCTCTGTTAGATCCAGGGGTACGGACCCTAGCTCCCCTTCCTTGGACTCCAGACCTCAGACCCCAGCCTTCCTCCCTTAGACCCAGGTGTCCAAGCCAAAGCACTTCCCCCTCAGACCCAGAAGTCCAGTGTACTCCTCCTTTAGACTCAGGAGTCTGGGAATCAGCCTTCCTCTCTCAGAAAAGGAGTACAGGCCTAACCCTCGTCCCTCAGACACAGAGGTCTAGTTTCCCATAATTCAGTGCAAGCACAGATAATCAGGACTGAATGTATCAAAGACAAGATGACAAAGACAGATGAAGCTGAGCACTTTCCCAGTTCCCTCCCCTCTAATGGTAGCTTATAACTGGTTCCTGTCTAGTCCACAGTGTCCTTTCTTCTCCAGATGGGGGCTGTCATTTAACTTCAAGATGAGAAGATGGGGAAAGGTAAGGGTGGTAGCCACAAATGGAGAAGAAACAGAGGAAAAACATATATTCATTACAGGGACACCCCTTGAGCTGCTGATGGGTGGGGCCCTAGACTAAGTGGTGGCAGGCACACACAAATGACTCAGCAGGGGGCCCTGTCTCTGAGAAGACAGCTGTGTAAATAGAGGACTGGGCACTGATGGAGTAATAGTTCCACCCAACTGAAAGGCAGGAAGGGCTTCCTGGAGGAGGTGGTCCTAACTGATGAGGACATAGTGAAGCGAAAAGTGAAGGAGAGAAAAGGTACCCAAGGAAAGACATGGTGTGGCCAGTTTATAAAGCACACGCTGACTGAGTGGTGCTGTGGAAGCACGAAGTAGTTGAGAAGTAATGAGGTACATGAAGGTAAGATTGCTTTCAAAATAGTTTTGGGGGATGGACAGATGGCTCAGTAGTTAAGAGTGCTTGATGCTCTTGCAGAGGACCTGGGTTGGGGCCCCAGGACTCAGGTCCGGTGGCTTACAACCATCTGTAACTCCAGCTCTAGCGTATCTGGTGGCTTCTTCTGGCCTCTGTGGACACCTGTACACATGCAACATACACATAAAAATAAAATAAATCTTTTATAAAGTGGTATGGATGGCTGTAGAGATGACTCAGTGGTAAGAGTACTTAATACTATTGCAAAGGACCTGGGTTCAGTTTCCAGCACTCCCATGGTAGCTATGACTCCCGGTGCAGTGGATCTATGCCCTCTTCTGAACCTCTGTGGGCACTGCATTTACATGATGCACAGCCATATATGCAAGCCAAATACTTTATACATAATAAATCTTTAAAAATGACTTTTAGATTGAAATGCAAAATTATATATTCAGGATGAGGATGTAGCTCAGCTGCAGAGTGATTGCATGTAGACTGTGTATTTGATACATAACACACCCTGGGCATGGTGTTGTATGTTTGCAATGTCAGCACTTGGGAAGTAGAGGCAGGAAGCTCAGAAGTTCATGGCCATCTTAGACTACAAAGAAAATTTGAGGCTGTCATGGGCTATATCAGAGCCTGCCTCAAAATAAACAAGTAGGGACAGATGGGATAATTCAGTGCATAAAGACATTTGCTACTATGTCTGAAAACCTGAGTTCATTCTCCAGAACCCACATGGTGGGAGGAGAGAACAGACTTCTGCAACTTGTCCTCTGACCTCCATGTGCAAATCATGGCATGCAACCCCTAAAATAAATGTAATAAAATTTTGAAAAGGGTTTAAATTGTATATTAGTATAGTCAAGGATACGACATCATTTCTTTATGACAAAATCAAGCTATTATAGCATGTGCAATATACAGAGTTTTGAATGCCAGACTCAAGGGCTGGACTCTTGTCTTGGAGGTACTAACTAGAGAACTACAAGAGAACTGGGAGCTGTGGAGATAAAGGATCAGCTCTACGTCTATGTGAGTTACTAAGTAGGTAGAGAGACAAGGGATTCTTGGTCAGGTAACTCAGTGGGTGGCTATGTCAGAGATTCCAGAATTTCCTTCAGGCTAGGGGTTGTTGGCTGAACATGAGCTTTGAAAGAGTTGAAGGTTTGGAGCTGGTGGGGTGCCAAGGAAGTGTGAGTGAGGTTGGCAGAGCTGCTGGATATAATCCTTTGAGGAGTGGGGACTGAGAGGCGGCTCAGACACAGCCCCCAAATGAATGGAACCCTTCATCAAAGCTCATCCATGCTACTCTGGCTGCCCCACTCCCTGCCCATTTTTGTCAAACACTGTTCTCAAATAACATAGGACCCCCCTTATCTGGTTTCTCTTTATGAGGTTGCAGTTAGCTTCATCAATCAAAGTCCAAAAATACCAAATGGAAAAATCCTGGGAATAAACAATTTGTAATTTTAAAAACCTATTTTTATTTTATTATTTTGTATGCATAGGTGACTTGACTGTCTGCCTGTCTAGGAATCAAATCCTGGTCCTCTGTGAGAGCACCCAGTGTTCTTAACCACTGAGCCGTCTCTCCAGGCCAACAAGCCACACAAGAAAATAATAATTTAAGCTGGGTGGTGGTGGCGCACGCCTTTAATCCCAGCACTCAGGAGGCAGAGCCAGGCGGATCTCTGTGAGTTTGAGGCCAGCCTGGGCTACCAAGTGAGTCCCAGGAAAGGCGCAAAGCTACACAGAGAAACCCTGTCTCGAAAAACCAAAAAAAAAAAAAAAAAAAAAATTTTTTAAAATTATAAAATAATAGCATCATTCTGGCCTCCCTCTCCTCCCTCTAATGTTGCCATAGTCCACCTCAAATTCATGACCTCTTTTTCTTTAATTATCATTGTTAAATATGTGTGTATAATGAATTTATGTTTATAATATATTATAAATATATATTTTAATAAATATAATAAGCATTATATCATATAACTATATAATGAGCATAATATATTATACTATATTATAACATAATATATTATAAGAGAATATATATAATATATATATTATATATATATAATATATATAATATATATATGAAACCTGCTGGGTTCAATTGTGTGTTATTCCTAAGCAGCACAATGAAATCTAATGCTCTCCTGTTTGTCTTGTCCTGGATGTGAATCTTCCTTTGGCCCAGGATATGCATGCTGCATATGTGGCCAGCCCCTTAGTAACTTAGCCATTTATTTATAGGATTCAGTATTGCCATATATTGTACTTGAATTCCAATGTCCTTATTTTACTTAAAAGTTCACCTTTGACCATTTCTCTTTTTGGCTAAGATCACACAACAATGGCAACTCAGGTGTACTAAAAAGAAATCATTCAGTGCAAGGTTCTTAGTTTGTGTGTAGAACTGGGTGCTATGTATAGTTTCAGGCATTCAATAAGGGTCTTGAAAAATATGATCCTTGAGGCCGGGCGGTGGTGGCACACGCCTTTAATCTCAGCCAGACAGTTCTCTGTGAGTTTGAGGCCAGCCTGGGCTACAGAGTGAGTTCCAGGGAAGTTGCAAAGGTGCACAGAGAAACCCTGTCTCAAAAAGCAAAACAAAACAAAACAAAAAAAAAGAAAAATATGGTCCTTGAATAACCGAGGGGGGGATTTTGTTGGTGTTTTGAGGGAGGGTCTCTCATGAATGAAAAAAAAGAAATAAAAAGGAAAGGAACATGACTACCCCTAGGCATGGTGGAGGAGAAAGTCTGTTGTGGATAAAAGGAAGACAGACATAGTCAGAGGCAAGGACATCTGGGAGAGTCCAGAGTGGATATGACCCTGAGCCACGTAAGGAGAGAGGGGAGGGGAAGGGAGAAGGGAGAGAGAGAGGAACAAGGTGTAGCAAAAGAGAAGCCCAAAAGAGAGTAGACAAAATGACCAGGTAACCAAAACAGATTATATAGAGAAGGGCAGCTGGGGGAAGGGCAGACCAGCCTCTGGGCTGCAAAGTTTAGTGGGGGTAGGAGGGGTATGCCAGCCAGGAGGGTCCTGCAACAGGTAGGTGCTGAGGGAAGCTGGGAGAACCTGGCAGCCAGGCCTGCTTTGATATGTTAAGTAGGCACCTCAGCCCATTGTCCTGGCTTTAAACCTAACATCTCTGAGCCCAGGTTGGATTCTAACTTTCTGTATAGCTGAGAATGACATTGAGTTATGGATCCTCATGCCTGCACTTCTCAAGTGCTAGGACTGCAGACATATGATACCATGACTGGCTTGTGTAGTGCAAGGGAGGGAATCCAGAGTTTTGTGCGTGCTAAGCAAGCACCCCAACTGAACTACAGCCCCAGGTTACTGTAAGAGATGCTTGAACTTCCTTCCTGGAGAATTAAGGAGGGAAAATGACCACTGAAAAGTTAACTTGGAGAAATCGGCATTTTCTTAAATGTGTCTGTTGAGCTAGGTGGTGGTTGGTCACTCTATGAAGTGTTCTGGCTTGGAAAGGAAATGCTTTGAAGAAATCCAGATACTTGAGAGACAAAGGAGAGATGGAGGGCAGAATCACTCCCAGGACCATGTGTTTGTACACTTGGTCACCAGCTAGTGGCGCTGTTTTAAAGGTTGAGGAGCTGTCATGGAGTGTGATAGTTTGGGGGCAGGGAGGGGATATCTCTCAGTTCTTGACAACTGCTCAGTCAAGTGACATAGTTAGAGCAAAGGTTTATTTTGCAAAGCTAAACAAAGCAGCAAATAAACAAACTATAGAGGGAGACTGAACTGGACTACCTGAAAGAGGAGGAGGAGTTCAGAGGGTCCTGTGTTGCAGATTTTACAGAAATTGTAAGGAATATTTATGAGGTGTGTGACATATTCGTGGAATTAAGTAACCCTTTTCTCCTCGAATCATGGTGGACTGGGTTTCCTTTTTAAGGTATTTCATTCCATGATCCTCTAGAACAGTCCAAAAAAAAAAAAAAAAAAAAAAAAGGCAAAGAAACAAACCAATAACATCCAGAATTCTAGTGATATATATCACATCAGGTAATTTAAGTGTGTTTTGAGTGTGTAGACCCTTGGATACTGTACACGTGTTAGAGAATTTCTAGGTGATTTAGTTTCTGATATAACAGAACAATCTAGCTGCTTCCAGGATGTTTAACCACAAAGAAGTTCTGACCACATGGAGACACACCTTTTTCCCCAGTTAACCTCACGTCCTAGTTTGCTTAGCGTGTCAACTTTACACAGCCTACAGGTATTTGAGAGGGGAGCTTCTAGGTCAGATTAGCCTGTGGCCATGTCTGACAGCCTCTTGACTGATGATGTAGGAGGGCCCAGCCACGTCAAGGCATGTGATCCCAGGCTATAGACTACAGCTAGCTCAGTATAAGCCTGCAAATGAGGCAGGCAAGCAGCGTTCTTTCATGGTTTCTTCTTTATGCTCCTACTTGAGTTCTGTTAATGATCAATGGTGACTTGAAATTATAAGCCAAATGAATCCTTTCCTCTCCCATATTGCTTTTGATCAGTGTTTTACCACACAAAAGAAACCAGGACACTTCATATTGAACTCCTTGTCTACTCAGAATTAGTAGACAGTGGGTAGGTGAAGGGCTTTGAGTGTTAGAAGCCAGGTCTCTCTTTCTGATCCACCCTCTTCTGATCCACCAAAATGTGAACAAATCATCTCTTGAGCTCCTGCTATCATGGGTTGAGTCATTCAACTCTCACACTTTTTTCACCATTATGGACCATAGATTCTGATTCTCTGTTTTCCCTTTTCCCCCACAACATTGATCAGCTTTCTATATAATATATAGACTCAGTTGCTGAGCATCTTCTTTGGTGTCATGAGGGGCTCTCTTGTTAGAATGTAAGCTCTCCATAGACAGTGGTCCTTATCCATTCTACACATATGTCAGCTCTTAGAGCCTAGGTCATTTCCTGGGATCAGCAGGTGTTGAATGATTGAGTTTAGTCAGGATGAAAAGTAAGAATGGGAGAGAGGGGAAAGAAAAGAGGAAGGGTAAAGTTTGTGCCTCTCTAAACTTCTAACCCTTAAGTAATCATTCTGTCTCCCTCTCTTCCTTCAATCCTTCCTTCCATCCTCTTTCTCTCTCTTCACTTTCTTTTTTTCTCTCTGCCCACCGCCCCTTCCCATCTGACATTGTCTCTCTGTGCAGCCTAGACTGGCCTTGAACTCACCCTGTAGCCCAGTTTACTCTCCAGCTTGCCTCTTCATGTGGCCTAGGAAGTGCTAGATTAAGGAAATAAAGGGTGTGTGTTTCCCTAATGCCTGCCCTTTCTGACTTGTGTTTGTCTAGTGATCTGCCGCTGTCTTTATTCTCATACATTTATTCTCTCTCTCTCTCTCTCTCTCTCTCTCTCTCTCTCTCTCTCTCTCTCTCTCTCTCTCTCTCTCTCTCTCTCTCTTCCCCATGCCCCAACCCCCCACCACCTCCCTCTGCTCTCTCTTGTCTTTCATTGGCCTGCTGCACCACTTCTCCTGGGCTGTACTCCTTGTACTCCTGTAGCAGATTCCTCACACACTGGGATTTCCCTGGAAGGCAGAAGAGAAGGGAGAGACAGGATGGGGGAGGAGGGATGACAGCAGAGAGGAAGGAAGGGGGAAAGACAGAAGGAGGAGGGGGCCCAGCAGCTGGGAGGCCCACACTCCACAGCTCTGTGGCCACCACTCAGTTGGGCAGGGTGTGTTACTCCCTTCTGGAGAAGTGGGACCTGAGATAAGGAGTCCCCCGATGGGCACAGATCCATAGACATGCAAGCAGTCTGACTTCCAGGAACAGGGACGGCTTAGATCCTAATGCTGCCAATGAGGCCTCACTGAGCCATTCCTCCCCCACACTCAAGATTCCAGGAAACACCTAGACCTTCAAGAAAGATTCCTAGGAAAAAACCCAATGGAGGAAGTTTGGCTGCATGCCTCTGGAAGGTAGCTGTCCCAGACAGAGGCTCCTGTGCCTAGACATTCATTCTCTAGGGATTTTCGGAGGAAAGAGAAAGAACAAGGGAAAAAAAGAGAACAGGGAATTTCATCAGAGCTCTCTGTTTCTGCTCAGACAAGCAAGAGAGGAGGGATCTTGGTTGCCATAGAAAAGAACAACGGAGGCCCAGGAAAACTAGTAACCCAGCCAGACGGGATGTGGGCTAGTTGGGCCAGGTGACCAAGCAGGTATTCCGAATTAGGTCTCTTTCTATGGTAGGAGACTGAGCCTGTACCTCTGTGTGTGAGGGAAGAAGGGACAAGGCCTGGACCCATGACCTGAGGGAGGAGGCTGGGACCTGGACACTTGAGTCTGAGGGAGGAGAGATGGGGCCTGGATCTCTGGGTGTGAGGGAGGAGGACTAGAACTTGGACCTCCGTGTCTGTGGGAGGAGGGTTAGGGTCTGGACTTCTGGCCTGAAGGAAGAGGGCCTTGATATTGGAAAGAAAAGAAACCCTGGTTCCTTTTGAAATTATTTTTACTCGTTGCCTGTAAAATTTTGTATATATACTGGGGATTTGTGCATGCTTGCCAGGGCACACAGGTGAAGGTCAGAGGATGGTCTGCAGTAGTTAATTCTCTCCTTTCACTACATTGGCCCCAGGCATCCTACTAGGGGAGTTACCATTCCCTGGGCATGTGATTCTAGGCTGTATAAGAAAGCTAGCTGAACATGAACCTGCCTGCTAGCAGCATCCTTTGTGGTTCCTGTCCACACTATCGTGGTAAAATGAGCTTCTTAGTTGTAGGTAATGCTGTGTGGTTAAGGTTGTAGCATGCTTGCCTTCAAGTTCTTACCATGAATTCCCTAAGTGATAGCCTGCGACCTGAATTTGTAAGCCAAACATACCCTTTTTCCCCTCAAAATAGTTTTTGTCTGGGTGTCTTTCACAGCAACAGAAATGAAATTAGACTTATTGTCTGTCTGCAGGGCTCCCTCTTCCTAGTGGACCATCACCTTGTTGCTTAGGATTCCCACAAACCCTGATTGTATCATAGTTGCTTGCATTTGTTATTTGAAAGGCTCATTCCCCAGAACCTCTCTTTCATCATCTATAAAATGAGATTATTTTAAGTCATCCCTCATGGCATAACCCTTAAGCAAGCAAGAGTCTCCCTACAGCAACGGAGGTTATGAAGTGATGTTATTTGTTTGCGGTCATTGCTTTTGCCTTCCTGTGACCACAATACCAGACAAAACAAACTCAAGGGAGGAAAGATTTACTTTGGCTCACAGTTTTCAAAGGTTTCAGTCTGTCACAGTGGGAAAAGCCACTCAGAGCAGCTCAGTTCACGGCAGCCAAGTGGTAGAGTCTGACTGTATTATGGCAGACAAGGAAGGCATGGGGGGAGCAGGGTCGATGAATAACCTGCAAAATCTTGCCCTGGTGACCTATCTCCACTTGCTAGGCCTATATAAACTATTTTCTGTGGCTGTGATGAAATACTCTGAAAAAGCAATTTAATGAAGGAAAGTTTTTTTTTTTTTTTTTAATTTTGGTTCATGGTTGCAAAGTACCATCCATCATGGAGGGAACTCACAGTAGCATGAGCTTGAAGCAGCTGGTCACATTGCAATACAGTAGGGAGGCAGAGGGTGATGAATGCTGTTCAATTGTGTAGCTAACAATAGCAAGATCTTCCCACCTCAACTGACCTAGCCCCTACAGGCATGGCCAGAGGCTGACCTAATCTGAATAATCTCTCACAGGAATGTGTGGAGGCTTATCTCTTAAGTAATACATATTCTGTGAAGTTGGCAGTCAACACCATCACAAGCCTGTGGTGGTATCGTGTTCCCCAAAATATTGTGTACCCTAATAAACTTATCTGAGGTCAGAGACAGAACAGCCACTAAATACAAAGGCTAGAAAATAGTGGCACTCACACCTTTAATCCTAGCATTCCAGAGGTAGAAATCCCTCTGGATCTCTGTGAGTTCAAGGCCACATTGGAAACAGCCAGGCATGGTGACTCATGCCTTTAATCCCAAGAAGTGAACCTTTAATCCCAAGAAGTGAACCTTTAGTCACAGGGAGTGATGGCAAAAACAGAAAGATATATATATAAGGCGAGAAGACGAGAAACAAGAAGCTTTTAGCTGGTTAAGCTTCAGGCTTTCGAGGAGCAGTTCAGCTGAGATCCATTGGGATGAGGACACAGAAGCTTCCAGTCTGAGGAAACAGGATCAGCTGAGAACTGGTAAGGTGAGGTAGCTGTGGCTTGTTCTGCTTCTCTGATCTTCCAGCATTCACCCTAATACCTGGCTCTGGATTTGATTTTATTAATAAGAAGTTTTAAGACTCATGCTAAACAAGCCCCTATCTCCTAAATGTTGACAGGCTTCCAAATTAGCATCACTATCTAGGAGACAAGTGGAGACATTTCATATTGAAACTATAGCATTAAGCTAAACCAGCAGTCATTGGGAGGCTGATGAATGTCCTGGGGTGGGAGCAGAGACAGAACTCTTTCTTCCTTTACTAAATCAGCTCTTATCAGAAGAGTCAGCCCAGTGGAAACTGACAAGAACCTGTGTTCTGGGTCACACTGGATTCCAAGACTGGTTGCCTTGGGCCAGCCACCTTCATACCCTAACTCTTGTCTTTATCCACCTTTGACCACAGGATCCAGTCACTATGTTTATGTATGTGGACAGCCTCAGTTCCTGGACTGATCATTCTCACTTCTAGAGTGTAGGGTAAGGAGGCTGTTCTTCCCAGGGCTACTAGAGGAGATTGCTCAGTGGGAATCTTGGAATGTTTTAGGGACTAGCCAGAGAGTCTGCAGCATAGACAATGGATCCTTAAAGGGGTGCATGGGAAGGGCCAAGCAGAAGATGCTAGGTCAGATACCTAGAGGCCTCATTTGTGGCAATGCTTTAGTTACCCATAGGACAAAAGCCACAACAATGACATTTCCATTGAGACAGAAAAAGGGAAATAGTATTGCCATGATTTCTTCTCTATGGTTGAGATTTGAAAAATAACACAAAACCATCACTTTGGATTGCACACAGTGTCAGTGTAACAGAGTAGGTAGGGCTTTTATTCCAGCTTCCCTTATCTGCCTAAAGACAGACTCTACCAGAAAGGAATACAATTATCCACAAACTCCTCTGTTATTTCATCAACCAAGGAAAATTAAACTATCATCAGAGAAGAGAGTGAGGAATAAGAGCCACACTGAAGATTAGGTAAGTGTTCTTCCTCAACACTGTCTACCCTTCAGGGATCCTCATGTCCTGTGAAAGTCATTTTCTCTTCTTCTAAATGGCCTACAGCCTTCACTTCCATTTTGCTATAAGGAAGGGCATATACAATTCTAAATCTTATAGGATACTCACTTTTCATTCTCAGGATGCCTCCTTGGATATGCCTGGAACAAAGGTGCTTGTCTTCTTTTCTGCTAATTTGTCAACTGTTTGATTATTTCTGAAATTCAAATGTCAACTTGACCTTCTGTCTCTAATCTATATCTGTCCCAGCAGATTCCCAATCAACTAAAGACTGCAAACTGCTCCAAACTCACACCAGCCCTAGGTGCTTCTGATGGAATTTCCAAAAAGGTGGGCTACATCCTAGAGGGCTCCAAAGCAGCTAGCCCCAGGTGGTCCAGCCATACCGACTGCTCCAATGTGGCCTGGACTTCCCTGGCCCCAGATGGTTCCACAGAGCCTGGACAGCAAATGAAACAGCCTGCATTCCCATCTCTCTTTCTTCCTGGCTTTGTCCAGGATTCTAGCTTTCTTGGGTCCCCAACAAAGATGCTTTGGTGTCAGCAGGAAGTAAATCATAAAAAGATCACATCACTCCTGATCTGTTATTATCAACAAGAAGGGTAGGATGCTAGGTCCCAAACCCAGGACAAATGGCCAACTGAGGTGCCTATATAACATATCAAAGTGAACCTGGCCTCTAGGTTCTCCGAGCATCCCTCAGTGCCTACTTGTTACAGTGTATGGTTGGCATACCTGCCCCCTACCCTAGACTTCTCCAGTCCAGAAGCAGGGCTACTCTTCCCTATATAATCATGCCATTTTGGTTATCTGACCCTTTTTGTCTACCTTTTACCCTCCTTGGTCTCCTTGCTCTCCCCTCTCCTCTTCCTCCGCTTCTCACATGGTATGGCTCAAGGTCATGTTCATTCTGGACTCTCTGAGATGTCCCTGCCTCTGGCTATGATCTCTCTCTCTCTCTCTCTTTTTTTTGTTTTTTTTTTTTTGTTTTTTTTTTTTTGTTTGTTTTTTCAAGACAGGGTTTCTCTGTGTAGCTTTGCGCCTTTCCTGGAACTCGCTTGGTAGCCCAGGCTGGCCTCGAACTCACAGAGATCCGCCTGCCTCTGCCTCCTGAGTGCTGGGATTAAAGGCGTGCGCCACCACCGCCTGGCTATGATCTCTCTTTTATCTACAATAAACCTCCTCCACCATACCTGGGAGCATTTATGTCTGCTTTTTTATTCATCAGAAAAGAAAGTTTTTTTCCTCTTCTCTGTTTCTCTCTTTTTCTCTCTCCGTCCCTCAGTCCCTCCGTCCCTCCATCCCTCCCTCCCTCCCCCCTCTCTCCCTCCCTCCCTTCCCTTTCTTTCCCTTCCCCTTCCTTCCTTCCTTCCTTCCTTCCTTCCTTCCTTCCTTCCTTCCTTCCTTCCTTCCTTTCTTCTCTGAGACAGGTATCTTATAGCCAGGTTGGCCTCAGACTCTCAGTATATCCAAAGACTTTTAGTTACTGATCCTCCTGCCTCTACTCCTCAGAGAGTGCTGGGATTACAAATGTACACTACCTTGCCCAATTCATGAGGTGCTAGGGATCAGACTCAAGGCTTCACCCATGCTAACTAACCCCCTACCAACCGAGGCACAGTCCCAGCAGCTCTTGTTTTCTTATCTAACAATTTTGCATATTACCCTATGAGATCCAAAGTAGCTATTAAAAAAAGTATTTTTTTTATATATATATGTGTTTGTGTGTGCATGTGCACCTGAGTACAGTGCCTCCAGAAACCAGAAGGGGTCATTGGATTCCCTGGACCTGGAATTACAGATGGTTGTGAGCCACCATGTGGATGCTAGGAACTGAATACAAGACCTCTAGAAGACCAGCCAGTGCTCTTGATTCTGCATCCCTAAATCATCTAAAGCTCTGTTACATTTGTTAAGATTCAGATTAAAGAACTTCTGTTTTATGTTTCTGTGAGCGGGGAACCCCAGAACTCTTCATGTGCTATAAAATGTGGAGATCACATGACTAGGGAAAATAGGTCTTGAGGTAAAAATAGCATAATCCAGTCTATTAATTTATAAATGACATTGATCTGGGTCCAATTTCTGATCCTCCAGAAATATCCTAGGGAAGTGATATAATGCCCATTTTACAGAAAAAGAAACCAAGACTCTGTTATATTCAGTGTCACGGAGAAATCCAGAAGTTCTTGGAGGTAGGAGAGGGTATAAAAGATCTTAGGGGTGCACAGGGACAGGGGAGGAGAGAAAGAGGGTAATGGAATAAATGCTATGAAAGCATAAGTGGGGGCTATTTGAGTAGTAAGTATCAAACTAGAACACCACCTCCAATCTGAATATGCATATGACATCAGACAGTATATGACATTCTCTCTGAGCCTCAATTTCTCTGCTGTGACTCTTGGAACAAAGATTACATCACAGAATGTACAACGACCTCGGTATGTAGTAAGCCAGTTGATGGCCTCCCAAAGCTAGCTTTAAGTTTCATTGCCCAGAATCTGAGGACACTGGTCCCATTTGCAGACATAATGAAGTTAAGGACTCTGAGATGAACTCATCCTGTGTGCAGGGTGGGTCCTAAATGCCAACACTTGCCGAGAAAGCGACGGGAAGACAGGCTGAGCTGTGACGCATCTATGAGCTAAGCGTATTCATTTGTTATAGCTTCCATGGTAACGAAGGCTGGTGAGACAACAAAGTTGCTACTGCCCAGTTCTGGAAGTTATAAATTCAAGATTAAGGTGTTAGCCGAACTGGTTCCCCGGACTCTGTGAGAGAGGATCTGTTCCAAGCCCATAACTCAGCTGTTGCATGTTGACAGTCTTTCACAAGGTTCCTCACTTCTTAAGCACATGTGTTCTTCCTCTGTGTGTGTGTGTGTGTGTGTGTGTGTGTGTGTGTGTGTGTGTGTGTGTGTGTGTGAATGTCCAGATTTCCCTTTACATAAGAATTCCGGCCATACTGGATTACAGCTCTACCCTTCCCTGGTATGATGCAATCTTAACTTAAATAACTATACCTGCAACGGTCCAGTATGCAAACAGGTGACATTCTGAGGCCCTGTGGATTCAGGCTTCCACACAGGAGAGGTGGTGGAACTGCCAAGAAGCTGCCTGCAGCTAGGGAAGGGGTGTGGTTTTCCCTACAGAGATTTCAAAGCAGAACCAACTCTGGTGAAACCTCAGTTTCAGACTTCTGGTTTTGAAAGTGTGAGACAAGATATTTCTAATGTTTTAAGCCACTTGGTTTGTGGTGACTAAGATACTGGCTCTTTATTTATTTATTTATTTTTGTACACACAAGCATGTGAACCAGTCTCTGAACTTTTCCCTGGAGCATTCACAGAGATCTTCCTCTTCTAAGGTTATCAAGGCCAAAATGGATCACAGGGAAGTTTCTTTCCCCCAAAACCCCAAGTCCAAAGATTTCAGAATGATCCTCCGAATTGTTGATTGCCTTAACCAGCATTTCTCAACCTGTGGGTTGCCACCCCTTTGGGTCAATTTGTAATGGTGAAAATACATCTGGCATATCAGATATTTGCATTATGATTCATAACAGTAGGCAAATCACAGTTATGAGGTAACAATGAAGTAATTTTATGGTTAGGGGTCACCATAAAACGAGGAACTGTATTAAAGGGTTGCAGCATTAGGAAGGTTGAAAATCACTGGCCTAAACAGATATAAGAAGAAAGGATGAGAATGAGACAGCAGGATATGGGAAGTGTTAGGGCAGTGAGGTTGGGTCTCAGAGAATACAGAAGACAGAGCGAGAACAGGTTGTCTCCAGCAGGTGGAAGCTTACTTAATGTTGATGGTGGTTGTGATTTATGCTAAGGTCCTGGCTGCCCACTCAGTATTTATGAGCTGTATTTGAAAGATCTCCTGTGATAGTTATGATAGATAGCAGCCAGGCTGAAGAAAATGGAGGTCTGAAGAGAAAAGCAATTGGACTGAAGTCGCATGAGTAGTGAGGAAGGGAGGGTTTAAACATGGCTCTTATGGATTCCCAAAACACATATGCTATCTATATTGTGGCATGCTGGAAAATGATTAACAATTGGCCTCTACAGAGAAAAAAATATATGTGTATGTATAAATATGGATGCATACAATGAAACTTGCTAATTTTAAAGGTTTACTTTTTTTTATTTATCAATTGCTGTTATGTGTATGTGTATGTCTGTATGTGCGTATGGATGCAGGTACCTGTGGAGGCTAGAAATCGGTGCCAGATTGCCCTGGAGATAGAGTTACAGGTGGCTATGAGATACCTGATATAGGTGCTAGGAATCAAACTCAGGTCTTTTGCAAGAGTAGGAAGTGTTCTTAACTCTGAGCAATCACTCAGCCCAAGCCTACTAATTTTAGACTACAGCAGTTTGTGAATGTAGACACAACATATGATTCTTATATTGTAAATTCATGCAACTATGACCTCTGGGGGGCATTTCTTGAGGTAGGGGAGAGAGAGAGCAAGGGAGGGAAGGAAGGAGCGAGAGACAAGAGAGAAGGAAAAGGGAGGGGCAGAGGAAGAAAGAGGGAGGGACGAAGGGAAGGAGGAAGGAAAGGAGAGAGTTTCTTAGAAAATTTATCAAATTTCTCTTCTCCCCGTTTCTTTCCCTCCCCTCCTATCCTCACCTCTTTTCTTTTTTTCTGTCTTCTTCTCATTTCCTCTTTAATTTGAATTAGGGTCTCATGTAGCCCAAGCTGACCTAGATCTCTCTAGGTAGCTGAAGATGATCTTGAACAGATTTTCCTGCTTTTATCTTCAGAGTGCTGGGATGACAGACATATACCACCATGCCTGGATTATTTGGTACTGGGGATGAAATCTGAGGATTTGTGAATGCTAAGTAAGCACTGTACCAACTTAGTATTATCTGCAGATTCAACATTAATTTTTCTAATGCTGTGGCCAACGATCCTGTCACAGTATCAAACCACAAATATCAAATCACATTGCACAGGGCTGGAGAGAGGCTCAGCAGTTAAGAGCACTTGCTGCTCTTTTGGAAGACCTGGGTTCAATTTCCAGCGTCCCCGTGGCTGCTTACAACCATTTGTGAGTCCAGTTCCAGGGAATCCAATGCCACCGTCTGACTTCTATGGGCACCAGGCATGCATATGGTGCACAGATGCACATGAAGAAAATACTCAGATAGATAAAATAAATCTTTAAAGAGAAAGAGAAAGGAAAGTGACTCTCCATTCCTCAACAGCTATCGACTGCCAAGCTTCTCTGCCGTTGGTATGGCCTCGGGAGCCCGTCTCCACTCCATGCTGCAATGTTTCATTGGCTTGAGTTTCAGGGTATGTAAGTACAGCTGCTGTGAGTACACAGGTGCAACAGCCATGCCATGTCCAGAAGCCAGCACTTCACAACACTCCTCCCCACCTTCCAGTTCTAACATTCTCTGAGCCTGGGGGGTTTAATATAGCTACCATGTGTTTATTTCACTTATCTCATTGGGCAGTGTTTAAGTAATAGGTGTAATATTTTGTATGCATATTATACTTCAAAAGTTTTCCTGAGAATGCAAGGACAAAGGGGGGCAGAGAAGAGATACATGAAATTGTTGACACTGTAGCAACCTGCTCTGAACCATTACAGAACCTCACTGGGAGGGACTTCCTGAATATCTGTAAGAAAGAGAAATTTGGGGTCTTTTCATTCTGATTTCCAGCTGTGGTATGGAAGGTAGGAAGTGTTTGGCTGGAATCTCCAGCTCACCCCTGATTGATCTGGCCATTCTTCCCTCTCTAAACCCCAGCCTCCAGAAAAGCTGCAGGGAGTCCAGTTCTGAATTCCTAGCAGTGGCAGCTCCTCGCAGAGGCTGCTAGCTTCTCAAGACTCCACATACCATGATGGGGCACAAACCCAGCTTGTGGAGGATGTGCCATCGCCCCATGCCTACAGGGTGTTTAAGCTTCTTCCTTCAGAGCAGTCTTCCCCCACCTCATCTCAGGGGGCTGGAGAGTCACAAGGGAGTGCTTTTACTTTGAATTTGGCTTCATCTGGCTTGCAGCATTGGCCAAGAAACCTATTATCAGGGTACAGAAACCTATCAGGAAGACCACTGCTGTGGGATGTCCTGTATGTTGTGAATAAATAAAACTCTGATTGGCCAGTAGCCAGGCAGGAAGGATGGGATAGGCATGACAAGGAGGAGAAGAATTCTGGGAGGTGGAAGGCTGAAGCAGAGAGACGCTGCCAGCCGCCGCCATGACAAATGAGATGTGAGGTACCAGTAAGCCACAAGCCACGTGGAAACTTATAGATTAATAGAAATGGGTTAATTTAAGATATAAGAACAGCTAGCTAGAAGCCTGAGCCATTAGGCCATACAGTTTGTAAATAATGTAAGTCTCTGTGTGTTTACGTGGTTGGGTCTGAGCGGCTGCGGGACTGGTAGGTGAGAGAGATTTGTCCTGACCGTGGGCCAGGCAGGATCAGGAAAATCAGCTACAGACGTCCATGGAAATAATAGGGTGATAGAGTAAATTTGTCAGATGTGACATCTCTACCCTAGGTGCAATCCACATGCCCCAGATACCTGGCACAGAGATGTTCTGTGTCCAGATGTTCCTGTGTCTTCACAGCAGGCATCTTCCCAGCCTCCCCTCTGTACCTCTGGATTTTCAGATGAAGGAGGGGGTAGGAAAGTGATTTTAGAATTTTTTATTTATTTATTTATTTATTTGTATGTTGGGGCATGCTGTACCACAGTGGACACAGTGCCACAGAGGATAACTTGAATGAATTAGTTCTCTCTTTCCAGGGATTCTCAGGATGGAACTCAGGTTACCAGGCTTGGTGACAAGGCCTGCTGAAGCACCTTAGCCCCCAGAAATGGTTTTTCAGTGGTCGTGATCCCTGTACCAGCTCATCCCATCTTACATGCTCAGATACAAAATAGTTCTAAAAGCCAGCTTTCGTTTCCTACATACCAGGAAATGCTCTCTTCCTCCTTCTCTGCTTATTTCTGTTTCTCCCTCCCCATCCTCTCTTCATCTTTGTCCTTTCTGTCCCTCCATTCTCTCTATTCCCAGTAAAAATAAGAAATATATATATATATATATATATATATATATATATATAAATTGAAGTATAGTGTACATACAGAATGTACTTAGTAGAAAGGATTTCTTGAAAAATGTCCGCAGAGTTAACATGCCCGTGTCAACATGCCTGTGTTAACATGCCATGTAAACAGCTCTGGGTGAGGGAGAAGAGCACCCCTCTTCAGTCCCCATTACAAGTGTAAGCGTTGCCTTAGCTATGCTTAATATGCGTTTCCCTAGGGCCAGGCCTGCAGATACTAGGCAGTTGAGGCAGAAGGATAGGGAATTCTAGCCAGAGCAGGCTATAGAATGAGCTCAAGGCTACCCCGAGCAACTTAGTGAGATCCTACCTGAAAATAAAAAAATAAAAATAAAAAAGGGGCTGGAGCCAGGTGTGGTGGCACACACCGTTAATCTTAGCACCGGCTGGCAAACACAGGATGATCTCTATAATTTCAGGACAGCCTGGTCTACATAGTGATCTCCAGGACAGCAGGAATACATAGAGAGACCCTGTCACCAAAGACAGATTAATTAATTAACTAATTAATTACAAAACGGGACTATAATGAGGGCTGCAAAATCTAGATCAGTAGCAGAAAAATTCCTTATATATGCCCAGTGAGAGGCTGCGGCGTGACTTGATGGTAGAGCCCCTACTTAGAATCTCCCAATCAGGGGCTGAGGTGGCTCAGTAGTAGAATCCCTGTCTAAAATCCACAGTGAGGGTCTGGGGGTGTGGCTCATTGTAGAGAGTAGGGCATTTTGTTCACCATACACAGAGGTCTGCTTTTCTCTGTACTGCTGTACTGACCACCCCCCCACACACACACACAACACAAACAAAGAACTGAAACGAAAACAAGAAAAGCAACCAAATAATCATAAAACCTAAAAATAAAATAAAATAAAAAACCCAGAGGCCACACAGCATGTATTATTTGCCTCCTTTTATTGACATTTATTTTTGAGTGTGTGTGTGTGTATGTGTGTGTGTGTCTATGTGACAATGTGTGTGTGGAGGTCAGAGAAGAGCTCTCAAGAGTCAGTTCTGTTATTTCACCAGGTGAGTTCCTGGAACTGAACTCAGGATGGAAGACTTGGCAACAAGCACCCTTCCCTACTGAACCATCTTGTAGACCCCTACCTGCCTTATTTTTCAGCCATATGTAGGTGGAGCTACCTAAGGTGTCTATGTTTGCTCTTTGTGTCTTTCATCACTTTATGTCTGTGAGGTATATCCACAGTAGCTAATGTAGTAGCAATTTACTCCCCTATCCTATAAAATAATGAATTCTGTCTGTGTATTATGCAAGTCTGTCTGGGAGGGATTGTTAGTACACTCTCTGTCCTAGGTGGTATCTATGGCTGTGATAAACACCACAACCATCATCTTAAAACTTTTAGTTCACCATGAAGGGAAATAATTCGGGACCAGAACTCAAGGCAAGAATCTGGAGGCAGAAACTGAGGCAGAGACCATGGAGGAGTGTTGTATACTAGCCTGCTTGCTTCACATGGCTTTCTCAGCTTGCCATCACCTCTTCTTCTTTAAAAATTCACTAACTTTGTTTTATGTATGTGAGTGTTTTGTCTGCATGTATGTACGTGTATCACATGTGTGTGCTTGACACCTGCAGAGGCCAGAAGGAGTCATTGGATCTCCCGGAACTGGAGTTATAGATGTTTGTGAATCACCATGTGGGTGCTGGAAACATAACTCAGGACCTCTGCAAGAGCTGTCAAGTGCTCTTAACCACTAAGCTGTCTCTCCAGCCTGACAGCTTGCCTGTTACATAATGCAACACTACTGGTCCAGGGATGGCACCACGCATGGTGGGCTGGGGCTGGGCCCTCCCACATCAATCACCAATTGAGAAAATACCCTACAGGCATGCCTATAGGTCAATCACTCATTTCACAAACCAGAAGACGGAAGCTCAGAGAGATGAAGCCTTGAATCCCAGGAGTCTGGTGCTACGGGCCGCAGGAATATATTATAAGAACTCAGCTGGTTATGGCAAAGCCACTACCTGAAGGGATCAGGGAATTCCTTCAGGGGAAGCCAAATTCCAAGGAGCATTTGGTGTTATTTGGCTTGTTATAAATCAGCTGTCTTTTGTTATGAAAATCATGTGTGCCTTCATAGTTTTCTCAATTGATTTTTCCCTAAGAATTGCTAACAGTGTGGACTGATCACTCTTTGGACATATACATTCAAGGTATTTGGAGAACAGCCTCAGGAAAGACTTCCTTCCCCCCAGCCCATCCATTTCTCCCCTTTCAGCACTGGAATCAGATATCTCCCTTAGCCACTTTCAAGGACTAGCAGTAATAACAGTCCACATGCAAGTCTCCTGATTTAAGGTAAATTCCACAAGGAGACACTGCCTAGGTCAGGTGGACCTTAAATAATAGCTTTACACAATTTAGCTCAGACCCTCCTTTCTTACAGTTTACTAACTGTATAGACCCCCTAACATTATCTAACCACTTCTCATAACGTAGACTGAGTACATAGATCCCCTTTTTGATATACTAACCAGTCATTAGCACTCACTTGACCTCCTCTTTTACCACTCCCATTTTGGATTGCAAAAGAAAACCTGGTGGTCACTGCCTGAGGAAAATTCTTACCTGCATTTATGACCCCGTAAGAATTCAAGCCTGGTGACCTTGTTCTGCCAGAAGATTGCTATTGCTTGGGTTTATAACTGGATTCCTGGGAGACTTGGGAGGACCGTAGAGAACTTAGAGGCGGAGAACTGAGAGGGATAAGGAGGGTTTTGAGCAGAGAGAACTTGTGGACGAGATGGAAGATAAGGAAGAGCCAGATGGGGAAGTACTAGCTGGGTAAGAATGAGATGAAAAGGACCTAGATGAGGCAGAATTAAGACTAGAGAATTAAGATAGAATTTAGGGTGAACTGTAAATAAATATAGAGAGAAATCAGGCAAGAAAGGAATGAGGCATGAGAACAGAACTGAAGCTGGGTAGATAGGATTTTATCCTAGAGAAATAAAAGCAAGTGGACTAAAGAGCTTGGTGTGCTAAGATTCTGTTTCCCAAAAATAGTCCTCGCCATTCATAGTTTTCTCTCCTGAGCCCCTGAGAAGTATAATATTAAGGCTGGTCCTTCTAATATTATACTAGAGTCTGGGACTCCGCTCTACTTTCAGCTCTTTTCTGGCCTTCCCAATTCCCTACTCTAGAAATATATATTTCTGACACAGACTATTTCCTCCTGATCTTACTCTGAGGTTTCTCTGGGTTCTGGTCATCTGTGGAGTGTGTCTCAATCTTCAGGGATTTCTGAGCAGAACCGAGGAAAAGAAGGGGGAAGTAGGCTTGGGGCTACTTGAGTAACAGGAAATAGATTTCCTTCTGATTTTCAGATGGGAAAGGATGTGGTTTTACTGCGTCAGTACAACTAGCAGTTGAGACAGAACCACTTGGAACTCAGGTACTGCCCATTTCCCTCAGGCCTAAACTCCCCACACTCCCAATTTCACCCTAACGCTAGCTCCCTTCTCAACTTATTCTTCACCGTGGTGGTTGTTTTGTTATCCTTTGGGTTGGGAACTGAAGGAAAAACCTATTTATTTATAGTTCTTGTGAAAACAGATGTATGTCCTAAATAATTCTCCAGTTTTTTTTTTGTTGTTGTTGTTTTGTTTTTTTGTGGATACCTTTTCAGAGTCCTACTGTTTGATTCAATTCTGATACTGTACTCTAGGTTAGTACAGCCCAGAGATGCTAATTACTCTGGATTAACAGCTCGGTAGCCTCTGGCTAGGGATATAGTTCCTTTAGTAGCCTGCTTCCCAGTAGGCAGAAAGCTCTGGATTCCATCCCCAGTACCATACAAACCAAGTGTGGTGACATGTTTATAATCCTAGCATACAAACAGGATGACCTATTCATGGGCTGGGCGATAAGGCTCGTTGTGTAAAGTGCTTGCTATGGAAGCATGAGGTCCTGACTTCAGATCTCCAGAACCCAATTAAAAGATAAGACAACAGAGCACATCCATGATGTCAGAGCTAGGGATGGCTAAGACAAGCAGAATTCGAGTGCACTGACCATCTGGTAAATTGGAAAGTCTAGGAAGTCTATTGAGTTGGTAATCTTTGGATTCACTGAGAAACTCATTCTCAAAATAAGGCAGAGACAATAGAGGAAAGCACCTGACATTGACCTCTGGTATCAAGATGCACATACAGACTCAGACACAAACACAGACATTTACACACACACACACACACACACAGAGAGAGAGAGAGAGAGAGAGAGAGAGAGAGAGAGAGAGAGAGAAAGAGAAGTCATCCTTTACTTGGAATGCATGAGATCCTATCTCAAAAAAAGGGGGGGGGTGTTTTCACAGAGTTACTTACACATCTGTCTGACTTGGTTGCAAATTAAGGATTTCCTCAGATGTTTTTTCTTTAAAAATTTTATTTTTCCCATTTCTTTATGAGTTCTTTGGATTTCATACAATATATTTTGATCTTATTAATCTCCTCACACAACCCCTCCCAGATCTACTCCCCCTTCCCTTCCCTACTTAGGTTTGTATCCTCTTCTTTCTTTTTTTTTTAAATTTATTTAACTTTATTTTATGTGCATTGGTGTGGAGGTGTCAGATCCCCAGAAACTGGAGTTACAGACAGTTGTGAGCTGGCATGTGGGTGTGGAAAGTGAACCCGAGTCCTCTGGAAGAGCAGCCAGTGCTCTTAACCACTGAGCCATCTCTCCAGCACTCTTTATTTCTTTTAAAAAACCCATCTAATAAAGTTTGTGCCACCCACATACTCTGTGACGGGTGGACTTCCAGTGGAGCAGGGTTGATTTCCCAGAGACGATACCCTTAAAAAAAAAGGCACTCTTTTTTAACATGTTTCCAATTGTTAATAACTCCTCAGCTAGGCATGATATTTCATGCTCACCTCCTTTCCATACCAGGGTTTGGTTTGGCTTGAGCTTGCACAGGCATTGTTCACACTGTCATAACCCCTGTGGATTTGTATGTGCAACTGCGCTGTTGTGCCCAGAAAACACATTTCCTTGTAGCCAGCTGCTACCTCTGGCTCTTACAATCTTTCTGTGCTGTTTCATAATGATCTCTGGGAGGGATTGTGTGTGATGTACATTTTCCATTTAGGGTTGAGCATTCATTAGTCTCTTGTTTTCTACACCTTAACCAACTGTGGACCTCTGTGTTCATTATTATCTCCAGGAAACTGAACCTTCTCTAATGAGAGGTGAGAGATGTACTAATCTATGTATAGAATGACAGTCATTACTAATTGGTTAGCACTATGTCCAGTTAGCAGAATAGCAGTAGAAGGTTCTCCACTAGGGCCTATAACCTCTCTAGTCATAGGCTCTTGGCTCTGATAATGGTGGCAGGTATGGGTTTTGATTTTTGGAGTGGGCCTTAAATCCAACAAGAAAGTGGTTGGTTAATCTCATGATGCTTATGCCAATATTGTCTCAATGGATATGTCTTGCCAGGATGGTTGTTATTGTAGCTCTCAATGTGTTCACAAATGGTTAAGACTGGTGATTCCTTCTCTGGTAGCATGCATAGCAACTCCTAGCACTATATAACTATGCTATAGATCTCTACAGATCTGATAAAACAGCATGTCCCTGGCCTAAAAGCAAACTCATTGATCACTGAAATAGAATTGAGGATCTAGATATAAGTCCACACTCCCACAATAATAGTTGCAGTAGATAGCATCTTCGTCAAATGGTGCTGTCTAACCTTGACAGTTACTCTGTTCAAAATTCAGCTCCAAATGGATCAAGGACTGCAATATCAGACATAGTGCCCTGAATCTGATATAGGAAAAAGCAAGAAATACGCTTGAACTCATTGGCATAGGGAAAGACTTTTTAAATAGGACCTTAAAGAACAGGTGTTAAGATAAACAATTAAAAAATGGGACTCATTGACACTAAAAAAACTTTCATACAGCAAAGAATACCATCACTCAAGTCCAGAAGCAATCTACAGAATAGAAAAAAATCTTTACCAGCTGGATATCTGACAGAGGGTTAGTATCTAAAATATACAAATAACTAAATAATAATAATAATAATAATAATAATGATAATAATGCTAAACATCAAGAAAACAAACAACCCAATTAAAAAACAGGCAATAGAGAAGACACAGATTTTTCAAAGGATGAATTACTAATGGTTGCAAAACATTTAAATAAATGTTAAAAATCCTTAGCCAGTAGGAAACTGCATATTAAAACCATTTTGAGATTTCATTTTACTATAATCAAAGTGGTCAAGATTAAAAGAACCCAAATGACTACAAATCCGGGCATGTGCGCAGGTGTGTGGGGGGGTGGGGGGGTGGGGGATGGGAGGGGAGTGGTGGATGGTGGGTGGCATTTATTGACTGCTGCTGGGAGTAAAACCTGGAGTACCATTCTGTGTTCATTCACTTTGGAGCAGGTAACTCATGCTGTGGGATGGTCTGTATGTCAAATGTGTTGCTGATTGGTCAATAAATAAATCACTGATTGGCCAGTGGCCAGGCAGGAAGTATAAGCGGGACTAACAGAGAGGAGAATTGAGAGAACAGGAAGGCGGAAGGAAGACACTGCCAGCCACCGCCAGGACAAGCAGCATGTGAAGACGCCGGTCAGCCATGAGCCACGTGGCAAGGTATAGATTTATAGAAATGGATTAATTTAAGATGTAAGAACTAGATAGCTAGAAGCCTGAGCCATTAGGCCAACAGTTTAAATAATATAAGTGTCTGTGTGTTTATTTTATAAGTGGGCTGTCGGACTGCCAGGGTTTGGTGGGATCCAGAGAGAAAACTTTAGCAACAAACTCAAATACCAGATACTATACAAACCGGACTAATTTGGCTGTAGCTACACTGAGAGCCGTAAGTGAAAACACTGTCTTATAAAGGCAAACTATATGACAAATATTTCAACACAAGGGATCAGGAAATTGCATAACTCAAAGGATAGGAGTCTTTCCCCTTCCTCCCTCATTTACTAAAGGAAACATACACATATTACTCACAGAAAGACACTTATGACAATTGTGAGTTTTCAGTCTGTGAGGAGATTAGAAGTGGACAGTATTACTAACAGCACTAGCTGTCATTTGTAACTATCTCAGACTAACAAGAAAATGTATGGTCTTTTTGTCTTTTCTCTTTATTGACCAGCTCAGATTCAGGTACAAAAGTCCAAAAAGTCATCTCAAGTTTTTCAATTGAGTACGTAGCTCAAAGGTCAACAGGAAACGTCTATAGCACAGTGGAACTCAAAGGAGATGAAGCTTGAAGTTGGGGCCCTCTCTTCACATTGCCTGTACATTGTCTTCAGAAGGTAAAGAGGAGTTGTTGCCCAAATTGGTGCCTGTGTCACTGGTCTGGGCTGAGTCCTCGGTCAGGGCCCTCTCTAGACTGGTAGGCAGGGAGTGGATTAGTCTTTCTCTGAAGTCCTGGCCCATGAAGACATAGAGCATTGGATTGAGGCAGCTATTGAAGAAGGCCAAGGAACTTGTGACATTCACTGCAATTTGGAGGTTTGGAGCCATACCACTCAAGCGTTCACGGATTCTGATAGTGGATATGAGGGCCACTACCTGAAATGGGCACCAGCAGAGGAAGAAGGCAGCCACGACAAAAGAGAGGACCCGCAGGGGACGGCTGGATTTGATCAGGCCTTGCCTGTGGATTTTAGTGGCTATGAGCCCATAGCAAATGGCAACAATGGACATGGGTGTGCTGAACCCAATGATGAACCTGATGATTCCTCTGATGGTGAACATAGTGATGTCCACCTTCTGCTTCTCCACAGGATCTGTGGTCCAGGGGGAGAAGTCAAAAGTGCAGCCTGTTTTCCCTGGCCCAAGTTTATCAGGGATTGTAGTCACACGAATGATAACTGGCAAGGTAAGTAGGAAAGCGCACATCCAGGGTCCAATGATTACTTTCTTGGCCAGACTCACAGTTCTGTGGTTCTGAGCCCAGACTGGATGCAGGACACAAATACATCGGTCTAGTGCTATGAGGGCGATCAGGAAGACACTTCCAAACAGATTTATGTCTACTATGGTAAATATGAACTTGCACATGAACCAACCAAATGGCCATTGTCCTCCCATGGCCCTGGAGGCGATGAAAAATGGCAAAGTGGAGGTGAAGCAGAAGTCAGCAATGGCCAGGTTCAAGTAAGAGATGGTGGTGACTGTGCGTACCATGCGGAAGCCAGCCACCCAGATCACAAGCCCATTGCCCAGCACTCCAAGGACAAAGGTGACTGCAAGCATCAAATATGAGAAGACATTCAAAGCAATGTAGCCAGCAGATGCTGACTGGGTCCTTGCAGACACATTCATGAAATTCCCTGTAGACATGTTCACGAGGAAAGAGATGTTGGTGTCCATCTTGTTCACTCCTAGAACATCAAGAGACAGGAATTTTATTTATTTATTTTAAATGTTCTTTTCTCCTTGAGACATGGTCTCATTACACATCCTTTTTCTAACCTAGAATTTTCTCTATAGACAAAAGTGGCTGTAATATCACAGAAATCTTCATACCCCTTTCTCTTGAGTGCTGGGTTTAAGGGTGTACACCATCATGCCTGGCTTCATTTTCCCATTTTTTCATGAGTGCATGTTTTCTTTGCATATATGAGTTCATGCCTGTGTGTGAATGCTTCTGCACATAGGTGCAATATGTGAAGCCCTGAGGTTGATGTCAGGCATCATTCTCTACCACTCTTCCATCTTATTCATCCAGACAGGGTATCTCAGTCAAATCCAGCACTCACATCAATAATTAACCTTGTTGGTCAGATTACTCTGGGTATTGGCTCTTTCCACCTTCTGAGACTGGAATTATGGGTGAACCACTGTGCCCAACTGACATTTACATGGGTTTCTGGGGACACAAACTCAGACCTTCACACTTGCACGTAAGCACCTTAACCATTGAGTGGTCTCTTCAGGACCTGTTTTTGAAAATACCAAAAAAAAAGACGGTTTTCCTTGCTTTTATTGCTGTGCTTAATCTATTCCTTCCCCCTAGTCTCTCACACCCAAGCCAGAGCAAGCTCCCCATTGCCTGACATGCTCACCCATGTTGTCAACCTCTTATCAGGTAGGGGAAGGTTGTGCCTCTGTTTCCACAATTGCTAATATGCACTCTGCCCACAAAGCAACTCCTTAGCTGATGTAGATCCTTAACTGACAAGAGGAAAAATACAAAACCCTAAACTGGGCAAACAGTATGTAAATAAAACTTGTGTTCAACATTTCAGTACAAGAACAAGTGAATAGGATGGGTCAATACTCCAGCAGGCAGACCTCACTGGATTGTTAAAAAGAGAAGGAAAGGACATGGTGGCAGAGGGGTGTGTGCTGGGTGATGTTATGGAGGCAAGAGTGTGAGGATGATTGTATATGCAGCTGTTGAAAATTAAATAAAAGTTATGGTTAAAAACTTGTGTTCAAACAAAAGCTGTGCGCAAATTTTATAGCAGCATTTCTCACTATAGCTAGAATATAAAGACGACCTATCCTAGTTCATTTTCCAACAGCAATTTGGGAAGACAAGGGTTTACTGAAGTTAATATTTTATACTCCATAATGAAGGGAAGTCGAGGTAGGAACCTGGAGGCAGGAGCTGAAGCAGAAGCCATGGAAGAGTGCTGAGCTTTGGCTAGATCTTGTTGGCTGCTCAGCATGCTTTCTTTTACAACACAGGACCACCTGCCCAAGGGTGGCATCACACACAGTAAGCTGAGCCCTCCTACATCAATTTTTTAAGGTTTGTTTATTTATTATGTGTAAGTGTTCTGCTTGCATGTATGCCTGTATGCCAGAAGAGGACATCAGACCTCATTATAGATGGTTGTAAGCCACCATGTGGATGCTGGAAATTGAACTCAGGACCTCTGGAAGAGCAGCCAGTGCTCTTAACCTCTGAGCCATCTCTCCAGCCCTCCTACATCAATTGTTAATCAAGAAAATGCCATACAGACTGGTCTCCAGGCCAATCTGATGAGGCAATTTCTCAGTAGGAAGAGGGGTACTATGACAAGAGGGTGGCTAAGTATGAGGCCTGTATTCCAGAGGATATACAATGAGACTCTCTCAAAAATGAGAGGCAATTTCTCAGTAGGAAGAGGGGTACTATGACAAGAGGGTGGCTAAGTATGAGGCCTGTATTCCAGAGGATATACAATGAGACTCTCTCAAAAATCAAAACAAAATAGTGAAGAACTAGTACATGGTATGACAGGTACACTTTAAAGCTATAGCACAAAAGAATCCAGACCCAAAATGTCATATGATGCATTATCCAATATAACAAATATCCAAAGTAGGTAAGTTTACAGGAAACAGCGTGTTTGTGGATATAGAGGCCTGATGGAGGAAGAGAGAAGAAGGAAGAGGGAAGAAGAGAGAAGAAGCTCAAAGGGTATGGAATTTGTTTTCTTTTGAGTGATGCAATAATTCTAGAATTAGATAGGGGTATGGTTGCAAAACATTTTAAATGCACTTAATGACATTTAATTTTCGAGTGGTAAAATGTAAGCTGGGTGTGGTAGGGGCGTAACCTTGTCACCTCAGCCCTTGGGAGACAGGAGCAGAAAGATCTTGACTCTGTGGTTGGCATGGGCTCCATAGTAAGTTTAAGACCAGGCTGAAAGGCATGGTAAGACCTTATCTTGGGAAACAAACAAGGGACTGAGGAATTTGCTCAGTCAGTAAAGTACTTGCCACAGAAACACAAGGACTTAAGTTTGGATGCCCAGCCTACATACAGAGCTGGTAAGGTGGCATGTGCCTATATAAAAATCTCAGTGCTGGAGAAGCAGAAAGAGGAGGCTCCTTAGGGCAACCAGTCAAACTAAGTGTGTGACCCCCAGGTCCAGTGAGAGACCTTGTCTCAAAAACTAAGGTTGGTGGCCTTTTCCTGCAAGCAACAACACCAACAAGAAAAAAGTATCAGGTAGACTTTTTATTAAGTGTATTTTACCACAACAACAACAAAAAAATATGGTGTGTGGACATTAGGGAATTGGTAGAAGACAGCTTCAGCGGCCCAGAGTCA
The DNA here is from genome assembly GCF_949786415.1 of Peromyscus eremicus. Lineage (NCBI taxonomy): Eukaryota > Metazoa > Chordata > Mammalia > Rodentia > Cricetidae > Peromyscus > Peromyscus eremicus. Next base: position 193,193,336 of record NC_081416.1, on the reverse strand, counting down.
GTCATGAACCTATCACTCTGCATAAGCACTTCATTACACACCTACCTCCTTCTTTCCTATAGGCTCAGTACAGGCCCCTCTTTTCTGCTCAGGGAGGACGTTTACGTGAGTAATGGCTTCAGGTGATATCTCTGAAATTGTCTTTTACATTATTTCTTTTACATTTGATATTATAGTATAATTCATCATTCCTCCCTTCCCTTTCCTCCCTCCAAACCATCTGTCCCATATGCTCCCCCACCCCCTCCCTGCCCCTTTCAAATGCATAGTCTCTTTTTCATTAATTATTGTTACAAACACACACACACACACACACACACACACACACACACACACACACACAGTCCTAAATACAACCCGCTTAGTCCATATGTTGTGACTTGTTTATATGTCAAGGCAAACGATTTAGTATTGAATAACCAATTGAAATTATCTTTTAAAAATCAAAGTTTAAATTATATATAATCATGTGTATATGTGTGTATTCCACTGAGCTGTCTCTCCAGCCTCTTCTTTGAGATTATCTTAGTGGAAGGAAAAAATGTTCTCTGGTTGTGAGATCTCCTCAAGATGCATGAGGGTGGGGAAGGGCAAGAGAGAAATGAGGTTCCAATATGTGATGGGTATGAGATTTCATTGGATTAAGTATGCAAAGTATTGCTTATGTCAAAAATGGCTTTCCCTAATATTAACTATAGACTTCCTTAAATGGAGGAGAGAGGCAAATGAGTTAATAACCTTGAATGTGAATAAGTGATTGACAAGTAGCATGTACTGAATAACGACAGGTGTGTGTGCGTGTGTGTGTGTGTGTGTGTGCGCGCGCGCGCGCGCGCGCATGTGAACAGAACTCAGAGGTCAGTGTTGGATGTCTTCCTTGATTACTTTTTACCTAGTGGTTTTGAGACAAATCTCTCAGTAAACTTAGAGGTACACTGGTTGGCCATGAACTCCAGATATCTGCCCCTCTCTTCTCCCCCTCCCAGTGCTGAAGGTGAGGACCCACACTACTGCACCTGGCTTTTGTGTGGGTGCTGGTGATCTGAATACAGGTCCTCATTGGCCTAACTGACTGAGCCATCTCTTCAGGCAGAAGTTTTACTCTTTTTATCATTGACACTTGTGAAAATGAGGAACCATACCTGAAACATTAAATCAACTTCTTATAGTCACTCAGTTTCTTAGTCTGAAATTTCAGCAAAGGTCTTTTTCTGACCCTGCTCTGCCACACTACCTTCATTAGAAGTGGGGCTGACTCACACAGTATCAACTCCAATATGAGATGGGAAAGAGCAACAGTGACCATCACATTTGAAAGTCTGTGAGGGAAGCAGCTTGTAATGCCTCATTAAAAACGTTTACAGTCCTTGATGTAATTGTTGAACAAATAGTGGATTAAAATTAATTCCTTCCTATCACTTCCCTTCCCCTCTCTCCTCCATTTTCGCTCTTCCTTCCCTTCCTCCTGTTCCACATAAGTTCTTTTGTATCCCTGATTGACGTGGAACTTTCTGTGCAGAACAGGCTGGCCTTGAATTTATAACAGTTCTCCTACTTCTGCTTCCCAAGTGGTGGGATTACGCCGATGTGTGCTGTTGAGCCCAGATAGCTGTGATTTTCCATCTATTCTCCTCCTCTGTTTTGTTTTTACCTTTATTTTTTTTTTTTAAATTTTACGTGCCAATCATAGTTCCCCTCCCTCCCTTTCTCCCTATCCCTCCCCACACCTCTCCCCCACCCCACCCCCATCCACTCCTAAGAGAGGGTAAGGCCTCTTCCATGGGGAGTCAACAAAGCCTGGCTTATCAAGTTGAGGCAGGACCAAGGCCCTTCCCCCTGTATCAAGGCTGAGCAAGGGATCCCTCCACAGAGATTTGGCTCAAAAAGCCAGTTCATGCACCTGGGATAAATCCTAGTCCCACTGCCAGGGGCCCTACAAACTGCCCAAGCCACACAACTGTCATCCACATTCAGATGGCCTAGTTCAGTCCCATGCAGGTTCTCCTGCTGTCAGTACAGAGTCTGTGAGCTTCCAATAGCTCGGGTCAGTTGTCTCTGTGGGTTTCTCCATTATGATCTTGACCCCCCTTGCTCATATAATCCCTGCTCCCTCTCTTCCACTGGATCCCAGGGCTTGGCCATGGATCTCTTCATCTGCTTCCATCAGTTACTGGATGAAGGTTCCATGATGACAATTAGGGTAGTCACCAATCTGATGACAGGAGAAGACTTTTGAGATAAAGTCTCATGAATCCCAAACTTGCCAAGGATAGACTTAAACTTCTGGTCCTCCTTCCTCCACTTCCCAAATTCTGGAATTTCACGTATCCACAACACTCAGTTTACATTATGCTGGGTTTTGAATCCAGGGCTTGTATGCTAGACACACACCCTTCCTGCTGAGCTATAACCGTAGCCCTGTGATTCTCTTTATTTCTTTAAAGCTCCCACAGGACAGCCTAAAATCAGACATGTAGCTCACATTTTATTGAATCTCAATGCTTTATAGTTTCAGAAATGTTGGGGGAATTCCTGCAGAGTTGCAGCTGGTTTGATTCTGGGAGTGTTAACACCTAGTCTTAATCTGCCTTTTGTGATTGCTACCTTTTGTTTTCTGGTACCTTCTATGTGAATCTTGTCTGAGAGTTTTCTAGAAGTGCATAGCCAATGCACACTTGCTTGAGGGACAACCTCGAAAACCGCAGGTATTCCTTAACTGAGAATTTGCATTTGGCATTGTCTCTTTGGGAAGCTTAGATAAGAGGTTTTAAGATACAGAAATTAACTTGCTAAAGATGTAAACTGGAGAACAATAGAAAAGCCCTTTGCTAAACTGCAGGAGTCAGTCCTGAGAGGCTGGTCCCCTGCAGCTGGAAAGGCTAATTTCATCCTTAAGGTGCCTCTGTGTAACGATTGCACAGACCCTCCTGAACCCATACCTAATATACAACAGAGAAACAATTTGAAACTGTCTTCTCCTTCCCTGCATTCCCCCAACTACCAACCACCAAGCTATTCTGAGGGCTGTTTGTTCTCAAGAATCATTGAGGCAATGATTAAAAGGTTTACAAAACAAACAAGGAAGATTTTGCAGTGACAGGTCAGAACATGCAAGACTAGGAGAACAATGAGATAAGGCCCCACCTGTGGTTGGAGGAAGAAGAACGTGGTCTGGATTGAATAGGAATGTTGTTAGCCACCTTTGGGAAAGGCCTTTAAACCTGCCAATCACTGTACCACATCACCAGCTTCTTCAGACCCTGATAAAGTTGAACTTGACTAAATGGGAAAACAACCAAAACTAGCAGTTCCAGAGGAGGTAAAGGTGAATTTTGCAACAGAATCCATGAAGCATGTGAGCCTGTCTGCTTGCAGGCTCATCTCTGCCCTCAACCTTGCCCTTTTCCTTGCATTTCTTATGACTTATAAGAACAATTTTCTTCCTTCTTTTTTTTCTTTTGTTTAAAGCTTTGAGCCCTTTCTCCACCCACCCAACCACAGCCCATGACTTTCTTCATGCTTCACACAGCCACTGCCCTCCACACTCCTGAGGCACTTTCTCTGGCCTCACATCTATGACCAGAAGACAAGTATCCCAGCTTAAGACTTTCCCTCTTCTCATCCCTCAAATCCTTCACAACCTACTTTTTCCAGGAGTGCTATCCCTCACTAGTGCACATTCAACACTTTTTCTTGATTCCTCCCAATGAATGAGCATATCAATATGCTTCAGAACACTGAGCATACAAGTTATTATCCAGTTTTGTACCACCCTTTAGTTCTCAACTAAAAAGCCTTTGACTTTCTTTTGCAGCAAAACATCCTGAATGACATGTATTGCTGTATTCACCTCTTTATGTTATATTTCTCCACAATTGAGCTTATTCTCTTCCTTCCTTCCTTCCTTCCTTCCTTCCTTTCTTTCTTTCTTTCTTTCTTTCTTTCTTTCTTTCTTTCTTTCTTTCTTTCTTTCTTCCTTTCATCTTTTAAAACAGATTCTCATGTAGTTCAGGCTGACATTGAACTTACTATAAGTAGCCCAGGATAACTTTAGACTTCTGCTTCTCTTGCTTCTACATCTCCAATGTTGAGATTGCAGGAATGGGCCACTGTGTCTGGTTTATGTAATATTAGTACCCAGGCTTTGTGCTTGCTAGGAAAGCACACTTCCTACCAAACTGCATATTCAGCCCTCTATTACTCAGGTCAATCTGCTGAATGCAACCTCACCAAGTTATGCAGACCCCCAGGCAAAGTTTTCTCACCTGCACTTTCCAACAGCTGTGGGTCTTCTTCCAGACAGCTCTAAGTCTGATCTCCTGGAGAGAGCTGGCTGTCTCTAATGGTCTCAATGGAAAATATACAAAGGGACAGGGGAGGGGTAATAGAGCATAGATGAATTAGGAAACAGGAAACCAGGACTTCCTGTGACTTGCATTGACCCTGAGATTATACCAAATCATATTTTTTCTTAATAGCATTTGGTGATTGGACTGGATCCTTATAGAAACTCAAGAGCTGAACCCAGCACTTGGGAGGCAGAGGCAGGTGAATCTCTGTGAGTTTGAGGCCAGCCTGGTCTACAGAGCGAGTTCCAGGACAGACTCCAAAGCTACACAGAGAAACACTGTCTCAAAAAATCAAAAAAACAAACAACAACAACAATAACAACAACAACCCCCCCCCAAAACAAGCAAACAAAAAAACGCCTACCAAAACAACAAAAAACAAAACTAAAAAACCCCCTCAAGAGCCTGAAAAGTTTTCTCTGCTTCATCGTTGGTGGGATATATATGTAGGTCCAAGAGATGAGGGAATCTGGGTGTTCAGGAACCTTGTCAGCATAAAGAAAGGGGAGGAGGCTGTGGTAAGGAGAACCTATGGGAAGCAGTGAAATGCAGAGATGGAAGGAGAGAAATAGAAACCAGAGACCCAGAGAAAGGAAGATAAATGTGAATAATTCAGACAGTCAGAAACGATCAAACATTCTACACTTAGCCACAATCGCCAAGATCAACTGCATAATAGCCTACACTTCTGCCAACTCACCTTTGTGGTCATTCATAACAGGCACCTTTTAGAAAGTTTCCAAGGAAGGAAGTTGACTTTTCCTGGAAGGGCATCAAAAGATGTCTATTCACCCCAGACCGGATACCAGGACAAAGAAAAGCAATGAACACGCCAAGTCCAATTTGACAAACCAGTGAGCTCATTGGGGATACTTACAGAAGTATACGTGCGTGAGGGTTTGCTTACAGGAACCAGGCTGACTCAGAGGCTGTCGCATCACCAAAAAGCCCACCTCAGCCTGCGTGACAGTGAAGAAAGTAGCAAACCTGGAGCTCTCTGCAGAACTTGCAGCAGCTCATCAGATTGGAGAATCTCTCACAAGTAGGCTGGTTAGTCTGAGAACCTCCTCCAGGCAGCTTTGCCTCCTCTCTTCTCCTAAGCATTTGCTTACTGCTTTCTTAACCTTGTAGAGGGCCCTATTTATTGTGTAAGTTTCTGTTTTCCCTGACACGTGTTGTTCCTAGGGGAAAATGTTTCAAGTTTTAACTTCCCAGAATCTTAAGGATCCTCTCTCCATGATGGAATGTCTCAGTAGGAAAAATATTGCTCCACAATATGATGGAGCATGCAAGTGAAGTTATACAAACTCACAAGGAACTGAGTGGTAAAGAACATTATTTTACATAGTGAAGGTCCCAGATCCCAAGAGAAAACAAGAAAGGGATAGGTAGAGAGTAACTGCTGACAGAGTGTGAGGTCATTTGAAGTCTGATTGCACTGCTCAAAGATGGTTTGATGGGAATCCCCCACCTACTCCTCCACAGCTCACCACACCTCTTACTGAAGCACAGGATGGCTTTTTCTTTGCTGTCTAATGGCCTATGATTACCACACAGCACCTATGGAAATGCAGAGGCATGTGAGTATAGGGTAGAGTTTAGACAGGGAAGTAAAGCAGGAAAGTCCCAGGGTGAACTTCTGCTTTGTATGGGCCTCATTTGCACAATCTAGGCAAATCCAAAGGAAATGGCACTGGGCTGTGCTGGGGTGGAGGAATTCCTGCTTGAGATGCCAAATTATTCTGTCAGAAAATAGAGTGCAGGCAACTCCCTTTGGGAATTGTGAAGATTCTCAGTTAGAACCTGGGCTGGCTTGGTCACTAGTTGGGGGACCAGACAAGTCACTTAACCAGCGCTGAGCATTTTTTTTTATCAATGGTGAAAAAGTTAATATTTAATACCTGGTAGTCTTCAGGGTCCCTGTTCTGCTTTCTACATGAGTACACAGATAATTGCCAACAGTACATCATTTAAGAACACAACAATTGGTTTTCACATCACTTTGCAGACCATATTTTCTTCTTTTGTTGTTCTTCAGACAGAAAAAACCCCACAAATAACTAATAAGAAAACTATTCCTGGCTTGCAGGCTGTACTAAAACTGTTGTTGGTTGGACTGGAGAAGAGGGCTAAATTGTTAAGAGCACTTGATGCTCTGACAGACCACCACAACAACCAAACAGGTGGTGGCTGGATGTGACTGTGATTTAGGAGGCTCAGTTACTTTACCTGTGAATTGAGAATCATAATAGTTACAAAAATAATTTTTATTTGAGTAGAATAGACAAGATAACTGATATAGAGCACGTACCACAGATTCCAGTGTAATAAATATTATCTACATCTTAGTTGGAAAACATTCTTGTCTCCTGACAGGCTGTCTGTGTGGATGTTTGCATCCACACCTCCCTCCACTCACTGTCTGCAGCTCAGACCTTGCTTTTGAACTGCACACACATTTTAGGATTACTTGTCCCTTCAGGCCCACCTCTAGAATTTTCTCTAATCAGCTTTTCACTTAATCCTGTCATAAACTGGGGTCTCCTTCAATCTCAAGTTAAATTCCGAATTCCCATTCCATTCAGAATGTGGCTGTTCGGAGTTCGGGCATTTAAAGGACTAATTAAAACTAAATGAGATCATAAGGGTGGGACCCTAATCCAATATAAATGGTGACCTTTTGAGAGGAGAGAAACACCAGGGCTGGGTAAGTTTACAGAGATTTATACGAAAGGACACAGAGTAGAGAAGATGGCCATCTGCAAGCTGAAGAGAAGCCCTGGGACCATCATCACAATCTGGACCACCAGCATCCATAACTGTGACAAAATCAGTTGCTATGCTTTAAGATACCCAGTGAGTGGTGCTTTGTATTGCCAGCCTTAGAAAAAAACAACTTATTCTGCTTTAGTTCAGGGATTCCTATCTCTGTGATGACCTCAAATCTACTCAGTTCCCACAGTGTATTAAAGAACTGAATTGTTAGGCCATCCAGTTAGTGTTCACAGAAAACTAGAGAATTTCTTCGTGTGGAAAGAAACCCATACATGTGCTGTTAGAACTCTGGTAATAAACAGAGAGGCAAGATTCTGTTTGGTTATCATCTCAGACTTCATGTGTGTATGTGCCTGCACCCACAGAGGCAAGAGGAGATGTCTAGTCTCCCTGGATCTGGAGTTGTATGCAGTTGTGAGCTGTTTAATTTGGGCACTGAGAAATGAAGTTGGGTACCCTGGAAGAGCAACAAATGCTCTTAGCCACTGAAGCATTTATTCAGCTACTCATCTTTGTGTTTTAAAAGCAGATTTATTTACTTATTTTTAAATGCATGAGTGTTTTGCACAAATGTATAACTTCACATAGTGTTTGTGTCTGGTACCTACAGAGGCCAGAAGAGGACATTGTATCCCGTAGACTTGGAGTGACAGATGGTGTGAGTCACCATGTAGATGATAGAAATCCAACTTGCGTCCTCTTTAAGAGCATTCAGTCCTCTGAATTTCAGAGCCATCAATCAAATCCCCCCCCTTTTTTTAAAAGAGGGCCTGGAGGGATGTTTCAATGGTTAAGAACAAATACAGCTCCTGTAGAGGAACGGACTTTGGTTACCAAAGCTCATGTCAGGCTGTTCACAACTGTCTCTAACTTCAGATCAGGGGAGCCAAAGAACTAGAACTCTGAATGTTCACAGATGCCTGAAACCGGAGGTTGACAGCACTGACCTCATGTGTTTCACAGATCAATGGTGGAGAACATTTATGCTTCTATGTTTCTAAGAACTCCACTTTGGCTAGAGAGATGACTTAGCAGTTAGAGTACTGGCTGTTCTTCTAGAAGACCCAGGTTAAGTTCCCAGAACCCACATGATGGCTCAAAACTGCCTCTAATTCCAGTTCCAAGGGATCCAGTGCTCTCTCTGGCCTCTGAGGACATCAGGCCTGTGTGTGATGGATGCATTAACATACATACAGGCAAAACCTCCACATACATAAATTAGAGTAAAACAAAATGACTCCAATGCGTCACATTTGCATATCTTCTGGAAATCTTAAGAAACCCTAGATTTCTGCCATCAGATTGGTTCCAGCTTTCTTGTTCCTCTCTGTGTTTTCTTAAGTCTCTGATGAGAGCCAAGTGCATCACTTACACCACAGAAGCACAGGAGTCAGCTATAAGAAGGGGACCTCAGCTAGTGGTAAGTTGTACTCCACCAACTGAAAACTTCCTTTTTGAATGCCTGTTATATGGATAGACACTTTCTAAAATTCTGTGCAGAGATGTGCAGTATCACATTTACTTTCAATAGATGACTCCTCAGTTCTTGATTTAGAATATGCTGAGAATAGAATACAGGTGGAGGTATGAGGAGATGACTCTGTCAGTAAGTATGTGCCTTGCAAGCATGTAGGCCTGAGCTGAAGCCACTTTAAAAAGTTAAGTGGAGGCAAAATGATCCTCGGGCTATTATTACATGCAGCCATTGAGCTATAAAGGCAACCAAGAATGTGTTATATACACATCTTTTGTCATGTTAAAGCACAAGGAAAATGTTACTCAGGAAGGGAAAGGGGGTCTAATTGGTACTGTGCCATGGGAGATATCAGAATAAGAACTGAGAATGGCTCATTGGGTTTGGCTACCTGGGGTCCACATCTTTGATGGGGGCAGTTTTGTGCAGTACCAAGGACCCAAGTCAATATGCAGTGGGTTAATGACAAGCGGTGAGATAAGAAAAGTACAAAGAATATTTATAGGTTCTAAGGTTGGGTTATAAATTCTTTTCACAGGAAGAAGTCTCTTCTGTGAAACAGAGCTTATCTCTTTCTCCTTTCTCCTTCTCTCCTCCACTCTCAACTAAATGCAATGTCTCTCATATGCTAGCCAGATGCTGTCTTGCTAAACCGTGCACCTCACTGGGGATCATATGCAGGTGCTCTGCCAGGTCCCTCACTACTGACGGATTCTAGGCAGGTGCTCTACCATTGAGCTACATCCCATTGTATTTCCCTTTTCAAAGTTTTTTTTTTTTTAATGTGTATGGATATTTTTCATGAATGTGTGTCTGTATGTCATGTGCTTTCTTGGTGCATGAGAAGGCCAGAAGAGACCATTGGGTCCCCTGGAATTGAAGTTACAGATGACTATAAGCCTATATGACAGTGTTGGGAACTGAACTCAGATCCACTAGAAGAACAGGCAATTCTCTTAACTTCTGAGTAGTCTTTCCAGCCCCCTTCCTTCTACTTTTTATTGTGAGCCATGATCCTTGTAAATTACTGAACTAGAACCTGTCTTGTAACTGAGTCAGGCCTTGAATAGGCAATTCTTATTTCAGCCTTCAAAAATAATTTGGATTACTGGTGTGAAAGACAAGGGTTGGCTGGGAATAATTTATTCTTGAAGGGAAGTGACATCAACACATTCATATGTCAATGAGAATGGTCTACTGGAAAGTATATCCTGGTGTTTTTTCTTGGTTTGGAAGAAAAAAGAAGGAAAAACTCAGGAGTCTAATTTCTGAGAAAGTGAGAGATGGATCCAGAGACAGTGTGTATGGAGAGGCCATTTGAAATGAATGACAACTCTTTCCCCTCAGGAACTCACACATGTAGTAGCTTAGAGAATTGGCTGATAGTACAGTAAAAATTCCCCAGTTAATTGGTATCATTTTTTTTTTTAAGAGCAGAGCCTGGGAATGGCAGAGGAAAAGATATAGCTTCAGGAGAAATCAAAGGGACAGAATAATCAGTTAGGATGTATATGTGTTTGCGTGTGTATGTGTTCATGTATGTTTGTGAGTGTACACAATGGAGGCCAATGGTCAACATTAGGCATCTAAATCAGTTACTCTCTGTCTTTTTTATTTTTATTTTTTTGAGGCAAAGTCTCTCCTTGAGGCTGTAACTTACTAATGGGCTAGACAGTCTGTCCAGGAAGCTCCACAGATCTTCCTCTCTTTGCTCTTTCTCACAGCTGGAGTCATAGATGTATGCTAACATACCTGGTTCTCATGTGGATGCTGGAGATTTGAACACAGATCCTCATTGCATGGCAAATGCTTTATAGTGAATCATCTCCCCAGCCCTGAGTACTCACTTTGTATACAGGAAATGAGCATAATAAATAGTAGAGATAATTAGAAAAAAAGTGCTCTTTCTACAAAGTCACTTCTGGTTCAGAGCCATGGTTTCGTCATTTCATACAGAGTGGTGATGCGTGTCCTAAGATAAGGATGTTACAACATAATGATTGGCATATGTTAGTGTTTCACCACACAAGGACCATCTTAACCAGCACATATTTTCTTCTGTGTCTCACAGGTCTTCCACTTTGCAAAAAGAGGGCAATGGGCTCACCATTTAGCACTCTTGTCGTTCCATTGGTCCTTTCTTGTTGTGTTAATATTTTTATAGTAATGATATAAAAATTATGGAGTGCATCATATATTGTAAGTGGCTTGTACGATACTTGGAAAGGGGGGGGGACCTGAATACAGTGAGGAACTTAGGGTGGGACAGGTGTAAGAGCAGGGCTGGGCTCAAATGATGGCCCTAACTCTCTAACTAGGAGCTTAGATAATGAGTGTTACTGGTCTAAATCTTAACTCATTTAATTGTTCAATGGTTATTCTCATTATAAATCATATTATTCAATACTCACAACATCCAACATCTCAGAATACACACAGTGCTTTACATTAATTTCTGTAATCTGCAAGAGCTAGGATGAGTTGTAAAGTCTTAATGAACTTGTTTAAGTGTGGACAATGTCCAAAGAACTAGTTACTATTGTCAGAACCATGCTCTTCTCTATGTATCTCTTCTCTGTGTAGCTCTAGAACTCAATATATAGTCAAGGATGACCTTGAACTTCTGATCCTCATGCCTACACATCTAGGTTGCTAGGATTAAAAATATACACTATCATACTCAGTTTTGTGCAGTGCTGGAGATCAATCCCAGAGACAAGCACTTGCTAGTCAAGTACTTTCCCAGCTGAGGCACATCCTCAGCCACAGAAACATGCTCTTCTCTGAATGTGAACTTCTACAATGCATAGCCTACAAATGAGCCCTAAAACACGGTACAGAACATGGTGAAGACAGGGATGACATTTATTAAAGACTCACTTGGTCCAACTTGGAAAGTTTCTGTGTTTATTCTCATTCTATCCTTACTTGAAAATTCATTCTCCACCATAAAGCCATTCCTGATCAGCAGATGAAAAACTAAGGCTCAAAGAAATGACATTGGCAGTATTAGGGATATGATTAGAAAACAGATTCATCAGGACTGAGAGGATGACTTAGTGGGTAAATGGCTCACAACATGAGGATCTGAGCTTGGATCCCAAGTACCCACATTAAAAAAATACAACAACAATAACAAACAAACAAAAACCAGGCACAACAATACCCATTTGTAACCCCAGTTCTAGGGAGGCAGAGACAGCAGGAGGTCTGGAGTTCACTAGACAGCAAGCACTGAGTCAGTAAGCCTTGGGTTCAGTGAGAGACCATATCTCAGAAAATAAGGTGGAGGATCAGTTGATGGAGATAACAAACATTGGCCTGTGGTGTTCACAAGTACAAGAACAGGCACATGGATGTACACAGGTTCACCAGTGTGGATCACACACACAAAACAAAACAAAAAAAAAAAGAAAGAAAATATATTTATCTGATTGTAGAGCCCAGGAAACTTTATACTACAGCAATGGTTTTCCACTTCAGGTAGTTTTGTCTCCCAGAGGATGTTTTTGCATCTTTAGACACTTTTTGGTTATTATAGCTGGACGAGGGTTGCTCCTGGAATCTAGTAGATGAGGTCAAAGAGCTGCTACACATCCTGTGATGTACAGGACTTCACCACACCCAACCACAATTAAGTAGGGACAGATGTCAACAGTGCCAGGGTTGAGAAATCCTGAATTCCATTACACAATGTTCTGCATAGGACCTTGGTAAAAGTGACAGGTGAGGAAAAGAAAATAAGGAAGTATAATAGGAAACTGAGGAGGGAAATCACTCATATCATATGTGAGGATAGTCAGCTATTGTGGCAGGTCCTGTCAAATTAAGCACACTAGTGAGGCAAATTTGGGAGCTCTGGAATTAGTTTAACTAGGGTTCCAATGCTTGTTGCTGTTAATGAAAACAGAGACAAAATAAAAAACCCTACCAAAATCCTTAGAGTGTGGCTTTGGCCTGATAAAAGAGGGATGTTGCTTTTTCTCAATATTATCATTAGAATTAAAAATGAGAAACTTCTGGGTGTGTGTTGTGTAAGTTTTCCTGAGGAAACAAGACGCACATGTCTCCTCACCCCAGTGAACCCATGACAGATCAAAGTAATGATTACATCAAAGTGCAACATGGTGGATCTACAATTTTTATTGGGTTTACCAACAGGAGTATGGGTAAGGAGTTACAGGAGCAGAGATGACTCAGATGCAGTTGTATCACCAAAAAGCCCACCCCAATAAGGGTGAAGACTTGTGGAAACTGTATCCCTGCAACATCCTACATGACTTACAGACCACTTGACAGGTCAGGGAGTCTCTTCTAGGTAGCAATGCTGGTCAGAGTCTCCTATCCCAGCTGAGGTTTACTGTTCCATAACCTTGGAGAGAAGCAAGTCTGAATTTTCTAAGTTTCAACTCTCCAAGACATGTGAAGTTTGTTTACTTTCTGGAACCTAGGAAGTTCCCTTCTGCCTTATGAAGGGAATGCTTGAGTTTCAAGGAAATTTCTTCACAGAAATCTGTAATTTTAGCATTCTGGAAGTTGAAGCAGAAGGGTTAGGAGTATGAGGTTAGCTTGGCTACATAGCCAGACCCTATCTCAACCAACCAATTATCCAAGTAACCAACCAATCAACCAAAGAAGAGCTCAGTATTACTGTTCCTTTTCAAAGATGAATTGATAAGTCAAAAACTATATGGTTGTGCAAAATTACCCCAGATTTTATGCAAATACATTTTAAGGCAGGGTTCATGAATAATAGAGATGATTCTTTCTGCATTTTTATTTTATGGTGCTGCTGGGGATTGAACCTAAGGTTTCTTGCAACTAGAAAAGTGCTCTGCCATTGGGCTGCAGCCTGAGCTCCTCCCTGGAGGATTCTAAGCAGGTAGATACTCTACCATTGAGCCATGCTCCCATCCCCTCATAGGAGATTCTAGACAAGCACTCTATTACTGATACAAGATCCTCAGGCCTATAAATAAATTTCAACAGATAACATGTATACATATTTTGTAGCCCACACATTATAGCATAAGAAAATATTCCAAGTTTCCTGAACCTGGGTGGGGGTGGACACAGAGACTTCTTGGTTGAATTGGCTACAGACATGATCTGACCAGAAGTCAGGCAACACAGAAAAAGAAAGTCTTGTTCTTAAGAAGCTAGAAAAGCAATCACAGAGGCTCCCTGAAGACTTACTCCCACTGTTTTATCATCCAGAATTGTGTCCTATGTGCATGTCTTCAGCAATTCCTTATGAAGCATTGAAGAGTCAAAGTACTCTCTAGACCAATCAGGATTTATACTCAAGCGTAGATGGAGGGACAACCTCCGTGATCAAAACATGACTTGCTTAGCAGAGAGAAGCAAGTGATCAGATGCTGGGGAGGGAGCATTTAGCAATATCTGTCACATTTGGTACGGCAGAGGAAGGACTCAGAGGTCAGACTCAGCTAGACTAAAATCTGTCCTATCACTATTTGTGTAGATGTCAGGTTTTACATTCTCTTACATCATTCTAGTCTTACAAAAACTAAAAATAATGAACCTTTAATAATTCTTATATAAATAAATATAAATTCCATCATAATTACACATAATTACAGAGAAGTCCACAAACTCCACCAAAATTCATTATGTCTTACCTTATATCCCATAAAACACTAAACTATGTAGTCATGCACACTCTTTGTATACAAAGGAATGAGGAACTTCATAACAAGAAGGAACAATGGAAGGCACTGGTCTGAAGGTAGAGATGCTACCCACCCCTCACTAACTTCCTTCCTTTTCAGAATCATAAGGAAGAATGCATTACCAAGCAGCAGTAGCAACCATTCAACCTCCTCTTAAACTGTGGGCTAAAGCCAATGCCTTAGATGAACAGAATTAATAGGCAAACACTGGGATGAGGATCCTCACAGTGAAGAGAAATAGAAACTTGAAAACTGTATAAATCTCAGGTTGGAAGGAGGTAGTGAGCTTAGAAAGTGGAGAACTTAGCACCATTTGCCAAGTCCTGGTTAGAATCATATTTGAACTTGAAACCATGTAAGTAAGAAGCTAGATGTGAAGGAAACTGTGTTGTCATGGAAGCTGTTTCCAGAATGCCCCTTTGTGTTTAAACATTCTTTATCCTGCAGTTAAGGTATTTCTACTATATAAGAAACCAAGACATCAAGAAGCATCACCAGTTACTAAACTTACACATTAGCAATGGGTAGGACTGTGACTTCAGCTTTGTTATGATATCCTTGGACTGTGTTTTTACCTCCCATCTTTGTAAAATTTTAAGAGTATCATAGTAATCAGTACTCAGAAATTGGCATCTGGCTTACCACAAGTTTGAACAATAACTGGTCACTCTATTTCTGTATATATACCGCCCATCTCATAAATCTTTGAAAAAAAATCTCTTTGAAATCCACAATGTAGAGTCCAATGGGCTGATACTCATTCTTTTGTTCAGCCCACTCTAATATCTCTCTTCTGTCTATCTGTCTGCCTTTTTCTGTCTCTCTCAATCTCTGTCTCTGTCTCTCTCTCTGTGTGTCTGTCTGTGTCTTTTTCTCTCTCTCTGGAGTGTTCAGGTATTTGCTTTGTTAAACAAACTTTTTTTAATCAAACTTTTGGCATCTCTCAGCTGAATTATTTCTTTTGTGAACACAAGAACTGAGGGAAAGCCTTCACCAAGGAATTGTCTACTGAGTCTACTGCTTTGCTGGGAGTGCTAAACTCCTATCACCCATGTTTTGCTGTTTGTTCACTCTCAGTTCAGTGTCGCTGCTGGAACATGGGGGCTTATTACTTATTATTATTATTATTATTATTATTATTCATAATATTACTGGTAGAATGGATCTCCTATGGTGGCAGGTGGTGTGGATTCTGAATAGAGGTGATGTAAGATGGAGCCACATCTGAGAAATGACTGTTTTTGAAATTTTTCAGGTGCAGACAAAATGGAAGCCAACTACTCCATCCCTCTGAATGCATCAGAAGTGGTGGTCTATGATTCTACCACCTCCAGAGTTCTCTGGATCCTCTCAATGGTGGTCCTCTCCATCACTTTTTTCCTTGGGGTTCTGGGCAATGGGCTTGTGATCTGGGTAGCGGGATTCCGGATGGCACACACTGTCACAACTATCTGTTATCTGAACCTGGCTTTGGCTGACTTCTCCTTCACGGCTACTCTACCATTCCTCATCACCTCAATGGCCATGAAAGAAAAATGGCCATTTGGTTGGTTCTTGTGTAAATTAATTCACATTGTGGTGGACATAAACCTATTTGGAAGTGTCTTCTTGATTGCTCTCATTGCTTTGGACCGCTGTATTTGTGTCCTGCATCCAGTCTGGGCTCAGAACCACCGCACTGTGAGCCTGGCTAGGAAGGTGATCATTGGACCCTGGATTCTTGCTCTCATCCTCACAATGCCCATTTTCCTCTTCTTGACTACAGTTAGAGATCCAAGAGGGAATGTGTACTGTACATTCAGCTTTGTGTCGTGGGGTGACACTGATGTGGACCGATTGAACACAGCTATCACTATGCTAACAGCTAGAGGGATCATCAGGTTCATTATTGGCTTCAGCATGCCCATGTCCATTGTTGCCATCTGCTACGGACTCATCGCTGCCAAGATCCGCAGAAGAGACCTTGTTAATTCCAGCCGTCCCTTACGTGTCCTCACTGCAGTTGTGGCTTCCTTCTTTATCTGTTGGTTTCCCTTTCAACTGGTGGCCCTTTTAGGCACAGTCTGGCTCAAAGAGATGATTTTAGGTGGTGGTTATAAAATTCTTGACATGTTGGTTCACCCAACAAGCTCATTGGCCTTCTTCAATAGCTGCCTCAACCCGATGGTCTATGTTTTCATGGGCCAGGACTTTAGGAAACGACTGATTCATTCCCTGCCTTCCAGTCTGGAGAGAGCCCTGAGTGAAGAACCTGCCCAGATCAGTGGTACAGGCACCAATTCACTTCCTGCAGACATTGAAATAAAAGGAATATGAAGAGAAGGCTGGGGGATGCTTTTTGTCTCATGCTAGTCCCATTTCACTTTTATCTTACCTTATATTGTCATGTAGAGCATTATTAATCTAAAAAAAAATATTTCTCTGTCCCCTGAATTGGGGAAAAGAAATAAAAACCAAAGCTAACATTGCTGTCCTTTTGAGGCTTTTTCAACTAAGCTTATAGCCTGGAGTAAGACTAAGATGGCCAAACATTACTGTTTGGGTGGGAGCTCCACCTCAACCCGTGGCACCCTGGCATCCCTATACCCAAAGAGTCTGGAATGTTTGGAAGGAGTCTGGTGGAAGATCCACCTTGGCTTCCCTCCCTATCTCATTCCCTGGACCCACCCCTTCAGAGCCTGCCAAACACAGCTCTTCCCCCATAGAGGCTCAGGATGACTTTCACAGGGGATATATAAGCAGCATCTCAGAAAACATACTGGTGATTCTTCTGGTCTCACATCCCGGTCTCTTCTCTGTGGGGCCAGGGAATCTCCTGGGAGCACTTTACCCATTAAAACTGAGCTTTTCTTGATTTGGTCTGATTCGGTTTGTTGCGATGATGGCGGAGAGGCCTTCAGAAGGCCGAAAACTTATCAATTACAAGAGCAAAAAATAATAATGCATACTTGCAAGGATTAGATAAGATAGTAGATATTAAAATCAAAATTATACTATTTCAGGGTTTAAGAGAAATTTCTGCTCTAGCTGAGGACCTGGGTTTAGTTCCAAGTATTCACATCACTCAACTTACAGCTGCTAGTAATGACATCTCTAGGGAATTCAACAGCACTGGCTTCTGTAAGCACTTATACTCATATGTACATACCCTTACACACACACACACACACACACACACACACACACACACACACACAAATAATTAAAAATAAAATAAATCCTTCAAAATTATTTTATCATTAACAGGTAAAATTTTGCTGGGCTTTGCGGTGCATGCCTATAATAATATTTTATAATATAATATCATTTTATAATATAAATTCATTTGGGAGGCAGAGGCAGGAGAGAAAAGTTCAAGACTTGCCCCCAAAACAAAGTTATGTGGTTTGCAGGGAAACAGATGCACCAGGAGAAAGGCACATTAAATGAATTAAATCAGTCACAGAAAGACAGATATTATATGTCATCTCTCACTTGTGGTTCTTAGATTTTATATAGAAACATAAAAATTATACTTGTGGGGTGTGTGTGCGTGTGCGTGTGCGTGTGCGTGTGTGTGTGTGTGTGTGTGTGTGTGTGTGTGTGTGTGTTTAAGTAAGCCTGTCTAGAGAGACAAAGGAGAGTAACAGGAGTGAGGATAAGTTAAGAGAAGGAGAGTGGTGGGTTTGAAGGAGAATATAGGAAACAAACAATGTACACATGTACAAAAGCTTGAAATCCAAAACAAATGAAACAATAACATAGACAAGATAAAGGAACAAAGAAAGAAGAGATGGAAAAATATTCAAACATGTCTCCAGGTCTTTGGTTTGTCTAGATACAATGCACATCACTTAGAAGATTGCCATGATCATCTTGGGCAAGCAACTGCCATCTTGGAGAGTTTAACTGCTCCCGCTCGCATAAGATAATCCCAGTTAGGTTTATTGGCAAGTTTACATCCTGCTTAGGGGGGCAGAGTAGGAAATATAATTCTCATCTGAGCATCCAGCTATCCCTAAACACCTGGCAACTCTTCATGTGGCCTAGAGAAGGTGCTAGAATATGCAGAGGCTGGAGAAGACTCGAACATGGTCTCTATATATTTTGTGGTGGGAAACCCTCAGCTCTGCTGGGTAAGGCTTTTTAGGTGAGGTTGGCTGGGCAAAGAGTAACTGTACTCCTGCAAGGAACCCATTAGCTATGATCTGTGAGGAAGTTCAATACATGCATTGTTTCTCCAATGTTATCTTTGGCTGACTCATGTCCTGGGACCTTTTGAGAAGGGTAGACCTGAAGATAGTTTGAGACCTTAAGAGAAGAGGTAGAAATTGCTTATGTTTTCCCAGGGAAGGAGTTTTAGCAACAAAGGCTGAAAGGTGGGACTCTCCACTATTCCTTAACTCAAAAAAGTACTGTGTGTCAGGGTAGTGGAAATGCTATAATAAAGAACTCAAAAATTTCAAAAAAATAAAGGAGTTTAAATTGTCCTCTTGGTAATGAAGAAGGGTCAATGAGAAAGAAAATTAAATAAGTTTTGAATTTTTGCTGTAATCATTGCCTACACTTTTTTTTTTACTGATTAAATTCATTGGACAGTCTCACCCACTACCCCTTCTATTTCCCCATATGTCCCTTCCCCACATTTTCTTTTCTTTTCTTCCTAATATTATAATACTATTATATCATTTCTCCCTTCCCTTTCCTTTTTCCAAACTCTCCCACACACTCCTTGCCCTTTTTCAAATTCGTGGCCTCTAATTTATTTCTCCATTATTTGTTGTTACATACATATAGGCTGTATTCTGTTATTTGCTATTTTGAATACAGCAGAAATAAGCATGGATGAGCAAGTATCTATACTAGGCTATGGAGACCTTTGGGTACATGACCGTGATCAGAATAGCTAAGTATAAGTGTTTTTAAAAGAAAGATAAGTTAAACTCTAGTCCTTTTTTCTTTATCTCATCTGGATTCAGGGCACTTTAATAACAGGGACCCATTCATGCAGAAACAGAAGTTCGCCAAACTTGAATCTAGTAGAATGAGGAGAGTCAAAGACACGACAAAAGCCCCTGGCATAGGTGGCTTCGGGGTCTTTCAGTTTGTCTCACAGGCAGATGCAAAGCAACTTACGGGATACCGTGCGCCATCTTGTGGCTTTCCAGACACAACGCAAGGAAACAAGTCAACCTTGCTGCTCAGCTCTGTGACCTTAGAACCGTTTCTTTTCCTCCGAGCGCCCCCTGCTGAATTTTTTTGAGTGCAGCTGGACAAAGAACTATGGTAAAGCCAGGAATGTCCTTTCGTTTCAGAATGTGCGTTTCAGCTCTGATTGGGGAATACGGGCATGGCTTCTCATCTCACACACCCCTAGGACTCCCGTGATGTTGTATTAAAGAAAGCCTGCCTGATGATTCATCGTCTTGGCCTGCTGCTTTGCTTCCCCCGCACCACTAGCTCTCCTGTCTCTCCTGTAGCAGCTCCACATTCCATCCTAGTGATGGTTTCTCAGAAGCTGACGTACAACAAATGCTGCAGGGAAAACTCAGTCACTGGGAAGGCTTCTTTCCTTTTTCTTTTCTTTCTAAATTTTTTTCAACCATGGGTGAGGATACAGAAGCATTGGGGCATCTGATTCATAAATTCTGGTTCAGGGAGCGGGCGATGTAGCTCAGTTGATAGAGTCCTCGCTGAGCATTCATGACATACTGGGTTCAATTCCTACCACGGCATAAAAGCAGTCTGTAATCCCAACAGTCCGGAGATAGAGGTAGGAGGATCAGGAGTTCAAATCTCAGCTGTCTGGAGAGTTTCATGTCATCCTCAGTTCATGGAGACTCAGTATCAACAACAACAACAACAACAACAACAACAACAACAACAACAACATAACAACCACAAATATGAAGTCTGGTGCAGAAATCCAAAGTATGCCCCTATTCACACACAGACTGGCTCCATTCATGATGACTTTATGGATATTCTTAGTTGAATCAGTACTATCTTCAATAGAGAATATAATTCATACCCTAGAACATGTGGGATTCTGTGGGGACTCGTGCAGTGGTCACTGGAAGGAGGACATGTGCAGAAGTCCAGTTACCAGCATAAGCTTTTGGAGAGAGCCTGCTGTTTTCACTAGCATCCTGTGCAAACCTCTGCGGGCCATACTTTTGCCTCGAAGCAGCCGGTGGCTGCAAGTTCAAGGTCAATATTTTGTTCTTCTGAAAGAGCATCTTCTCAGGAGAAGTTGACAGAATTAATGATTAATTAGAAAAACGTTTCCTTTCTTTTTCTACCTCCTCATTCACACTACAAATCATGATTCTGGTAAATCAATACACGTGAATCAGTGCGTGCCTGTATAGATAAAGCTTATGCGATATATTGAGACACAGAAGGATAGCCTACTCCACCAGGCTCTAACAGTAACCTCCTCAAATTTCAGGTTTACCAAACAGTTAATTTACTTTATTTAACTTGTTATGTGTACATTGTTTGCCCACATGTATTTATGCAGCATATGAATACTTGGTACCTGTGGAGATCTGAAGAGGGAGTCAGATCATCTGAGGCTTGTACAATAGGTGGGTGTGAACTGCAGTGTGGATGCTGGGAACAGAACCCAGATCCTCTGCAAAAGCATCAAGTGCTCTTAACCACTTCAGCTCCCAAATAGTTACTTTTGACCAGTGTGTTATCTATCAAATGATAGTGTTACTTTTGACCAGTATGTTATCTATCAAATGATCTTTGCAAACTCAGAGCAAATATTGAAAGATATAGTCAAAGAATTAACTAATTAATGCTGATCACATTGGGGCATTTCCATCACAGAAGGTCGGGGCCTTGTTGCTATTGGCTGAGATCTATATACTGTGTGTTATTTTGCCTTTTTAATTCATTTTTTACTTAATTCGGTTAACATTTTTTTCATTTTTTAAATTTAATTTGATTAACATTTTTTTCATTCATTTTACATAACAACCACAGTTTCCCCTTCCTCCTCTTCTCCCATCTCATCCGCACAACTCCCACCTACTCCCCTTTCCATCCACTCCTCCTCCATCTCCATTCAGAAAGGGGCCAGGCTCCCAAGGGTTTGAACAAAGCATGGCACATCAAGTTGAGGTAGGACTGAGCTCCTTCCCCTTCATCAAGGCTGGGGAAGAGGTTCCTCAAAACCAGCTAAGTGTCAGGGACAGGTCCTCATCTCATTGCTAGGAGGCTTACAAACAGACCAAGAAGTCACAAACATGCAGAGGGCCTAGGTCGGTCTCATGCAGGATCCCAAACTGTTGTTCTATAGTCTATGAGATCCCATGAGTTCAGGTCTCTGTGGGTTCCTGTCATGACCTTGAGCCCCCTGGCTCATACAATTCCTCCTCACTTTCTTCAGGAGAACTCCTGGAGCTCGGCCCAGTGCTTGACTGAGGCTCTCTGCATCTGCTCCTATAAGTTACTGGATAAAGGCTTTCTGTTGATAATTAGGATAGTAATCAATCTGATTACAGTAGATGGCTAGTTCAGGCACTCTCTCTACTATTGCTAGGAGTCTTAGCTGGGGTCATCCTTGTGGATTCCTGGGAGTTTCCCTGGCACTAGGTTTCTCCCTAACTCCCAAATGGCCCCCACTATCAAAATGTCTCTTTCGTTAATCTCCCTCTCCATCCCAACTCCAACCTACCTCCCACACCCAGCTCCTCAACCCACTCCCTCAAATTCCCATCCCCCCATCCTCCCCACCCCATCCCCAGTTTACAATAGAAAACAAACAAACAAAAAAAAAAAAAAAAGAAAAAGAAATCTTCTTCAATGACTGCCACAGAATCTGCTGTACATCAGCCTGTGAGAAACAGTCTCTGAGATGAGACGTGGAGCTGCGGGAGAGGCAGTAGAGCTGAGGGTTTAATAAGCACAGCAGCAGGCTATGTTGACAAATCACCAGGCCAACTCACTGAGTGTGGATGAGGTGAGAAGTCATCCCCAGAGTCTCTAGTCAGAGCTGGACAGCATATTCTGAAATGGAGGAAAGTTCCTGGCTTTCCCATATTCACAGTTCATTGTCCAGGTGCACTTAGGAATTCTCTATGTGTGGATCACACAGAGGAAAGAAGCAGTTTTGGGGTGTCTCAGATCATGGAGTGGAGTCACTTCTGTTTCTTCACTTTGTGTCTGGACAGCCACAAGATGGCGCACAATATCCAGCAAGTTGCCTTGCATCTATCTGCCTGTGAGACAAATTGAAAGACCCTAAAGCCAGCCCTGTGGGGGGCACTTGTCTGTGTCTTTAACCCCTCATTCCCTACTAGACTCAAGTTTGGAGAACTTTAGCAGAATGGTTTCCCTTTATTAAAGCACGTCAAATCCAGATGATATATAGGAAAAGGGACTAGAATTTAACTTATCTTTTACAAACAATTATACATAGTTAGTCCACTGGTAGGCATCTACACACAGGACTCTACAGCCTTGTCCAGATACCTCCTCATCCACATGTATTGCTGCTGTATTCACAATATTAAGTAGATGAATTCAAATTTGAACTCCACCAAATTGATGAATGGAGAGCAAAGATGTGGTAGGTACACATAATGGTATTTTATCTGGGCATAAAGAAAACCGAGATTATGAAATTTGCAGGAAAATGGATAGAATTGGAAAACATATTAAGAGAGATAACACTGGCTCAGAAACAGAAACACCTCATGTTCTCTCTCAAATCTGTATCTTGCTTCCCAATTATTATTTAGGTTGATTTGTGGAGAAGTGTCTGTGGGGAGAAGGAGACTAGGAAGATGGCCAAGAGAAGAAAAAAAGAAGCCTCTAGGGAAAAGAACACATGTTACATTGAATTGAAAGGGGAGATGATGGGGCCATATGTTTAAGTGGGAATGGGAAGCAAGGAGCAGAGGGAGAGAAGAATCAATCAAAACTGTTTATGAGAATAGTACAAAGTAACTTGTACTTTGTTAGATAATAAAAATATTTAAATATGGATGATAATTCACTTGCACAAAATAGTAAAAGATGTACGTGAAAATTTAATATATTTTGAACAAAAGCCCCAACCTTGACCCCATGAAAGTAGAAAAATAGATGCCTGTCTGTCTCCCAGAAGTCAGTGGCACATCCTTCTTCTTTGTAATATTGTCCCTCTCCCCTCAAGAGCTGCTTCAAAAATAAAGTCTCCTAAAAAATAGCAGCTTCCCAAGTGCTGATGGGAGATTTACCTTGCATCTCATTGCTGAATATGTACTGGTATAAGGTGGAAGGATGCCTGGAGGATGTGTTACTGTAGCTGCACATTTTGTCAACCAGTTATGCTAGTAAAGAAGAGGAACAAAGTTTGGGCAAGGCAGGTGCAGTCTGCTCTCCCCTACGGCCACTCAGCATCCCTCTACACTATTCTGTAAAATGTCATTACACTTATTTGTTTGTTTGTTTGTTTACTCATCCATATATTTATTTACTTTTATTTATTTATTCACCTGTCCATTTATTTATTTACTTTTATTTTTATTTGAGGTTTACTTGTTTATTTAAAATATTTTTTTATTTTACATACTGCCCACTGTTCCCCCTGCCTTCCCTTGACCCACTTCCCCCCCCCCCATCTCTCTTCATCCCACCCCCACCCACTCCTCATAGAAGGTAAAGCCTCCCTTGAGTATTCAACATAGGCTGGCCTACCAAGTTGGGGCAGGCCCAAGGCCCTCCACCCTGCATCAAGGCTGAGTAAGGCATGGTACCATAGGGAATGGGCTCTAAAAAAGCCAGTTCATGTACTCAGGATGAGTCCTGGTTGCCAGGAGACTCATAAACAGATCAAGCAACACATCTGTCATCCTCATTTAAGGGACCTAGTGTGGTCCCATGAAGTCTCTCCAGCTGCCAGTCTAGAGTCTGTGGGCTCTCACTAGCTTGGGTCAACTGTCTCTGTGATTTTTCCTGTCATAATCTTGTCCCTTCTTGCTCTTACAGTCCCTCTTCCCTCTCTTTAACTGAACTCCAGGAGTGTGGACAAGTGCTCGGCTGTGGGTCTCTGCATCTGCTTCTGTCAGTTGCTGGATGTAGGTTCTATGATGACAATTAGGGTAGTCACTAATCTGATTAGAGGGCAAGGTAAGTTTAGGTATCCTCTCCATTATTGCTAGGAGTCTTAGCTGGTGTCATTCTTGTGAATTCCTGGGGATTTCTCTAGCACCAGGTTTCTCCCTAACCCCCTAATGGTTCCCTCTACCAAGCTATCTCTTTCATTGCTTTCCCTCTCTGTCCCTCCTTCCATTCAGTCATCTCAGTCCCTCCTGTTCCCATTCCCGATCCCTTCTCTTCTACCCATCTCCCAGTTTACCCAGGAGATCTTAACGATTTTCCCTTCTTGGGGCCCTCCATGTGTGTCCCTCTTAGGGTCATCCTTTTTTCCTAGCTTCTCTGGGATTGTAGATTGTAGCCTGGTTATCCTTTGCTTTGCATCTAACATTCATTTAATAGTGAATAGATACCATGTTTGTCTTTCTGGGTCTGGGTTACCTCACTCAGGATGTTTCTGTCTAGTTCCGTCCATTTGCCTACAAATTTCATGATGTCATTATTATGTTTTTTTTATTTCATGATGTCATCATTATGTTTTTTTTTAACCACTGAGTAATACTGAATTATGTAAATGTACCACATTTTCCTTATCTATTCTTTGGTTGAGAGGTATGTAGGTTGTTTCCACGTTCTGTCTATTATGGATAATGTGGCTATGAACACGGATGAGCAAGTGTCCTTGTGGTGTGAATGAGTATCTTTTGGGTATATACCCAAGAGTGGTATTGCTGGGTCTTGAGGTAGGTTGATTCCCATTTTTTTGATAAACCACCATACTGATTTCCAAAAAGACAATCTAAAGTTTTAGAAAGACACATAGTTGAGTGAGGGATTTGTTGAGGTCAAGGAACAAGAACAAAACAGCCCCATTATTATTAGCTGATGTGTCTTTCTTGCTAGGATTCATTGGTGACCAAAAATGATGATTAATTCCTTGTACCCATTTCTGCCCTCAGTTTCTTGATGTAAAAAACTGTTGCCAAGTGAGTATACACCCTGACAATTTAAAGTAGAGATGATTGATTGTTTTTCATATATAAATGTTTAGGATTATGATTATTATTATTATTATTTTATTTTATAATTAACTTAATTTTACATATCAGCCATGGATTCCCCTGTCGTCCCTCCTCCCACCAACCAGCCTTTCCCCCAATCCCATTCCCACCTCCTACAAGGCAAGGTCTCCCCTGGGGATTCAGCCCAGCCTGGTAGACTCAACTGAGGCAGGTCCAGTCCCCTCCTCCCTACACCAAGGCTGAGCAAGATGTCCCAGCATAGGCCCCAGGCTCCAAAAAGCCAGCTCATGCACTAAGGACAGGTCCTGGTCTCACTTCCTGGGGGCCTCCTAAATAGTTCAAGCTAATCCACTGTCTCACTTATCCAGAGGGCCTGATCCAGTTCCATGGGGGCTCCTCAGCTATTGGTTCACAGTTCATGTGTTCCCACTAGTTTGGCTATTTGTCCCTGTGCTTTTTTCATTCATGGTCTCAATATTTCTTGCTCATATAATCCTTCCTATCTCTTGCCGATTGGACTCCTGGAGCTCCACCTGGGGCTTGGCCCTGGATCTCTGCATCAGCTTCCATCAGTCACTGGATGAGAGTTCTATCATGACAGTTAGGGTGTTCGTCCATCCGATCACCAGAGTAGGTAGGTCAGCTCAGGCTTTCTCTCAACCATTGTCAGCAGTATATTGTGGAGGTATCTTTGTGGATTTCTGGGGACCTCTCTAGCACTCTGCTTCTTCTTATTCCCATGGGGTCTTCATTTATCATGGTATCTCTTTCCTTGTTCTCCCACCCTGTTCCTGATCCAGCTGGGCCCTCTTGCTCCCCTAAGGTCTCTTTCCCCCGACCCTTGCCCTCCATTACCCCCCCTCCCCCAACATGTCCAGTTTGCTAATGTAGATCTCATCCAATTCTCTGTCGTTGGGCAATCCCTGTGTCTTTCTTAGGTTCTTCTTTACTAGGTAGCCTCCCTGGAGTTGGTACACTCTGGTTATCCACTGCTTTACATCTAGTATCCACTTATGAGTGAATACATACCATGTTTGTCTTTCTGAGTTTAGATTACCTCACTCAGGATGATTTTTTCTAGTTCCATCCATTTGCCTGCAAACTTCATGATGTCATTTCTCTGCTGAGTAGTACTCCATTGTGTATATTTACCACATTTTCTTTATCCATTCTTCAGTTGAAGGGTGTCTATGTTGTTTCCAGGTTATGGCTATTACAAATAATTCTGCTATGAACATAATTGAACATGTGTCCTTGTGGTATGATTGAGCATTCCTTGTGTATATGCCCAAGAGTGGTATAGCTGGATCTTGAGGGAGGTTGATTGCCAATTTTCTAAGAAATTGCCATATTAATTTCCAAAGTGGTTGTACAAGTTTGCATTCCCACCAACAGTGGAGGAGTGTTTCCCTTGCTTCACATCCTCTCCAGCATAAGCTGTCTTTAGTGTTTTTGATCTTAGCCGTTCTGATAGGTATAAGATGATATCTCAGAGTCGTTTTGATTTGCATTTCCTTAATGATTAAGGATGTCTTTCAGCCATTTGAGCTTCTTCTGTTGAGAATTCTCTGTTTAGCTCTATAGCCCATTTTTAATTGGACTGTTGGTTATTTTGATGTCTAATTTCTTGAGTTCTTTATATATTCTGGATATCTGCCCTCTGTCAGATGTGGGGTTGGTGAAGATCTTTTCCCATTCTGTAGGCTGTTATTTTGTCTTGTTGACTGTGTCCTTTGCCCTACAAAATCTTCTCAGTTTCAAGAGGTCCCATTGATTGTTTCTCTCAGTTGTCTGTGCTACTGGTGTTATATTTAGTAAGTGATCACCAGTGCCAATGCATTCAAGACTACTTCCTACTTTCTCTTCTAGCAGGTTCAGAGTAACTGGATTTATGTTGAGGTCTTTGATCCATTTGGACTTAAGTTTTGTGCACAGTGACAGGTATGGATCTATTTGCAGCCTTATACATGTTGACATCCAGTTATGCCAGCACCATTTGTTAAAGATCTTTCTTTTTTCCATTGTACAGTTTTGGCTTCTTTGTTGAAAATCATGTGTTCATAGGTGTGTGGATTAATGTCAGGGTCTTCAGTTTGGTTCCATTGGTCCATATGTCAGTTTTTATGCCAGTACCGAGCTGTTTTTATTACTGAAGCTCTATAGTAGAGCTTGAAGTCAGGTATTGTGATGCCTCCAGATGTTGTTTTATTGTACAGGATTCTTTTGGCTATCCTGGGTTTTTTGTTTTTCCATATGAAGTTGAGTATTGTTCTTTCCAGGTCTGTGAAGAATTGTGTTGGTATTTTGATGGGGATTGCATTGAATCTGTAGATTGCTTTTGGTAAGATTGCCATTTTTACTATGTTAATCCTGCCTATCCATGAGCAAGGGAGATCTTTCCATTTTCTGACATCTTCTTCAATTTCTTTTTTCAGGGACTTAAAGTTCTTGTCATACAGGTCCTTCACTTGCTTAGTTAGAGTTACCTCCAATGTATTTTATATCACTTGTGGCTATTGTAAAGGGTGATGTATCTCTGATTTCCTTCTCAGCTTGTTTTTCTTTTTCTTTTCTTTTTTTTTTTTTTTTGGTTTTTCGAGACAGGGTTTCTCTGTGTAGCTTTGTGCCTCTCCTGGAACTCACTTGGTAGCCCAGGCTGGCCTCGAACTCACAGAGATCCGCCTGGCTCTGCCTCCCGAGTGCTGGGATTAAAGGCGTGCGCCACCACCGCCCGGCCTGTTTTTCTTTTGTATATTGGAGGGCTACTGATTTTTTTGAGTTAATCTTGTATCCTACTACATTGCTGAAGGTGTTTATAAGTTGTATGAGTTCCTTGGTCAAATTTTTGGGGTAACTTATATATACTATCATGTCATCTGCAAATAGTGAAAGCTTGACTTTTTCCTTTCCAATTTGTATCCCCTTATGTTGTCTTATTGCTCTGGCTAGAACTTCAGGTACTATATTGAATAAGTATGGGGAGAGTGGACAGCCTTGCCTTGTTCCTGATTTTAGTGGAATCGCTTTGAGTTTCTCTCCATTTACTTTGATGTTGGCTGTTGGCTTGCTGTAAATTAGGTATGTTCCCTATATTCTTGATCTCTCCAAGACCTTTAACATGAAGGGGTGCTGGATTTTGTCAAATGCCTTTTCAGCATCTAGTGAGATGATCATATGTTTTTTTTTCTTTCAGTTTGTTTATTTGGTGTATTACATTGACAGACTTTCGTATGTTGAACCACCCTTGCATCCCTGGGATGAAGCCTACTTGATCATGGTGGATAATTGTTTTGATGTGTTCTTGGAGTCTGTTTGCCAGTATTTTATTGAGTATTTTCGTATCAATGTTTATGAGGGAGGTTGGTCTGTAGTTCTCTTTCTTTGTTTGGCTTGGGAATCAGGGTAAGTGTAGCCTCATAGGAGGAGTTTGGTAACGTTCCCTCTGTTTCTATTGTGTGGAACAATTTAAAGAGTATTGGTATTATCTCTTCTTTGAAGATCTGGTAGAATTCTGCCCTGAAACCATCTGGTCATGGGTTTTTTTGGTTGGGAGACTTTTAATGACTGTTTCTGTTTCCTTAGGTGTTATTGGACTATTTAAATAGTTTGTATGGTCTTGATTTAACTTAGGTATGTGGTACCTATTCAGAAAATTATCCATTTCTTTTAGATTTTCCAGTTTTGTGGAGAACAAGTTTTTGAAGTATGACCTGATGATTCTCTGGATTTCCTCAATGTTAGTTGTTATGTCTCCCTTTTCATTTCTGGTTTTGTTAATTTGGATGCTCTCTCTCTGCCTTTTGGTTAGTTTGGCTAAGGGCTGTCTATCTTGTTGATTTTCTCAAAGAACCAACTCTTTGTTTCATTGATTCTTTGTATTGTTCTATTTGTTTCTATTTTATTGATTTCAGCTCTCAATTTGATTATTTCCTGGCGTCTATTCTTCCTGGGTGACTTTGCTGCTTCTTGTTCTAGAACTTTCAGGTGTGTTGTTAAGTCACCAGTGTGAGATTTCTCCAAATTCTTTATGTGGGCATTTGGTGCTATGAATTTGCCTCTTAGCATTGCTTTCATAGAGTCCCATAAGTTTGGGTATGTGGTATATTCATTTTCATTGATCTCTGGGATATCTTTAATTTCTTTCTTGACCCATTGGTGATTCAGTTGAGCATTATTCAGTTTCCATGAGATTGTAGGCTTTCTGTAATTTTTGTTGTTGAAATCTAACTTTAAACCATGGTGGTCTGATAGAACACAGGAGGTTATTCCAATTTTTTGGTATCTGTTGAGATTTGCTTTATGGCCAAGTATGTGGTCAATTTTAGAGAAGGTTCTATGGGGTGCTGAGAAGAAGGTATATTCCTTTTTGCTAGGATGGAATGTTCTGTAGATATCGATTAAGTCCATTTGAGACACAACATCAGTTAAGCCCTTTATTTCTCTGTTAAGTTTCAATTTGGCAGATCTGTTTAGTGTTGAGAGTGGGGTATTGATGTCTCCCACTGTTAATGTGTGGGGTTTTAGATATGATTTAAGCTTTAGTAATGTTTCTTTTAAATATATGGGTGCCCTTGTGTTTGGGGCATAAATGTTCAGAATTGAAACTTCATCTTGGTGGATCTTTCCTGTGATGAGTGTGTAATGTCCTTCTTGATCTCTTTTGATTGATTTTGGTTTGAAGCCTATTTTGCTGGATATTAGGATGGCTACACCAGCTTGCTTCTTAAGACCATTTGATTGGAAAGACTTTTCCCACTCTTTTATTCTTAGGTAGTGTCTATCTTTGAAATTGAGGTGTGTTTCTTGTATGCAGCAGAAAAATGGGTCCTGCTTTCATATCCATTCTGTTAGCCTATGTCTTTTTAGAGGTGAATTAAGTCCATTGATATTCAGGGATATTAGTGACCAGTGATTGTTAGTTCCTGTTATCTTTTGGTGGTAGCTTGTGTGTGCTTCTCTTCTTTGGTGTTTACAGCTGTGGGGTTTTCTATTGCCTGTGTTTTTATGGGTGTATCTGACTCCTTAGTTTGGAATTTTCCTTCTAGTGCTTTCTGTAGGGCTGGATTTGTGGATAGGTATTGTTACATCTGGTTTTGTCTTGGAATGTCTTGTTTACTCTGTTTATGATGATTGAAAGTTTTGCTGGGTATATTAGTCTAGGCTGGCATCCATGGTCTCTTAGTGTCTGCATTACATTTGTCCAGGTCCTTCTCGCTTTTAAAGTCTCCTTTGGGAAACCGGGTGTTAATCTGATGTTTTGCCTTTATAAGTCACTTGGCCTTTTTCCTTTACTGCTCTTAGTATTCTTTCTTTATTCTGTAGGTTTAGTTGTTTAATTATTATGTGGTGAGGGGACTTTTTTTTGGGGAGGGGTCTAGTCTGTGTGGTGTTTTATAGGCTTCTTGTATCTTCATGGGTATTTCCTTCTTTAAGTTGGGAAAGTTTTCTACTATGATCTTGTTAAATATATTTTCTGTGCCTTTGAGTTTATATTCTCCTTCCTCTATCCCTATTATTCTTATTTTTGGTCTTTTCATGGTGTTGCAGATTTCTTGGACATTTTGTGTTATGAGATTTTTGGCTTTGGTATTTTCTTTGACTGATGAATCCATTTCCTCTATTGTATCCTCTACATCAGAGTTTCTCTCTTCCATCTCTTGTATTCTGTTGGTTATGCTTGCATCTGTGTTTCCTGTTCATTTACTTAGATTTTCTATTTCCAGCATTCCCTCTGTTTGTGTCTTCTTCATTGTTTCTATTTCCCTTTTCATGTCTTGAACTCTTTCCCTCACCTGTTTCATTGCTTTTTCATGGTTTTAGTTAAGGGATTTATTGCTTTCTTCCAATTTTTTATTTGTCTTTTCCTCTATTTCTTTATAGATTTCTTCCCATTTTTGTTTGACTTTTTCTCAATTTCTTTATTGATTTCCTCCACTTTTTTGTTCATCTTTTCCTCAATTTCAGTTTTGATTTTTTTTCTTGAAAGGCCTCTAGCATCTTCATGATGCTATTCTTTTTTTTCATTTTTCTTTATTAAGAATTTTTCTACTCACTCCACATACTATTCACAGAACCCCCATCCCCCCTCCTCCCATCCCCCAGCCCTCTTTCCCAAGCCACCCAATATCCTCACCTCCCCCAAATTGAGGTCTCCCATCGGGAGTCAGCAAATCCCAGCACACTGAGCCTAGGCAGGTCCAAGCTCCTTCCCACTGCATCAAGGCTGTGTAAGGTGTCACACCACAGGCACTGGATTCCAGAAGCCTACCCATAGACCAGAAATAGATCCTGATCCCCCTGCCTAGGTGCCCCCCCAAACAGTTCGAGCCAAACAGCCATCTTCCATATCCAGAGGGCTTAGTCCAGTCCGATGGGGGCTCCACAGCCACCAATCCACAGTTCATGGGCTTCCACTAATGTGGCTGGTCATCTCTACACATCCTCCCATCATGATCTCAACATCCCTCTCCTTTAGTATCTCTCCTCTCTCTCATCAATTGGATTCCTGGAGCTCAGCCTGGTGCCTGGCTGTGGATCTCTGTACATGATGCTATTCTTAAGGTTGTTTCCTTCTGCTTCTTTTACCTTGTGATGTTCATGTCTTGCTCTTGGAGGAGGACTAGTTTCTGGTGATGCTGTATTGCTCATTATGTTGTTGTATATACTTCTGCCTTGACGTCTGCCCATCTCCTCATCTAATAGATATAAGAGGTGCCTGTGTCTGAGCGAGTTGCTGTTGGTCCACTCTGTGCTTATTGTGTCTGTGTCTCAGGAAGCCCTTCTGGGTCTAATCTTAGCTCTTGGTCTAAATGGAGCAGGCAACTTCTGTGTCTCAGGGAGCTGCTCTTGGGTCAACCCAAGCTAGTTGATTCTGTGACTCACGGATTTGTTCTCGGCCTTATCAGAGCTCTTGGTCCAGTCAGAGCTGACAGAGTCTGTGTTTCATGGAGCCTCTCTTGGTCCAATGAGAAGTGGCAGATTCTACTTCTCAGAAAACCACTCTTGGTCTAATGAGGGCTGGCAGATTCCCTGTCTCCTGAGGTTATTTTTGGTCCAATGACAGCTCTTTGTCCAATGAGAGCTCTCTCTCTCTCTAGGCCCAATGAGAGCTTTCTCTCTGGGCCAGATTAGAGCTGGGAGTTGGTTTCCAAGCCTCAGAAAGTGGCGGGGGTCTCGGGTGGATGTTGGTGGGGGCAAGAGGTGTATATTGTAGGGTCTGCTGGGGGGTCTTGGAGAAGGGGAACCTTCCTATAGGAGCCCTGCCAGATGGCTGGCAACTGGGTCATGATTTTTTTAAGATTCCTTGTAAGATTACCTTTTGAGAGGAGAAATAAAGTTATTGATCCTTTCTTTGTAACCACAGAATGCAGCCTGCCAGCAAAAGAATTAGCTGAGAAAAGTGCCTTGCTTGCTTATACTTTCTTAATCTATAACAAGTTGCTTGGGTATGTATGTGAGGGTTTTTTTTTTTTTGTATTTTAGGGTTTTTCATTGCTGTGAAGAGCCACCATGACCATGGCATTTCTTTTTTTTTAATTAAGAAATTTTTAATTCATTTTACATACCAACCACAGATTTCCCTCTCATCCCTCTTCCCGCTCCCCCCAGCCTTTCCTCCATTCCATCCCTCATCCCCTCCTATGAAAAGGTAAGGCCTGCCATGGGGAGTTGGAAAAGCCTGGTACATTCAGTTGAGGCAGGTCCGAGCCCCTCCTCCCTGCATCAAGGCTGTGCAAAGGATCCCACCATAGGTAATGGGCTCCAAAAAGCTAGTTCATGCACCAGGGATAGATCCTATTCCTACTGCCAGGGGCCCCTTAAACAGACCAAGATACACGACTGTATTACTTATGCAGAGGGCCTAAGCCAGTCCCATGCAGGCTCTGCAGCTGTTGGTCTAAAGTTCATGAGTTCCCACTAGCTTGGTTTGGTTGTATCTGTAAGTTTCCCTATAATGATATTGGTGCCCCTTGCTCATAGAGTACCTCTTCCCTCTTTTTGACTGGACTTCTGGAGCTCAGCCTGGTGTTTGGCTGTAGATCTCTGCATCTGTTTCCATCAGTTACTGGATGAAGGCTCTATGATGACAGTTAGGATATTCACCAATCTAATTACTGGGGTAGGCCAGCTCAGGCACTTTCCCCACTATTGTTAGTAGTCTAATCTAGGGTCATCCTTGTGGCTTCCTGGGAACTTCCCTAGCACCAGGTTTCTCCTTATCCCCATGATATCTCCCTCTATCAAGATATCTCTTTCATTGCTCTCCCACTCTGTCCCTTTTCCGGCTTGATCATCCAATTCCCTTATGTTCTCATTTTCCATCCCCTACCATCCATTGCCTTCCCTCACCACCAGTTTACTCAGGGGATCTCATCTATTTCTCCTTCCCAGGATAATCCATGTGTCCCTCTTAGGGAGGGGAAAATTTATTCTGATTATATTGTATGAGAAAGGAATCTATGTTTAATAAAAGTGAAACAAAGTTTTAAAAAGAATATATTATATGAAAAAAATATTTTTAGTAAAAGAAAACAAACTGAGTTATGATAGAGATAAAAGAAATGTGTACTGGGGAAATCTAGCCCAACTCTCCAGTCACCTGCTGTTTAAAAAAACTTATACTGGGAATAATCATAGAGAGGATGTGAGAATTCTAAGCCTTAAGTGAATCCTACATTCACCTCAACATAGTTTGAAAATGCAAAGAAATGCTTCTCAAAAACACTGTATGCTAACATCTACGGTGAAATGAAACAGACTGTTAATTTGTGGGCAATATAGATCTCTTAAGGGAAGAATGTCTGCAATAGATCAACAATGTAAGTCAAGGATGATTCCAATGCCTAGAGTATGTCCTTTCAAGAGGAAATAAAACTAACAGCAGTACTTAAATTTCTAATTAAGGAACAAGAGTTTATCTCTTTCTTCTTTCTAGTCCTTTCCCATTTGCTTCGGTATGGCAGAATTCTGTGGACAGGTTGGAGCTCTGTAAGCCTATATTTACCTGTCTCATTGGAAATATCATTGTCTGCATGGGGTGTGTGTATAATCAAAACAGCAGAAAGCCTTGCTTTCCTGAGCAGCTTTCCTGAGTTCAGGCCCCTGGCTCTCACATAGACTGCACATAAACTGGGGAATCTGAGAAAAATGAAAGCTATTAGCAAATGCTCAGACTTTGTGAGAAATCCAAGTAAATAGAGTACTTCTGAGCATCATCAAACAGTTTGCAAATTTATGCACTACAATAGAAGATAATGTGTTTGGTATTAGTAGTTTGGGCAGATCTTGGTACCAAGATCTCTCTCCCTCTTTCTCTGTATAATGTCTGAATGTGGGTCTCTGTATTTGTTCCCTTCTGCTGCAGCAGTAAAGGAGAAAAACTTTCTGATGAAAGCTGAAAAATGCACCGATCTATGAGTAAATCAGTATGTCATTACAAGTCATTTTTTAGACTGATTGTAATTGGTTTTACCTAAAATCTCTGTGATATCTAGTCTCTGGTTCGTGTCCACTGAAGTAGTGTCAGGAATGGGTTTCACATCATAGAGTAGACTTTGAATCAAATTGACATCAGTTAGTTACTCTCACAAGATTTGTACCACCATTACCCTAGCATATTTTTCAAGCAAGACTGATTATAGATAAAAAATTTGGTGGTTGGGTTAGTGTTTATATTCCTCTTTTAGTAGTCTGTAGTGTGCTTTTCTGTGTCATAGATACTGGAACTTGGGGGGGTGAAGGTTCTATGTAGCAACAATTTGACCTCTCCATATTCAATGAGTTGTCTGGGTGTAATCTTCAGCAGTGGGGCCTTGCTGTCAGTTTGTACAGGGCAACCTACTGTCTTGGCAGTAGTCTGGGTTATTTGGGAATTTTGATGGGACCTTTTTAACCATCCATTCAAATGTATGAAAACCAGTTCCAGTACTGGAAACTTCATTTGATGACAAAAGATGGCCAGTTGGGTTTCTGGCTCCCTCATTAATTATATTCTTCATTAGGATCACCTTAATATATTATAGGAAGTTTCCACTGCACTAGGTTTCTATATCACCCCTAAAATGCTCTTCATTTCTGTCTGTCCCTCCCCTCATTCTCTCCCTTTATTATATCTCATCTCTCCTTCCCTCATGCTCCTCCTAGTCTCATCCCCTCCCACATTTCAGTCTACCCATAAAATCTATTCTGTTTCCTCCTTTCAGGGAGATCCCTGTCACCCTCTCCCAGTCTCTTCCTCTATTCCCAAACAGTCTGTGTCTACTGCGTAGCTTTGTTATTATTTATTTAACACCTAATATACAGATATAAAAAAATACATTCCATATTTATTTTTCTAGGTCTGGGTCACCTTACTCAGGATGATCTTTTTCTAGTTTAATTCATTTGTCTGCAAATTTCATGATGTTACTTTTTAACAATCGAGTAATATTCCATTATGTAAACATATCATACTTGCTTTATTTATTATTCTGTTGAGGGAAATCTAGGTTGTTTCCAGTTTCTAGCTATTGTGAATAGAATAGCAGTGAACAAGTGTCCCTGTGGTAGGATGAAGTATTCTTTGGGTATATGCTCAAGAACGGTAAAGTTGGATCTGTAGGTAGATTGATTCCCATCTTTCTGAATAAATGGCATACTTATTTCCATAGTGGCTATACAAGTTTGCACTCCTACCAGCAATGGAGGAGTGTTCCCTTTGCTCAATATCCTTGCAAACATAAGCTGTGACTTGTATTATTGTTCTATAGCATTCTGACAGGTGTAAGATGGAACCTCAAAGTAGTTTTGATTTATAAAATATATTATTATTATGGTTTGACTTCATGAAACTCCTTTCAGTCTCTTGATGTGTCAGTGTCCTGTGCTATTGTTCCCTTTGTGGGAGGGGGCCAAGTAGGCACAGAGTCAAGCCATACAGTCTCTGGGAGAATGTCAAAGCAACAAGCTCAGTTTATTCAGGAAGAGGAAAGCCTTATGTACCCTCCATCCAATCCTGGGGGAAGGTCTGATGAATATGCATCTGTTGGTGTGACATGGCTGTCTCTCATTGGATCAGGTCATCTCCAGATCATGTCTCAGCTGCTGTTGCTAAGGCCCTTAGGCAGACCCAGATTGGCTCTCAGAAAGTATCTTTTTACTGGTTTGGGCTAGCTGACCCTCAAGCCTGTTAAGGGTGAGTCACCCCACATATCTATGCCTTTTTATTATTTTATAGGAAATGCTCAGTGGGAGCTAGGGTGCATTGCCCTAATCTTGTTGACCCCACCTTAGGAGAGCTCAGCCAATGGAATGTGCCTGCCTTAGGTTGGCTTGCCAAACAAGCTCATATCTGTCACTGACTACCAGCCCTTGAAGAGCATCAATCCTGGAGAACTGTCTGGGTGGTGGGCTTAAGGCAGTAGCCTTTTGTGTCTCAGTGAGCCATGTATGCATTATCTTTATAGGAGGACTTTGATCTAAGTGTCTGAGAGCCAATAAAACCTGTAGGGTTGCCTTTGTGGCTGCCTTCTGTTGGCGAACCTGTTGCAAGAGATATTTGAACAAGAGAAGGATTAGTCAAAAATTCAATCTCAAGGACTTGGATAGGACACTAGCCATATTTATATGAAATGCGCCAAAGTCTTTCTGATGATGCATTAGTGACCTTGTAGGGAGTGAGGCAATTGCTTGATATCTAGGCTCTCATGCCAGTGATGACATGACCTTTATTAATGCCACAGTAGTGGGGCAAATCATACATTACCCCTCTAAAGCTTCTTTGGCCCAAGTCTCTTGGTCTGTTGCTAGACACACATCTCTGGAAGGTATCCATATCAGTGTTGTGGTATTCTGGGGAAAAATGCAAGCATACCCTCACTCCCAGTTTAATAGGGGAAGGAGGGAGTTGACATTGAAGAGTGAAGGGATCCCCCCAATGCACCAGAAGCCATGATGTCTCTTGAGGCAGGTAAATAAGTCTGTTGTCCAATTTGGGCTTGTATGACAGGGTTAGCATATGGTTCTTGACCCATGAATATCTCAAGAGAAACAGTAATTTTGTACTGTATATTAAAAGGAGCCTGAGCCTTGGCCTGGTCATCATAGGCAGCTCACCAGTTAAGGAAGACTGCAGGCTCTAACACAGCCTTCATCAAATGGTTCCAGTCATAATAAGTCTGTAAACACATTGCCTATTGCTGTAGGACTTGCTCAAAATATGGCAAGTCAGGAACCAATTCATTAGTGGCTTTATGGACCAAAGACAGGTCTGTAAGAGGGGTAGATATCCATGGCTGGTTGGCCACATTGAGACCCACATTAACTGGAAATGCCATGGTGTGCATGTACAGCACCATAAATGGAATAGACTGCGAGGTATGTGGAGCAGCTGTTTCGGCAGGCAGACATCCAGGCAAATCACTCCATGGATACTGTAGTGGGGGGGTAGTTGCTCAAGGCATGGGGGTAGCAGAGAGAGGAGCTGCCAATGTAGGCTTGGGTGCTGCTGCAATCTTTTCCTCTCTCTTTCCGTCCATTTCCTTTACTTTATGTCTATTTTCATCCATCTCCTTGTCAGCAGAGGCAGAGGAAATATCAATCATGGACAGAATGAAGATGATAGATAAGTTGTTGTCACATTGTTCCTGGCCGTGTTTATTATGGGCCTTAATGACCTCCTCAGTAGAGGAGGACTTGAGGCCAGTGATTATAGCCAACAAAAAGGGCATAAAAAACAATTGGAGGGTTATTCCTGAGGCCACTTTCCTTCTTTTGGCCAGGAACAGAACTCTCATCCAAAGATCAGCTTTCCATATGTTCTCTGGAGGAACAGCAAGCATTCTTAACTGCCAAGCCATCTCTCCAGGCATCATAACCTGCAATCACATGCATGCATTCACACACACACACACACACACACACACACACACACACACACACACACACACATACACACACACTCACATAACAAAAAATAGTCAGGCCGTGGATCTGTTTCCTGAGGGTCCAGCCCTTATATGGAAACACCAGGAGAGCCTGAACAAAAGCATGTGCCACTCTATTGTACAGACAGACTCACAAACAAGACAAACAAAAAGAAGAAACTGGGGGTCCCAGTGTTTACCTGCTGAAGGGGCTAAAAGCACACAACATGAAGGGGCCTATTCACTGAAATATACCGCCCAAGGGGCTGCTCAACCAGTGCCGCACAGTCCCTGTTCAAACCCCAGATGTCCTGGGTTTTAGCACCAGATGTGATAGGGTCCTGTGCTGTTGTTACCTTTGGGGGAGGGGGGCAAGTAGGTCAGAGTCAACAACACAGACTC